>NC_080857.1:21210249-21513279 GCF_030435755.1 Ochotona princeps
GACCATGTGTTAATTAATTGTATGACCATGTGTTAATTAATTGTATGACCATGTGTTAATTAATTCTCACTTGCTAATTACTGACAAGACAATCACCAAAACAAAACAAAAAAATCCAATGAGATTGTTAGTAATAAGGAATAGAGTGGTTAAAGATCTAGATTTATTTTTAAACTATGGATGACAGATTTTCTTTAGTGGTAATTTTAGATGATGATCATACAAGAAATATGTAGAAAGAAACTTCTTTACAAAATATAAAGCTCTCAACATCTTACACAAGCTTGTAAATTACTAAGTCCCCTATTATTAACAACCTACACTATGTTTTCCCCACAGTATCTGGATGAATTTAAAACCAACACTAGTATGTAAATACTAGCACTGCCTTTCATCCATTTAATCATGCGGATTACAGAATTAACTTTCACTTAATTTACACATCTTCATATACATGAGAAGGCTTCATTTCTATTTAAAAGTTAAGCTATAATATCAACATTATCAGTAGAGATGATTTAAATGCACATAACTGGAAGATGAATAAGGAATGCAAATGTGAGATATGAAAATCATTATAACGTTTCAATAATCTCCTTCATTTTCATATATTTTCTCTAGTCAGCAAACTCACCTTTTAGTAAAGCCATAAACCACCTAAACTAAATAATGTTGTATTTTAATCATTGTGGCTAAGAGATTGTTTTCAAATTCTGCAAAACACTGCCCATTATAGAGTAACACAGTGTGTTCCCAACTCATTTTTTCACACAACACATACATATGGGAACAGGATTTCACCTACTGGTTAAGATGGTACTGAAGAGGTCCACATCCTACATTCAAGTGCCTGCATTTGAAACAGTTTCAGCTTCTCTTTTTTTTTTTTTTTTTAAGATTTATTTATTTATATTGGAAAGGCAGATCAAACTTTTGGAGAGAAGGAGATACAGAAAGATCTTCACTCCCCAAATGGTCGCAACAGCTGGAGCTGAAGCCAGGAACCAAGATATTCTTCTGGGTCTCCCAAGCAGGTGGGTCCCAAGGCTTTGAGCCATCTTCCACTGCTTTCCCAGGTCAGAAACAGGGAAGTGGAGCAGCCAGGACATGAACTAGCACCCACACCGGCCCTTACAAGGTGAGGAGTTAGGCTCTTGTATCCCATCAATGGAGACCTCTGGGAAGCAACAGTGATGTTTCAAATAACTGGGTTCCCGTCACTCACATGGGAGGCCTGGACAGAACGTCCTGCTTCCAGCGTCAGTATCACCTGGTCCCATCTGCTGTAGGCTTTTAGGGGATGCATGAGTAAATGAGAGCTCTCTGCCACGCTAACAAATTACATACATATATACATATACATGAATAAACTCATCAAGTATATCAATTCGTATCTACAAATTCTACTCTAAAAGCAGAAGTTTTCCCTAAAACTTATTTAGCAAAATATTTTCAGATTCTGGTTTTGCTGTTTTCATTCTAACGACACAGCAAACTATATAAGCATATCAAATACAGAAATGAGTTCAAAATCCAAATCTTCTACTAGACTTTAATCTATCTGGGACAGATGACCATTCCATGTTTCCCAAGTCCACACAGGCCCTGTGCAATCTCACTATGACTTCCTTTCAGACACTGTTGTACCACTTCTTACACTTGTACTAATGTGGCAGACTTGACAACTTTTTCTTATGTACAAATGAATGACTTCTCAGTCTTTAATTGTCAATGTTTTTTTCTAATACCAACTCTAACACTGTTTATTATTTAGTGATCTGCAGAAGCAATGTTACAATTCGTAATTTCAGTACAAAAGCACTCACCATTACCACCAAAGATATGGATATCCAATTGTTCACAAAGGTACATGACAAATGTGTTGACTTGAGGCAGGAGACCAACGAAAAACACGACTGGGAAACAGAGAGTAAACACTAGAGAAGAAAGAAAAGCATATAAAAAAATTATACTATATCCATTGTCTTGTTTATTAAAAGATATAAACAATGAAAAGGGATCCAAAAATTAGCATAACTATTACATCAATTTTAAACGACAGTGTTTAATATATTTTACTCAACTTGCTGAGTCTTAACATCTTTTAAACTATTAACACCTTTCAAAATTATTTCAAATGTTTACCTTAATGGGACCTAAGATAGAAAAACAAACAACAAAAATGGATTTTGACTGCATCAGCTTCAGGATAGATCATGTGTTAAGTTCATTAGTAGTGTCTCATTCATAATAGCTACAGGCTTGTGCTGCAAAGAAAATTACAGTAAACTGCAAAACAGGCTAATTAAAACTATCTAACGTATATAACTCATCTATTCAGCAAATGAGCTGCTTGAACACAAATAAATTCACGTTTAACATCAGATATACTCTAACGACTCACCGATAACTAAATCCCTGGCTGATATGAACACCAATGGATTGGTGAGGGTTATTCCATACAATTTAAACTTAGTTGTCGTAAGATTTCTGCTGCCATAATCCAAGAGCCAGATAAGACCACAACATAAACAGAAATAAACTGGTCGACTGTAGGCAATAATACGATTATGACCCTGAAAGAGACATAAAAGTCAACTTAGTTAATTTTATGAATCACGACTAGCTATTGAGATCTCCAAAGGCTTATAGTCTAAGCATACACAATTTCTTGGAAGGAAATATTTTTTAAAAAATTATTTTTGAGAGAGTGCATGGCTCCCATACATTGAGTTCCTCCTCCAAATTCATGCAGAACCTGGAGAGAGGCTGGAGTCAGGAGCCAGGAATTCAGCTCCTGTGAGTGATCGCTCACTGCCCACAGGGAGTGCACAAGCAGAAACTGGAAGCCACTGGAAGCAGTCAGGATAAAACCCAGGCATTCTGCTACGTCATCAGATCCTTAACTGCATATCAAACACCCACAATGGAAGCAACCTTCTGATGGTTGCAGAGAAAATAAGAAGAACACAAGGGCATGCTAAAATTTCACAGAAAAATTGAACTAAAAGTATAAGCTTATTTAGGGGTAGAATTTATTTTTTTCGTAATACGTGGAGAATGAATATTAGGAAAAAAACTGCACTGACTTTAAAAATTTGCACTGAAAACTGTTTAATTCTAACTTCCATGAACTTCTGGCAATAACCTCACAAAATGGAGGAAGAACAGAATAAACCCTGTGATATATGGCCAAGATTAAAGGTATTGATATAAACTCATTTTTAGTTTGTATAAATATGGATATAGGACAAGCAAGACACATGAAATTATTTTCCTATATATCTGTTAATTGCAATAGAAGAGAAAACAACAAACATTACAGTAGAGCAGCAGTCCTGAAGGGAATGGGAGGGGGGCTTGTTCTTTGAAGCTCAGTTGGCAATGTCTAGACACAGTTTTGCTGCCCATCTGGAGCGGAGATGTTATCAACATCTAGTGGGTACCAGTCTGCACAGGATACAGCCTCCACTCTCAGCTACCTTTGTCCAAAAGACTAAAGTTAATAACATGATTGGCAACAGGATAAATCAACTTTATGTAATTCTTGATATTGTATGCTGAGAATATTACTTTCAGAGTATTCCTATCTGAAAATCCATACAATAACAGAGAAACATCAGAAAAAGTCAAGCAAAGGGAGAGCCTATAAAGTGCTATTTTAATACCAAGAAATAGAAATACTGAGGAACTGCTCCAGATTAAATGAGATGTAAGAGAGTAACCACATAACCAGGGCAACTTTCTGTTGTTCAATATTCGAAACGTATTAAATGGAACTAATCAAGTAATCATCCATGTATATCAGCCATGTTTACCTCACTGATACGTTTCTTATCTGAAAAAGTAAATTGTTATCCTCATTTTTAACAAGACTTGAAGCACAGCAGTTTCCCTTCATGCTAATAAATCATCTATAAAGCAAATCAAAACTTGCATGACAAAGTAACATAAATCTTAATTCAGCCTCACAGATGCTCAGAAAAATGTACCAACTTCTTTTGATGAACATTAGAAACTATAAGATAGAGCCACTTGAAGAATGACTTACGTGTCTGGGAGAGGAAGAATCTGGCTGAACGCTCTAATAATGAAACAAAAAGACAGATCTTATTCCTGAGGACACAGTTACTTTGTGACATTCAAAATGTCTAAAATGACTCCAACTGAATATTCCACAACCAAGAAATAATCTACATGAATTCTGCCTTTATGATGAAGCATCAATACCAAATACAACTGTCACTATGAACTTAAAAACACCTCAAATCTTTCGTGACTCTTACTACTTAATTTGTTATATGCAAATTAGCAATTTACACTTAACTTAACGCTTCTGAAATGGCATGCTAACAGATCCATCTCACTGCTTGGCAAAATATCCCACCTAAATACAGTTACAGCAAATTCTTCCTCGTGGGACATTATTTCAATCAGGAGTTGCATAGTAACACAGGTTAGATTATTTTTAAATGCTATATGTCTTTTTTTCAAAATTCCAGTTCTCCCTACAAATTCCAAGCTTACAACTTAAATCAACGGTATTTTTATCTGTACTCTACTTCGAAATAATATAGCATATCCAGCAGTTAACTTCCCAAACATTAAAAAAGTAGCATACAATCACTTCTGAGATCATGATCCTGTCCCAGTTCCCACCCAAAGGAATGGCAAACAATTTTACTAGGATGATCAACCACCACCCTGTACTTCTTTCTAGAGTGGACCAGATTCAGTGAGTCTGGCACTTGGCCCTTGGCTGGATTGGAGATTAGATCATCTTTAAATTCTGTGAACTTCAACATTTATTCTCTAAAAGCTTTTATTCCTGCCTCTTTTGTTTCTGTTTTTACATTATTATTCCTTGAGTCAACTAGATTCAAAAGTCTCAACTGCTTGCAATGTTTTCCATATTTGACCAAAATTAACAAGAAAGCAGGGGATGAAAATACTAGGAAAAGGGTCTTTAGAGACATGGAGTGAACTTCAAAAGTTTAAGGCAATAACAGGATATAAGGTGGTTGAAATGAAAGCTGAAAAGGAAAGCTATTAACATGGAACCAGTAAATTAATCCAAGGGATTTGTGTCCATGCTTGTAAGGCATCAAGAAAAAAAGCAGTGAGAGGAACCAAGATTTTCAGTTGTCAAAACCAAAACAATTGGAAAACACTAATCAGAAGATGATACTATACTTCCTTATTTTTTCAAATATTTATTCTGAAAGCAGAGTTAGAAAGCAGAGGGAGGGGAGGGGAAGCAGACAGGCAGGGAGAAATCTTCCTTCAACTGGTTTATGTCCCAGATGATTGCAACAAGCAGGGCTGAGCTGACCAAAGCCAGGAACTTCAACTGGGTCTTTCCCATATGGATGGCAGGAGCACAGACACTTGGGCCAGATTCTGCTGCTGTTCCCAGACTACTAGCATGGGGTTGGCCCAGAGGAGCAGCCAGACCTTGAACCGGGGCCCATTCGGGATGCTGTCATCAGAAGCATTGCTTTGATATGCTACATCACACAACATCAGCCCCAACACTGTGCTGTTCCAAGAATTACATGTTAGATGTACAGGATGGAAAGTTGGAAAAGGGGTGAAAATGTCAAGATAAAATATGTACATAATTCATATACAGGGAAAACAAGTCAAGTAATGAGAGGATGACTTCAAGAAAATTAATCTTAACTGAAGGTCAAACAAAACTGCAGGGAATGCTCTTAAATGAAGGCCACTGAATGAACAAAGAGGCACCAACAAAGTGCACGCTGTTCTTATTTTAACAAATACAGAAACATTTTTAAAAATATTCATTTGTTTTTATTTGAAAGGCAGATTTACAAAAAGAAGGAGAGACAGAGAGAAAGATCTTCCATTGTGGTTCACTCCCCAAAAGGCCGCAATGGCCAGAGTTGAGCCCGTCCAAAGTCAGGAATCAGGAGCTTCCTCCAGGTCTCCTACACCATACAAGCAAGGGCTCCTGGACTTGAGCCCTCCTCCGCTGCTTTCCCAAGCCACAAGCAGGTAGCTGGATGGCAAGTGGAGCAGCCAGCACACAAACTGGTAACTGTATGGGATACAGGCGCTTACAGGCTGAAGACTATTCTGTATAGCCACTATGCTGGCTCTCAAACATTTTCGTTTAATACAAAGAAAGTCTCTAAGAAGTTCCACCTACATGTAATTATGTGTTTTTTTAAATTTATATTCTCCTTTTGCTCTAAACATAATCTCAGGTAAACATTCATATAATCTCGGGTAAAATCAATCTAAAATTTACTACAATTCAAACAATGGTGTCAAAACTTCTGCCTTGTTCTAGAAGAATTAATTATTCCACCAAATGAGAAGAGAAGATGCTGATACCTTAAGCAGTGAGTACTGACAGCTGGCTATTACCAGGCAGAACTGGAAGACCCAAATATCTCTGAAGAAGCCTTGTATGAGAAGAACAGATCCCAAAAAAGCCACAAGAATCGCCAGAATGACAGCCAGCACATTTTCCAGGATCTCACGATTTCTGTAGATGAAAAGGTTTTTGAGTTAGTCTCGTATCATAAAATTAAGAAACCAACCAGACTGAAAAAAAACAAAGACAGTACTACAAACAGTTCATGATACAGTTGCTGAGATGCCTTGTTACTACTGGGTTTAGAGAAGGTCTTGGAACATACTGAAAGAGAAGCTAGTTTCATGCGGACACAAAACAAATTATTATGCATAAATAAACATGCCATGCCAAACTGTGGAGTTCCCACTAATACATAAAATATAGCATAGTTTTAGTTCCTATCCACAAAATCTTATTTAAACATCTGCATTTCAGTCAAATTTGATGCAACATAGCTAATCAATTTGGGTGGCAAATAAGATACACAAAGAAATAAGTTTAACAAAAAAATTTCAAAATTGCTGCTAGAAAGCTAAAATGCTAATTTACATGATAAACATTTGTAACCAAATTTTTATATCAAGTGGTTTTACCTTCCCCATATCTTAGTCATCCAAAGGAGCTCTCTTTAGAATTAAGTACAAACTCTTACAACTTTAAGGATGAAGGCAATGACAAATCATCAATTATGCCTCAATCAAAGTTGCTGGGAACGCTCGATTAAAGTGATACTGCACAAGAAACAATATGATACCCAAGATGCAATTAACAGTAATAAATGTGTCTTTCATAGCACACCAAAAATTAAGATTTTTTTGTGAAATATCCAGAAAATGTTTTATGTTAAAAGTCATGATTTTAAAAATAGTAAAAGACAGGGAAATATTCAGCACTTCTGCTATTAACTCTTCAAAGCAAGGAGGATACAAAGATCAGGTTCACACGAGGATACAAAATATATTGTTTAGTGATAAACACAGGTTAAAAGAGACCCATAAACTAAAAAATGTTTTACTAATAATTCTCTGTGGCCGGATTATCACTTGCTTGTTTCTCACCTGAAAACTTCCCAAATACTTATTTTCTACAATGGGTAGGGAATTAACCTTAGCACTCTAAAACTTACACCATTTTATAATCATAACGTGGAACTAAAAGTTCATTAATGTCTCTGCACTATTTAATAGTTTTACCAGATTAAAAATGTTCAGCAGCGTTTTTGACTCTATAAATTACTGATACTTCTTCTGATCTTTTTTAAAAGATTTATTTATTTATTTATTTATTAAAAGATTTATTTATTTTACTACAAACTCAGATATACAGAGAGGAGGAGAGACAGAGAGGAAGATCTTCCATCCAATGATTCACTCCCCAAGTGACTGCAATGGCCGGTGCTGCGCCGATCCAAAGCCGGGAATCAGGAACCTCTTCCAGGTCTCCCACGCGGGTGCAGGGTCCCAAGGCTTTGGACCGTCCTCAACTGCTTTCCCAGGCCACAAGCAGGGAGCTGGATGGGAAGTGGAGCTGCTGGGATTAGAACCAGTGCCCATATGGGATCCCGGCAAGTTCAAGGTGAGGACTTTAGCCGCAAGGCCACTACGCCAGGCCCACTTCTTCTGATCTTAGTATCACAGATACATTATTCTAAATTTGCCATATCTAATGACTTCTTTTCAAGGTCAAGGCAAGATCTCTCTTTTAAAAAGATTTTATTTATTATTGTCAGAAAGTCAGATATACAGAGAGGAGAGACAGAAAAAAGATCTTCCATCCACTGATTCACTCCCCACGCAGTCGCAATGGGCGGAACTGAGCCAATCCAAAGCCAGGACTTTAGCCACTAGGCCACCGTGCCAGCCCTGATAGCCAATTATTTTTAAGAGATACATCTATCCTAAGGAAAAAAATCTTAAGTGTCTAATCACACAATCTATGGTTTCAGTGACCCTTGCTCCTTTTGAGAAGTCTATTTTTCTAACATTCTCCTGCCACTAAGATATCCTTCGACTCTGCCCATGGGAAGTTCCTCCCGTTTTCCAAGTTTGAAAATATCTTCACTTAACTTTCATGTTGAAAAGGTAGTTTTGCTGGGTATAAAGCTCTAAGTTAAATGGTTTGTTTTCTCCCAGTACCCAAAGATACTGCACATGGCTTCCCATTTGCATTATTTCCACTAACACTGATATGTTTGCTACCTTTGTTCCTCTGTACCTACATTTGTAGCTTTTAACTTTTTATTACTAGTTCGAAAAATTACGTGTCTTTGTGTAGTCTTCCTCACTTTCCTTGGGATTGGGGATCACTGAACTTCTTCAGTGTTTCTCTATATGTTTTCAGCAAAATGAGAAAGTTATCCAATAATAGTTAAAACTTTTTCTGTCTTCCCTTGAAGTTGGCATACATCATTCTCCTTTTGATTTTATGCTGTTTTCACTGGAGTTACAGAACAGGTAAGAAACGTCTTTACTTCACTGGGAACAGTTTCGATTTTTCTACAACATGTAATTCACCATTAATCCTATCCAGTGAACTTTGTTTTTCACACACTGTTATATTCTACTGAAATAACCTTGATGTAGGACTTACTTTGTCTGTTTCATGTTTCTACCTCACTTTCTTAACAGAGCATAGTTGTGACTGTTCTAGTGTCTGTATCTGCTAACTCTACCATCTGTGCCAGTTAGATTGGGCTCAATTTACTTTTCTTTTCATCAGAGGTCACTTTTTCTCACTTCTTTGCAAATCCGGTCATCTTTGATTAGATACCAGTTGTGAAGTATAACTTGTTGCGTGGTATGCTTCTAGATTCTTACCAATCTTCTTGAGTTTTATTGTGCTGTTTGGAAGTAGTTTTATCCCTCTTGTTAAGCAGGTCTGAGGTAGGGCATAAGCTACAGTTCAGGCAAGAGTTCCCTCAACACACTGAAAAACGTACTGTAAAACATCAAAATGTTGATCAAAGGCCAGGAGCTACTCTTCCTCCCACGGTCCTCTCCCTAGCCTCCCAGTTTCCTCTAACAGGGGATCTTACCAATGCTCTGCCGAACAGTGCAGGGCATCTGCTGACTTCTGAGAGTCTCTCTGAGCAACACTCTCTTCTATGATACCTTGTCTGATACATTCCAGCTTCCTCAGTCTCCCTGCACTCTCATCCCCATCTCAATTCAAGCAGTCCCTTGAGCCATTTCCAGCACACCCTGCCCCTGCTGCAGTTTATGAACTCTCTTTAAGTAACTAGAGATTATTTTTCATCTCTCAAGCAAAACTGTCCTTGTTGTTAATCCCTCGATTTCTGGAAAAACCAGTTTCACATATTTTGTCTTGTTTGCGTTATTTGGAAGGAAGAATAAATCTAGTCTTGTTACTCCATGCTGTCCAGAAGTACCTGTTGGTCACTGGGTTGTAATAGACTAGTATGTCTATTATTAAGACAGCAGTGTTAACAGAGATAGAAGTTTCCTCTGATAACATTCATATCTGGATATTACCATCTCATATTCGATGGTCTTTAAGTTTCAGATCTGTAAGTCTTAGCACTAAAGTAAATAATTTCTTGGTACAGACATTAAATTATAACAGAAAATGTTTTTAACGGATTTAAGGCATTCAATGTTTGAAAGCCTCATTACCTTAAGTTTTATCTCAAGAGGACTAAAACAGAAAACATTTTCCAACATGATATCCAGGTAAAAATCTCAATGGATAACTAGGAACATTTCAATTTAAAAATAAAATCTGCATAGATCATCAGGATCACACTGTATTCTCACCTATCAAACAGGGCCAAAAGTGTGAGTCTGTCAAAATTAATGCCAATCCACAGCTGAGGCAGGATCCAAAAGCGGTAATAGTGTTTAACCTTTTGGGCAGCTTCTTCTGTTTGGCCATAAGTGTTTGCCAAGTCAGGGCTTAGATCAATGTCCTGTTGCTCCAATAAATCTGTATCGATGGTCAACAGTCTATTCAGTCGAATCTGTGGGAGAGAAAGCTGAAAGAAAATCAGTGCTGACGATGAAAGGCTTAAAATATCTTAAATCAAATCATGATTCAAGAACTACGAAATCAACTTGAAGCCTCCCTTGGTTCCTTAATTCTCTACTCCAGTCCAGTGTATAAGCTTTATGATAATAATAAAGAAACTACAGAATACTAAGTAAACAAAGCAAATAACAACAGACTCTTTGGATGGTTTTGTTATGAAAGATGTGAAACCTCAGGATTTTATAACTGCATTGCTGGTGAATCCACTCAAACAATTTTCAATGAATCTTTGATAGCATTTCTTCTCCCTGTTGCATGTATAGTCTTTTCTCAACAATGAATCTCACCTTTAGGTTCATGTCGGAATTTTTCCACTTCTATTTACTCCTCTGATATTTACCATCATTTGTTAATGCTTTCCCAATTTTTTGTTATTGCAGGAAACCACTAATTTCTTTTAGATTTCACTCATCCACTTACCATCATTTTTCCCATCTTCTAAAAGTATTTGAATTGTTTCTGGGGTGTTTGGATTACTGGTTAAGACACCTATCCATTCTGTAACAGGGTAACTGGAGTCCAGTCCCAGCTCCAGCTCCTGACTCCAGTTTCATGCTAACACAGACTCTGGGAATTAGCAGCAAGTGGCACAAGTCAGTGGATTCCTGCCACTTAGGTGAGGACCTAGACTGAGTTCCCGGCTCTTGGCTTTGCCCTGGCCCAGTCCTAGCCATTACAAGCCCCTAGGGAGTGAATCAGCAGATGACAGGTCCCTGCTCTCAAATTAAAAAAAAAATTTTTTTTTAATTGGCACAACTTTAGGCAGCACTTTACCAACTGAAGGCTTCCATGCCACTTGTATGTGAAAACAATAAAAATAATAATCCCACTTCTGCCTTCCTATGGCGTTTCTAAGAATATACAATAGCAAATAAAATGGGGACATCCTTGCTTTTAAAACACTTAACGTGGGTCCAGCACAGTAGCCTAGTGACCAAATCCTTGCCTTGCAAACGCCAGGATCCTATGTTCCAGTTCATATCCCGGCTGCTTCACTTCCCTTCCAGCTACCTGTTTGTGGTCTGGGAAGGCAGTGGAGGACGGCCCAAGGACTTGGAATCCTGTGCCTACATGGGAGACTCAGAGGAAGCTTCTGAATCTGGACTTCAGGATCAGCTCAGCTCTGGCCGTTGTGGCCACTTGCGGAGTGACCCAGCAGATGGAAGATCTCTTTCTCTCTGTAAAAATCTGCCTTTCAAATTAAAAAAAAAATATATATATATATATATCTTAAAAACAAACAAAACCATGTGATGTTAACGTGATGGAGGTGACATCTATGAAACCAGCTTGCCATATGGGTGCTAGTTCTAGTTCCAGCTGCCCCACTTCCTACCCAGCTAATGGCCTGGGAAAGTAGCAGAAGATGACCCAAATGTCTGGGCTCTTGTTATCCACCTGGGAAACCAGATGCAGCTCTGGCACTTGGCTTTGGCTTCAACCAGCCATGGCTGGTTTGGCCATTTGAGTAGTGAACCAGAGGATGGAAGATTATCTCTCTTGCTCACTCTCTCTCTGTCTTTCCATCTCTCTCTAAATCTAATAAATAAATAAATCTTTAAGTCAATGAGTAAATGAAACAAAATACTTAAAATTTGGTTTCCATTTCTATCTCTATTGACAAATTAGTTCTCAGAACAATTTTTTTTTCTCATTAAGGCTTCTAAACTGTGACACGCCTGACTTTTTGCACTAGATAATTCACTGTTAAGGGGCTGGGCTCTCCAATGTAGGACGTTCAGCATTAACCTATACCTTAGATACCAGTAGCATTCCTCCCACTATGACATGCAGAAACTTTCAGATACTGTCATCAAATATCCACATGTTGAAAATCACTGCTTTTTGCCAATTCACAGCTATACCCTGAGAATCATACTCATAATTGCATTTCCAGGAGTAGGCATTTGGTGTAGTGGTTAACATGACATAGAACACCCACTTCCCATATCAACCATATAACCATGCTCCTCAGTCTAGCTTCCTGCTAAAGTGCACCATGAGAAGCATCATCTGATTGCTACAGTAGCTTATTCAGTCTTACACACAGGAGACCTGGACCGAGATATGGCTCCCAGCATTGGCTTGGCCCAATCTTAGCTGTTGTGGTCATTTAAGAATGAACCAGCAGATAGGTTCATTCTTCCAAATAATTTTTTTTAAAGATTTTATTATTATTGGAAAGCCGGATATACAGAGAGGAGGAGAGAGAGAGAGGAGATTTTCCATCCGATGATTCACTCCCCAAGTGACTGCAATGGCCGGTGCTGCGCCGATCCAAAGCCGGGAACCAGGAACCTCTTCTGGGTCTCCCACGTGGGCGCAGGGTCCCAAAGCTTTGGGCCATCCTCAACTGCTTTCCCAGGCCACAAGCAGGGAGCTGGATGGGAAGTGGAGCTGCCAGGATTAGAACCGGCGCCCATATGGGATCCCGGGGCGTTCAAGGCGAGGACTTTAGCCGCTAGGCCATACCGCCGGGCCCCCAAATAATTTTTTAAAACAAATAAATTAATTAAAAATAAATAAATTAAGAAAAAAAAAAACACTTTTAACTTGGGGCCAGTGCTGCAAATGCAGCAGGTAAGGCTCCTGCCTGAGGTGCTGGCATCCCATTTGGGTGCTAGTTCAGGGTCCGGCTGCTCCACTTCCAATCCAACTCTGTTACTATATCCTGGAAAGCAGTGAAACATCATCTAAGTGCTTGGGCCAGGGCATCCAGTAGGAGACTGGAAGAAGTTCCTAGCTCCTGGTTTCAAATTGGAGCTGCTCTGGACATTGCAATTGCTTCAGAAATGAAGCAGCAAATGGAAGATGTGTTCAGTTCTCTCTCTCTGTAGTGCTGCCTTTCAAATCAATCAATCCATCAATCAATCTTTAAAAATCTAACCTAAATAATCAATCTTCAGGAAGCCACTAAAATTAATCATTTTGGCATTAAATTCTTCAATGTGTAACTGATGTATTTCTCATAACAATTTTTATTTGTTTTGTCTTCTTTAGCTTGAACATTTATTTCTTGCTATATGTAGCTGGCTTCTTTTTAATCCCCACTATATTTCTTACAGCATAATCTCTGATAGTAATGCCATTACTAAATTTCCCCCAATAGACAGGTTATGAATAGCTAATAGTCAACAATGACCTATGTCAAAATAAAGTTACAATGAACCTGCAACTAATAAATGACACAACCAAATTATGACATTGGTGAGTAAATAAATCTTTATGTACCTTCAAAATGTATAAAAATGTATAAACATAGTTAATTAAATTTTACGATGTTTTACTTTTGTTTCCTATTAAAGGATTTATAAGAGGAGATCCACTGGGACAGCAAAGCTACTTTCCCGAGTTTTCAACAAAAATGACATGTTTTAACCTCACTGATTCTTCTGATACATATATATTTATATAAAAGTTTAATATGAAAATATATTACAACATAAAAACACAGAAAAACCTACCACATCATGTGGATAAAAGCGAACTGAGGTAGAACTGGATACATGAGAATCCGTGTCACTAAAATAGAACAAGAAAGGCTTTAGGAATTAAAATACAGCTTGTGAAGCAGTAGAAATAAAAATCCTTCAACAATTTAATGATATTTACACTAGTTTCACTTTTCCATAAAACTTCTAGATGCAAAAACAGTGTGCACTGTTAAGGTCTCTTTTCTAACCTCTTCAGCTGGCATCCTGGACAGATTATCTTCTGATGATAGCAGCTCTTGTGGCACAAGGCTCTTGTGAATGTGTTTAAATAACCAGACATAATAAGCCTAAGCTATAATACGGCAGCCTCGGACGTGACAATTCAGTTTTCACATTTAAGTAAACCCTGGATTGCAAAACAAAAGGGTTTACCATATTTATGATGTGAGGAATTGTTCTCAAGTTACACTAAACCCAGAGTATTTGCGTTCCTCCCTTTCCCTACTGTTTTCAACACTGTACAATCAGATAATGCTCCAACTTAAAAATTTGTTGATGAGTACATTCTGAACTAGGTGAAAGGAGCTTAGAGAAAACAATTACTGCTATTATCCTATATTTTCAGCAGTCACCTTGCACCAACTGGACCCTCAAACTTCAAAAGTAAGTAAGTTGTCCGCAGGCTGCAACCCATTAATAAAGAGAAGTCCTAAAATAAGAATCAAATGACGCTTTCCAGGGGAGTACGCTGGCTCATCAACATGGAGTCCAAAGCAGGAACCTTGAACACATGAGGAAGAGTAAAACTGCAGGAAGCAAAACTAATATTTTAAAATGGCAATTTATATGATAAAGATTTCCAAGTTATCTGCTTTTCTTCTAGTTTCCTTATATTTTACAAACGCTGTCCTAACAGGTGTAGAGGAAAAGAAGTAAAATGTGACTTGACACACATTTTAACATATTCCTTAAAACAGAGAAATTTTTCATTAAACACAACAAAAACTTCCAACTAAAATAAATGCTGAGTATTAATAAAGGTATGTGAAAAAAGTCCTTAACAAGAAAATAAATTTTTTTAATTATAGTTAAAAGAAGTAATTAATATGAGTTTGAACTCTATAAGGTAAACCCTTTTTTGATATGCTTTCTTCCATCCTGTAATATAGAAAGAGCACAAAATCTATAATTAAATTTGAAATTGTGCAGACACATACTTTCCTGTTACAATAATTATAGGAAGCTTAAATATTTTTAAACATACATAATAATTTTCATTAATGATGTTTACATTTTTCACAGAATAAATTTCTAGAATAATTCTCTACAATGCAATATGGCAAATTATTAAGTGAAATTTGGTTGATACGTTTTCCAAATATTCATTGCATGAAGACTACAGTTAATAAAAATGCTGTGTACACCTGAAAGTAATTACTAGATTTTAAGTTTTCTTACTATTAAAAAAAGGGATTATTTCAGGAAACAGATGTATCAGTTAAGTCAATTTAGGCATTCTACAACAGATAGAATATTTCAAGATATACTACAGTATACCATGATTATATTAGTCAATTAGAAACATAAAAAATTAAACCTATATATATCCAGGCTTAAGAACTTTAAACACAGCAAAAACATGCAGGTAAACAAAATTTCTAATGCTATCTCACACATACCAGATATTAGATGCTCTTCTTGCTGCTGGTTCAAAATTCACAAGTGACATATCACATCCACCAGTCTCATATAGAGTGGAAGAGAACTTACCTAGCAAAACAAATGATTATTGTAAAAAGTCATTAGGACAGTCAGAAAAATTTCTTCATAATACACTGAATAACATTTCATAATATTTTCCATATTAAAAAAAAACTACATGTTTTTTCTACAGTATTTTAATAACAACGATATTCATGTAATTCAGTCCAAGGTGAACTGAAAAGGAAGGCTAGATGGTAGTATTAAATGATGACATATATATAAAACCAAATCGAAGGTCAAGAATTGCAGTCTCTTTTTTCCCTCCATATTAGCAATCCTTAAATCAGATCATCACGTGAATGAATTCAATGTTCTTAAAAACAACCCAAGTGTAACTGACAGGTGAGTGTGGCCCTTTGCAACACTCCCTATTTGACAAAGCTCAAATAGCAAAACAACAAAACCCGAAGAGGCATTCTGGGGATTTTTTTTTTTTTAAGAAATGAAAATAGAAATAAGAAAGTTCAATGGATTAAATAAACTACAATTATGCTGGCAAAAATTAAACTATAGTATTTAATGAAATTACAGATTGTATACAAGAGCTTTACAAAAACTTTGGAAACAAATCACTGGTGTCAAATATCTCTATCAAACTAATGAAAGGTTTAGAAATTATATCGGTTGCAGATGAATGTAGATGAAAAGATCTCTCAAAATGAAGGTTATAATGTATAATAAGTTTTGTAAATGGAATTTTAAATGCACTCTTCACCTTGAGGAAATACAGAAACCACATCAATGGAAGGGAATATAAATAAAGTATCATGAATTTCTGGAGGGTTACACATGAGGTACAGAACTGTGCAATCAGGTGGGTCTAGTCTAGACTGTTTCATGAGTGTGCGAGTCATTTAAAATTAGCTGAAGCAGTGTGGTTACAAGGCTAAAGAATCTTACAGGACAATTCTAAACCGAAAGATTATTTCTATGTAAAAGACGAGTCCGGGATTACAATCTGAAAAGTATGCAATGTGGATTTTTAAATTTAGATGAACACTTGAAAAAAAAAAAAAAAACGACAAAAGGAGCCCAAAGTGCCATATGTAACTAAGGTTTTACAAAATCATTTCAACCAGCACTTCATTCTTTAAAGGATTAGAAGCACAAAAGACACTTTAACAGATAGGTTTCTCTGAGCACCTGGGCTATAGAACATGCAAAATTTTACTTTAGTACAGTACTTCCTAGAGTGATCTTTTTTAGTGCTCAGTGAGAATAATGCATCCCCGAGAGCAACTAGAAACAAGGCGATCTGTGAAGCGCTCATCTCCTTTGCTGCATTTTTTCAATGGGGAGTTATTTTGCGTATGTGCCAACTAAGACTCTTTTTCCCTCTCTATTTTAATTTTTAACTATGCATTCTAAGCACCCCTATACCAGAAAAATGGTTAGTCAATGAAAATGAAGTGACATCAGTTGTCAATGTATGACTGAATGTTTGAAGTAGTAGCATACGTTACAGAAATTGAAAGTAAAAATATTAAAAACACTAAACTGAAATTCAAAACTTATTTTCAAAATGTCAGTTTTTAATGTTCTGCTCTTTTCTCACATATAGATAATCAGATATTGACCTGCTATCATAATATTAGTAAAAAAAAAAACACTTGATTGGGACCAACTGCACAAATGCGAAACAATATACTCACGCTAAATGACTAAATTACAGTAACAAACAGTAGTTTGGCTGTTGTGTGTGAAACTCAGTAAGAACAGAACGTATAAATTCACTTGTTATTATGTAGTTTGTATTTATTTCAGAAATAAGTTAATTTAGTATTCAAAAGATTTAAATAAGCTTCTACTTTATTATGGGGGTATTAAAACTTCCATGGGATTTTTATTAGTATAAATCCTGGCTTGGTATATTGGAAATAATATGGATATGTAACTAAAATCAACTAAAGATACTGTCCTCATAATTTCCACACATAGCAAAGAATATTGTCATTACATTACCATGTTCAGATGTCTAGTCCTAAGTAAAAATGCCTTGTATCATACAAAAGTGAAATGGGGCATTAAATACATGTAAACTTTAATTAAAACAAAGAACTGGGTTTTTTTTAAGTTTTTCTTAGAGACAGAAATATCTAGCAATTTTATTACCACCTAAGTGTTGAACACCGAATGCTTCCATACAAATTAGTGACTAAGAAGAAATAAAATTTAGGAAATTGAAGGGAGACACAAAACAGGCCAAAGAAAAGGGAGGCTATGGTTTTCAAATGTGGATGACTTTAGCTTTCCTGTTTTCCCTAAGGAAGCTTTTGCCTGGATTTTAAACTATACAACACCTTCACGTTCTGAAAAATACACAGGACACTCACTTGTCAAAACACCACACATAAAGGCTTCATTGTGTATTCCTAACTTAACTATAAAGTAATAATTCGATGTTTCTCTGTTATCCTCTGGGTTTGGCAACAGCACTTCAAACGTATCAAATTTTACTCAGAAAAAAACAGCCTAAAGTTTGAATTAAAAGCTTGGCTTACATTGTAATGTGCTAATATGATGATGCACTAAAGGCAACTTAAAAATAAATCAGACAGAACTAAGTTAATATAGGTATTAGTCTATTCAAGAAAATGGCCAAGAAGTTAAGTTTGAGATGCCCACATCCCAAATCAGAACCCTAGGGCTCAAGTCTTGCCTCTGCTCCAAAATTGATGCCTGCTGATACACACATCCAAAGGTACTTGGGTCTCTGTCACTCACATGGGAAACCTGGATTTGATTTCCATTCTGGCTTTAACTTGGGGTAGCCCAGTGTTGCAAGCAATTACACAATCAACAGATGGGAACTTTGGTTTTCTGTCTCTCAACATATATACACACACACATATAAATAAATCTCAAAAAGATTATCTTAAATGTATATATTTGGCACGTATAGCAATTTTACACAACTGAGACTGAAACCATAACCACGTTTAAGCTTTACAACCAAAGCAAAATATACATTAGTGACACTATTCTAACATTACTCTCCATTTAAAAAAACGTTGTGACAAATTACTATGTCTAATTACTGTAACCTGAGAAAGTAGAAAATCAGGTAAATATCCTGTGCCCAGGAATTTTGATTATAAACTAAGCCACCTCAACATGGTTCAACTCCCAGGACAGGATGAGCCTCTTATGACTTAACAGCAAAAAGAGAAAACAAGTTGGAAGCTAGAATTGTGTTCTTGCGAAGATTATAGCTGCAATGACACAGCATCACTAAAGACAAAAAGAAGCGTTAAATCACCTCACATTTCTGAATTTTGAATATTGAATGACAGTTAAACCATCTACAGAAATTAAATTTGTAAACTATACCAAATCACTTTTTAAAAGGCTGAACATTAAAGAAACGATAACAGGCCAATAGTAAGTGAAGAGAAATACAAAGATAAGTAAAACTGGATAAACGTTGAAGACCACAAGATAATGATTTAAAAACTACAGAGCATGTGGCTGAAACCATGGATTGTGCAGAAAGCAGATTCTAAATGAGCACTGGCAAAATGCTGCTGAGACACATGAGTGGAATTCCTACCAAATAAATTCCTAACCACACAGCACAAAGCACATCAAAAACTTTCAGAATATCATGCAGCAAAGAAAGCCCTATCATGTTCCTGATGCCACTCATTTTCTAACGATAGATACTCATCTTGGAAGGAGGTGATTTCTAGAAGGATAGATCGTCTACAGGGCTTGTTATAATCCTCCAGGTGTGAACAAGAGGAGATCTCCTAAATTTCTTGGTTAATCATTTTTTTTTTCTGAACTCTAAGCCCCCTCAGTGTGCTTCAACCTCAGACCTCACATGTCTTGATTTCTCATTTTTCTAGTATTAATCTTAGCGCTACAAAAGCAAAGGAGATACAGGACGGCAAATTAATCAAGCAGCTTTCAGTCAACTATTGGAGGACCACAGACATCTTTATGACTAAGTAAAACGCTTAAATGCTAAGTGCACTAGGGGCCTCTTTTCTGAAAGTGATGTTTTTTTTTTTTTTTTTTTTGCTAACAATGCTATCTCATGAATACATCAGAGTTCTAAGAGAACAGGCCTTAGAGATCCGTTCTCATCTCTCTGATAGTGTTCCATTATTACCATGAGTGGCAACCCTGAGTTTTCTGAGGAAACAGTGTTTTCAGGAATGACTCACCACATTATAGCTTACATTATTAATGGACCTTTTTCTTCCTAGATTAGGAGTCTGCATATGTTTTCTGTGAAGAGCTAGATAATACATATTTTTAGCCTTATGTATTAGATAGTATTTGCAGCAATAATTCAAGTTTGCCATTACCGGCTGTCATACAGACTCCACAGCCTGTAAGTCACCATGTGAGTAGGTACAAGCCAACGAGAGGAATGGTTGTCTGGTTTTTAGCCCCTTTCCTTTTCTGTTGGTAAGGAAGTAACAACTATAGCTATTGTCACCTTGCACCAGGTTGAGAAGCCATATGTGAAGGACAACACAGGCAATCCATCTGCTTAGAAATGACTGCCATTAGACAATCACAAGAGAAACATAAACACTTCTGCTAGCCACTGATTGGCTAGGGCTGGGGCCAGGAGTCCCCTGCACCAAAGAATCTAATATATGCAAGTACCAACCAACTCGGAATCTTAAGAATGTTTAAGTGCTGGAAAACAATCTAGCCTAGGGTTTCAAGATATTTTTTGTATTATTAACAAGAGACAAAATATCTCAACTAGTCCTTGTCATTTTCTGCAAAATTTCTAAACTGGTCAAGGCACCTAAACCTGTCTGAAATAATATTCTAGCTTAAACAATAAAATTACAAACTTCTGAGCATTACCCAGTTAGTGCATGAGACAAATTTTATCTACATTTATTTTAAACTTATACTTGTAGGAATAAAACACACATTCACAAATACTGCTGAAGAATTAAACACTGGTATAAACTCTCCACACAGCAATTAGCATGAATGCACATCAAAGTCCCAGGAATGTTTATTTCTCTTGACTAACAATTCAATTTCACCAGTTACCCCGAGTAACTTATTAAATAAATCATGAACTAATATTTTATTAATAATCATAATGATTGTTTCAGTAACTAACAACCTTCCTATTGGTAGGCACTGTTCTGTCTGCTTTGCTTTTTATTGATATAAACTTCACGAAAAGCCTTTAAGCCAGGTCTTCTTATCGCTGCCCTTTGACAAATGAGGAAACAGAAGAGCTGGGAGAGAAGATGACTTTCCACAAGTCTGGCTCTGCAATTTACCTTTCATGTCAATCAAAATATGCGGCCACATAGAAACGAGTAGAAGAACAGTTAATAACATGGATAAACACAGCACGCTAAGTGAAAAAAGCTAACAAACACACAGTAGCACAAAAGACACACAATAAGATCTCAATTCTATTTCAGAAAAGTATTACATGAGCACATTGAAAAAGACTGGAAGGAAAAATTACAAAACATCAACAGCGAATCACCCCGAGTGATGAGACACAGAAGACCTTAACTTACTATGTGGTTACTATTTGTAAACTGTATTTCTGTGACAAGCATAGAAAAACAGTACATTTTAATTTATCTAAAGTATAAGGGGAATGAATACATGTCACAAATATTTTAACACTCTTCCTTCTAGAAATAATGATTCATTTTTCAAAATAGATTCAATTAAATAAACACTCTGTTTTCATTTATATATTGTATTTTATGTTGCTCCTCCCCTCACAGAATTTAGTAACAATAATGAGTAAGGACAAGGTGTTTGCAAAAATAAGTAGTTTTTTGGTCAGATGAATGAACGTGACATAAAATAACATGAAGAACTGAAGTATAAATTCCAAGGTCTGTTTTATCCCTGAACTCCACATTTATAATTAGCAAAAGTACATATACCATAGTCCATAATGCTAGATTGGTACACATAATCTTTCTTAAATATCAAACTTTATTTGAGCAAAATCTTGCAGGTTAAAATGAACCATCCGAGTCTTGACTTTTTAAACTAAAAAATTAAAAAGTCCCAATTATGCTTCTGCTTTAATAATGCATAGCTGCTACAAAATGCTTAACAATAAGGTGCTGTCAAATTTCCTTTAACTTCTCCCTGAACTGACTAAATATTCAAGGTTATAATCTCTAAGGTAATGCAGATTACCTCAAAGGACAACCTCTTTACTAATTCTTACACAGAAACAAAAGAAAGCCTTAGGAAAATTAATCCAAGCACCACTTTTTTAAACTTATGTTTTTATCTTCTAATTTTGTTTTCCCTAGTGGGGTAGGAAATCTCTATATCTGATTAAATTTACAAAGACTTGAATTAATGAGAGAAACTCTGCCTTGAGATCATACACTTTATATTTGTTTTGATAAATTCAGAATTCCTATACTCACTTCTTATTTAAAACACTATTTTTTCACACAAAGATGAGGAAAAGTTTATCCTCATTACTAAGCAGTACTAATTTTAATCATGGGAAAAAATTATCTCACTTCAGAAATTTCTTTTGAGATGTGTTGTTAATATTAAGAGTATTAATTATCAACTACAATGGGATAGTTCACCATTACATACGTTTTCCCATATTAATTTTTAAAGGAAATTAATATAATAAAAAAGCTCATTTTCAGATCTTTTTTGGCGAACTTGTACATAACAAGGATGCACTTTGCATTGCTGACTTTTCGATCTGGCCACATTTAACAACCGAAGGTGACAAATCAGCCATCAGAAGACAGTTAAATCCAGATTTAACTAGTAAAATCCAGATGTCAAGAGAATATCCTGAATATCCATCAGCAGATTTTAAAGTCACCTGCAATCAAGACTTTTATCTTCAGCTACAGAGACAGAAAACTGGTTTACTGCCCAAACAGCAGCTGCTGTGGGGCTGCACCATGCTGGAGCCAGGAACCTAAAACTCAATCCAGGCCTATCTCCATGGATGGTAGGAACCCGAGTATGCAGGACATCTGCCACTGCATTCCCAGATACATTAACAGGGAGCTGGGTGGGAAGTGGAGCACCAGAACTCAAGCCAGCACCCAAATGGGATGTGCGTGTCACGGGGTGGCAGCTTAAAAGGCTACACCATAACTTCAGGAACCCTAACCACCATGTGTTTTAATGGTAGAAAACATCTCAAATGATCATTTTCAAATTTCTGCAAGATTTGCTAAAGGATCACTTTCATCAAGGTACACATCTTTATATATATTAAAACTTCTCTTTAAGGATTTTACAAAATGGAAGAGAGCAGAAAGCATGCAGGTTTTATTAAGCATAATCTGGGCACCTTATACCACAGATCTTACCAGTTAAAGAACCAAAAGCATTAAAATTTTTAAAAGCAGGAACAATTATAACATGCATAATCACAGCACAACGAGTAAATGTTTGCAAGCAACTGCTTCTGATTACCAATTATATTTACTTAAATCATTATCAATCTATAGTCTGAACAAAAGAAAGCCAAACTACAGAGAAAAAAACAAAGTAGTATAAAATATTGTCCTTAAATAATGTATAAAGCAGGTATTTAAGTAGAAACATATTACTGGGCTTTTAAAATGATACAGTGTCTAAGAATTACTTAATAATTAATGTATATATTTATAGATACACCAAAAATATATATTGTATATGGTTGTTTGATATTAGTATGAAGCTGCATTTAGAATTATGCTAAATCTTACCATAAAGTAGTGGACATGATCATAAAACAGAATACCCTACAGAAAGATCAATTTTGCTTTCCCATAAAGTTTACGCAAAACCACTTTTCAAAAAAACCGATTTTCCCTTGGGCCTGGCATGATTGCCTAGTGGCTAAATCTTTGCCTTGCATATGGTGGGATCCAATATGGGCACTAGTTCATATGCCAGCTGCTCTACTTCCCAACCAGCTCCCTAATGGTGGCTGCGAAGGAGTCAAGGACAGCCCAAGCCTTGGGACCCTGCACCCACGAGAGAGACTTAGAAGAAGCTCCTGGCTTCTGGCTTTAGATCAGCTCAGCTCCAGCCATTGCAACCACTTGGGGAGTGAACAAGTGGATGAAAGATCTTTCCCTCTGTCTCTCCTTCTTTCTGCATTTCTAACTTTCCAATAAAAAAAAATAAATCCTGGCCCGGCGGCGTGGCCTAGCGGCTAAAGTCCTCGCCTTGAAAGCCCCGGGATCCCATAAGGATGCCAGTTCTAATCCCGGAAGCTCCACTTCCCATCCAGCTCCCTGCTTGTGGCCTGGGAAAGCAGTTGAGGACGGCCCAATGCATTGGGACCCTGCACCCGCGTGGGAGACCCGGAGGAGGTTCCAGGTTCCCGGCTTCGGATGGGAGCGTACCGGCCCATTGCGGCTCACTTGGGGAGTGAAACATCGGATGGAAGATCTTCCTCTCTGTCTCTCCTCCTCTGTGCATATCTGGCTCTAATAAAATGAGTAAATCTTTAAAAAATAAAAAAATAAATAAATCTTTTAAAAAATCAATTTTGTCACATGACTGATGCCTGGCAATAATGGAAATAGTCAAAACATTCTGAGTATACTGAAGTATCAACATTTACTAACATTTTACTTTACTTACTTTGAGACACTCAAAAGGAAATGTAAAATAAACAATAGACAGAAACAGAAATGGAAAAAGCAAATAGCAAATTTTCCTTACATACAAGGCAAATTCCATAACAAGTGTTCCTAAGTACAGTTCTATAAAAAAATTATCCCAAGAACTGTAATCAGGGCTACTCATTATTTCCTACATTAATGCTTTATCACCAAGATTACATATGGCCTGCATACCAAGTTCATCGTGCAAACTGCTACCGCCTACAGTAGATGCATTGTCATGTGATGCTTCTAAGTGGACACTCCCATTTCTCACCAGCAAGGAGGCACTAGCACTGAGCACTGCAGCCTGGGAAGGGGGACGGGACTGGACTTTGACCTGGGCTGTGGACTGCTGGCTTTGCTGACCATCTTGAAGGCTAGGAAAAAACATGGAGTGGGAAGACATTACAGGAAAGAAAAGAAAAAACAATAGCTAGAATGAACACAATACAGAAAACCAATTCAAAAAGACGCTTTTCAACAATAGCCTAGGAAAGAGCCAACAACTTAGTAAAATATCCAGATTCAACTCATACCTCCTGGTCCCTACAAATCAAACGTGTAGTGCCAAAAGCAATAAAGAATTACTGTACATGTGAATGAGCTAATCTGTGATCTTTTTTTTCACCTAAATCTATCAAATTCTAAGGTAAAGAAAAAGAAAGCAGCAAAGAATCGCAAGTACATCAAATATGAAACTACTTCAGAAAGTTCACAGAAAAGGTATATTATCTTAGTTCTACTCTGCAAACTTCTTGAAGTCCTCACATGTGTGGGTTGTAGCTCATCACCAACAAACACTAATTTTCATGTAAAAAAAAAAAAAGTACTTTCATTTAGAATCTTGTAATAATCCAGAATCAACTTTTCAGACTCAAATTCACAATCAAACCAAGTTCCATACACTTGAAAATTAAGGAATATTAAATGGAACCAAGATTTTCAATTTTGAATAGAGAGAAAATCATACACAAGTGTAAGACAAGCCGCAGTGATTGATTCAACCAAATAAAATATTGTCACTGAGATGTTCAAAGAAGCAGAATAACAGGTTGAGCATCCCTGATATGAGAACCCAGAATGTTTCAAACCTAACATGATACCACAAGTGGGAAATTCCACAACCAACCACACAGGACTAAAGATATCGAAGACAATTGCCTTGAGGTCATGCATACACGGTGTACATGAAGCACAGGTGAATGGTGTTTAACTTGAATCCCAGGCCCAAGATATTTCACTATGTATGTGCAAATACTCCAAAATCCAAAACACTCCTGGTTCCAAGTCTTTCTGTACAGGATATTCAACCTGCAATATCAAGTGTTATTATAAAGATTCTGCATGTTTCAGAAAGACGCTCGCATGCTTTATATAAATATTGTTATTTTTTTTAACAAATTTTATTTTCCTGCCAATACATACAACAATTTCAATAGCAAGGGTTCCTCATTTGCAAAAATCTTAAAAGTGATTTAGACACCACCAATTTCTCAGAGGACCCTAGTTCTCTATAAATTTTATAAAACTTCAGAAACACCTAGAGGCTGGCATTGTAGTACTGTGGGTTTGGCAATTGCTTCCAACACCGACATCCTGCATTAGAGTGCCAGTTCAAGCCGGAGTTGCTGTGTTTCCAATCCAGCTTCCAGCTACTAAACCTGGATAAGCAGCAGAAGACAGCCCAACGATGTAGACCCCTGCCACACATGTGGGAGATGGGGTGGAGTTCCTGGCTCTTAGCACTGGCTGGGCCAAGATCTGGCTGTTGTGGTCATTTGGGGAGTTAACCAGTGGTTGGACCTCTATCTACATCACTCCTTCAAATAAATAAATAAAATAGTTTTAAATCCAGTACAATATTATCATAAATTGATTTTTTATTTTTAAAAATAATTTAGATAATTAAAAAATTGTACCATTGCTTACTCATTTTATATTTTTAGGTATTTATTTATTTAAAATACTGAGCTTTAGCACTCACAGCAATGCTTTAACAAATTTGAATTGATCAAATTCATAAGATAATTTTGACTACAATTATTACACATCACTTGGTACATGGTATACATATAGAACGTGCATGCAATGCACTTCTGCATTCTGTCCATCAAAATTAACTGTGAACCATGTCAGAATGCTATCCAAGCTATTTGGTGCGGTGAGTTAAGCCACTGTCTCAGAGGTCTGCATCCTTGTCGTGGTGCTGGTCTAAGTCCTGGCTCCCTGCTGCCATGCCTAGGGAGGCTCAAGTACTTGGGCTCCCAACCTCCTTTTGAGAGCATCAAAAAAGAAGTTCTAGGCTCCTGGTTTCACCCTGAGCCTGCTCTGGATGTTCCAAGTACTGGGGGGATCTCTCTTTCTCTGTCCTTCTACCTTTCAAATTAAAAAGAAAAATTAAGCAAAAATAATAGAAATTATTTTGTTTCAAACAAAAATAGAATGCTTCTTACTCAGTTACTTAATCATTTTTCCTGTGTAACTATTCTCTCTAATCCTTTGAATTCACTGTAATGCATTCTCTGGTACTTACAAAACAAATGCATCTACCTTGACGACTGAAATAAAAGGCTAAGCAGAAAATACTGTGCATATTCCTTAAGCCTCTGGTTATGACAGTAACAGCCTGAGTTAGCAGCTTTGTATCTGAACTAGTTAAAATTTTTAGCTCCTCAGTCCCACTAACCAAATTTCAAATGTTCAATAACCACATAATGCAGCTAGCTTGCTCAACGGTTGCCAAAGTCAGCAATAGCTCGCAGTTGGTGTCTACTATAGGAAGGCATACGATGGAATATTTCCACAATCACAGAAAGTTCTGCTAAACAGTATTACCATGAACATCCATCCAGTAAGCTTCTATTAGAGACACTGAAAGGTACATGTTCTATGCAGAGGCCACAATATGCAAAAAACATATCAAGTCTGCAAAGTGTCAACTCTTACTGGCATTACTTCTTTAAGCTGTAACTTTAAAAGTACTTAATAACCTGCTTAGGCTAGATGTAAAATAGATATACAATTATGCTCTTCGGTTTTAACATGTAAGTTTTTATACTCCATACACATATTAATTAATCAATTACTCCTCCCCAGAAGGTATCTAAATTTACCAGCAAATCTTATCAAAATGAACGGATTTTACATAACCAAAAATAGGGAAAAAACAATGTTTGAATACTATGCCCTGGCAGACTCAGAAAGTAGGATTTTATAGGACATGATATTCAAAGATGTTTACATCAATTTTTCCATGTAGCGTCATAAACAAAGACATTATGTGGCAGTCAGATGCACTTTAATGTGGGCATAGTTTAGAATGCACCAACTTCAAAATGAAGGTCCACAAGCTATTCATATATACAAACCGAAAAAGGTTCACAAAATACTGTGCCAGGGTGGGCATAGGGGTGTGGCTGGGTGAGCCTGCTGCTTTGGACTCCTCATGCCACAGCAGAATGCCATGTCTGAGTCCTGGCTCCTGCGCTTCCAATCCAGCTTCCTGCTAATACACCTGGGAAGCAGCCCTAGCTGTGACAGGCATTTAAGAAGTGAGACAGCCTCCTTTCTCTGCTATTCTGCCTTGCAAATTAACAATCTTAGAAAGAGAAATGAAAAATATGTATCAGGTTAAAAAATATTAACTTCAGGATAAAGAAATTGACCAAAATAGACATTGGCCAAAATCTATGTGCTTGTAAGCATTATATGTTTTCAAACATCAAAAGCTAGAGAAGAAATATCTACATTCTTGAAATCCTTCAATAAAAAATTTTAAAAGCCTGTTTGTATGAATTGTTGGGAAACATACCAGGATGTTTAAGCTACTACTGATTGGTACAAAATAAATTTTTCTTACTGATCCAATTATATGTCAAAACTATCAGTTTGAAAAAGATATTTTCTAACACATCAAAATGACAGCTACAAATTTAGGTGTGAAAGTAATCCCAGCTACAGCTAGCATCACTGACCTACAAGCACACTGCTCAGATTACAGAAAAACAATTGTTCTGAGGCTTCACCCTTCTCTGTGGCAATTCACATGTGGCTTCACACTATTATTTTTCTGTGTCTTTCCAAAGTATCAACTCTGCAAGTATGACAGTCTTCCCGTGAGCAACCAGATTCCAGAAGACAGTGTCCTGAACATATTCCAATGACCAAGATTTACTAGATTCTTTCCTGAGTGTCATAAAGTTATCCCTTTTTCTCTTCTCAAAGTACACTGGTAATTTCTAATAAAACGAACTAGAATTGAAAAGGCAGCACATTTAGGTTGATAAATACAGGCTTTCAAGCTTTCAATAATGATTTACGAAATTTTAAAATATTTTGCTATTAATGCTACTAAATAGGAAGAATTAGCTACAGTCCTCTAAATCTACCTATAAGGCTACCTAAATAACAATTTTCTAAAAGTTCTGAAATAATTTTTCTAATAAGTAATATAAAAACACATGACAACTTTTCTTTATAAGAAATTGAAGATTACTTCCAACCCTTGAAAACATGTATTCACCAACTTATTTCTGAAAAGCCATTTACTTAAACTATTCATTAAAGTTTAATATGAGTTACATTAGTTCCCTTTGAGGTTTTGCTTTCAGGTCCTTTCATTTCAATTACCAAAGAGCAATCATGGTCTGAAATAAAAAATTTCAGATACAAACATTTTTAGGATTTTTTAGTTACTTGTATTATGATATATCATTATACTTTACTATTAACCCACTTATTACACATAATTTAATAGTTAAGATTCTTCACGAGTATAAATGTACTGTGCAGGAAAAAAAAGCCTAACACACAGAAGCTTCAGTGTCATTTGCTTGGCATGGTAGGACTCCTGCAGATTTTACTAGATAAAATCTAGTAACTGCACAATACTTGTATAAGAACTGTAATGGAAGTATTTCTCTATTTTATCTCATTTGAAAAAATGTCCAAAAGTGAAATAACTATTTAATCCTACATCTATTTAAACATGATATTATTCTGTAACTCACACTGGGAAATAACATTAATATACTTTACCTGAATATATTACAACTACAAAGGATGATTTTATAAACCGCTATTTTTCCTAATCCTTCAGATTTTATTTTACTTCATATGTGATAAGGTCACTTTGAGATATTTATAATTTTTATATTGGAGATACCCAAAAACAATATGGTTCTACTGTAACACTGCTTTCCAAAAATTCTAATGTGAACCTTAGTAAGTTTTTATAACCACATCTGTACTTGAATAACAATGTATTCAAATCCCTCTGAAAATGGGAAAATTCTATGTGACCTGCTGGAGTTAAAACACTGCTTTTTAACATTCCACCAGACAGAGAAACAAAACTGTCCTGTCTATCATTGTTTGGTGAGTGGGGTCCTACAGGCTTATTTGAGGCAAGGACTAAAAAGATTTTAAAGGACTAAAAAGAGAAGGTTAAAAAATGTTACAACCTCAGATTTCCAAAATAAATAATAAAGTGTTTAAATACCAACACAGAGTTAAGAAAGCTTAGCTATAGCAAGTATTAGTTAAGTGAAGAAAAAAACGGAAAAAATAAAATGCTGAGTTCTTTCTGCATGCTGAAACTAAATCCCAAATAAAAAAAAGAGTACTTCAAACAGGAAGGTAAAGGAGTAAAAAAGAATAGAAAAGGCTGCACAAAAGCAAGGTACTCAGAAAAGTTCTCCAAATGTTTCATTTAAGTTGGCGGCTTTCCATTTACAATTGTAAATATTGGCTTAGCTAATCCATACTTATTTATATCAAATTTCCTTTTAAAGGATTCATTAGGAAAGTTCCTGATTGTAACATAAACTACAGAAAAAAATAACCAAGTCCTGAATGTCAGGGGAATATAAAGTATTCATTTACAAAAATGAGGACTTAACAGCAGTCATTCATCAGATGCTTTAGCAGGGAAATGCATTTTATTACGATGCTATTGGGCACAAAGACCGACCAAAGTATGTGGTGTCATGCACTGTGGGGTGTGAGGAAGCCCCAGCTATTCTCGCCAGCAGTCCTCAGCCTCAGGCTAACGCACCTGAGAAGGAGCAGCTGGGATGCCCGAGCTCTGGAGGGAGGCTGCTGGCTTTAACCTAGCCCAGCCCTGACGGTTCTGAAAATCTGGAGAATGAACCAGTGGACTGAAGATCAGCCTCCCAATCTCGGCCTCAACCCCCAACTCCTCACCTCCCACTCTCCCTGCTACCGAACCTTTAACAAATAAATCGTTTTTTTACATCCGTATTTGTATTTTTTAAGTCTTCTGAATAGATTTTTACATTTCAAATTTGAGATATATTTTCATTAGTCTGATACAATTAATAATACTGAATTTTTAGTGGCGATTAATCCACAATGTAAATAAATGGGTGTTTTTTTACCTATGAATATAATAAAATTTCAAAATGTTTAGCACATTGTAAAGGCTGAGAACTTCACCAGAGATTATATGACTAAACATATAATTTACAATACATATATTTACAATGTGCATATTTGACTATGACCATATTTCATGATCATATTTCATGTAAAATAACATTCAACCTTGTATCATTTTTAAGCTTTTGTTAACAGTTAAACAAAGATATTAAGCTTTTAGGTAATAAAAAACAAATCACTTTTTAGTGAAACAAATCAAATTGCCTTATCTGGCTGAGGCCAGTATCTATTATTCCACAACAGCTCACTGTTCGGTCTCATATTTCTTTAACAGCTTCAGAAAAGACACTGTACTATTCCTATTACTTGGATTAGATCAAGAGAAAAGTAATATAAGGTCTACTACTTACATTCTCTAACTATCCTAAAGTGATCTTGTAATTAAAAACTGATTAAGCCAATGTAATCATTTTGTTTAGTACAACATAAGGCATGCAAAATGCAACAGTCTCATTCATGGTTACATGCAAAGAAAGTCCGCAAGAGATAAAAAGCACAGAGAGAAACAGAAAAGCAAACTCCAAATGCTCTCTTGGGTCACAGGTTATCAGGTCTTTTACATGCATGCTATACTTGGTGGAATTTCAAAATATCATACCTTAGGGGTGATCCGATGAGCAAGGTGGGAGGGGTAGGGTTACTGCCTGCATTGTGCCGGCGCCGCACTGCCTGGCGCCTAAATGTGCTGCGTTCACGGCGAAATGACACCGCCTCCTCGCTGGCCTGTGCTGCTGCATCAAGACAGACTCATGTCAAATAGGAGTCCAGGTCAGAGATGTACAAAGCAGCTGAGCCTATCTTTCCCTTGATGTCTCACCCTAAAGGGCACCAGGAACTTGTCTAATTACTCCACACTGCTTCCTGCTCTGTACTGTTAATCCATCACATCAGAGAACACACAGAAGGTATGTGTCATTCAAAGATCATTATTTTCTGAAAAGTGTTTTTGGTGCTGGTGCACTGTCTTCTCTTCACCCTCAATTTTAATACTTCTGTTACTTCGTATCTTTTCCTGAAAGCTTGTTTATTGTTATCTCATATTCCTCTAGATCCCTTAAATTACGTCAGCCTTAAAAATGGAGTATTTGTTAGTTTATACTAACAGGAATGGGGCATTAATTTTTCACTCTAAGAAGAGTAAAAGCATTGAAAACAGTATAGATATTCTTTGACTTACACAGGGGTTGTGTCCTAATGAATTTGTCGTAAGTTAGAAACCTCCTAAGTCAAAGGCCCATTTAATAGCCCCAAACCACAGGACTTGGCAGCCTACCTCCACAGCACACTACAGAGCCTTGGCTGTTTTGCCTCAGGAGCACAGGGCTAACTCAGAGTTTTTCCTGATTTTACTGCTAATTCAGGAAAAGACTCAAATTCACAATTCAAGGCATGGTTCTGAGCATATATCATTTCCCCACCATCCTAGAACAGAAAACTGAGAGTCAGACACTTGTGTAGTTGGGGATATTTTGTACTTTACAGCCAATGCCAAGAAGCTGGCAGTATGTTTACCTCACAACACTCTGTGTTGTAATTTTGGCAGCACTAAATGAAATCACCAATTCCAAAGCTGCACCCTTAATCTGCTAAAAGTCTGTGATAGTATGAATATATCTTAACCGTAAGGTATTTCAGTCATCATTAAACTTCACTCAACTCTATCTCCCCAGGCCTAACCACCTCAATATTAAACGCATGTAGTGATAAAGTATCAGATACAGAAACTCCTGATGTAATCTGAAAGCAATAATATACCAACTAAAATTACAATAAAATCATAACAATGTCACAGAATTATACATTTTTAAAAATCACTCTAATCATCTAACCACACACTTAATTTGTAAAGTAAAATGAAATATGATTGCCATATATCCAAATATAGAACAATCCTTGTTTCCTAGTCATCTAAATATCCTGAGAATCAGTTTAATTTTGAGAAAGGATATTTTGATGGTAAACATAAACAAAAACAAAACAAGTTAGTACAAAGGCATTCTTTCCAAACATGAATACTTCCCTTAAATATGAGATAAAAGTACATAAAAGCTCATGTATATAAAAAGCATATCTTATAAAAACAACTGACATTGATTAAATTTGGTCACCAAGAACTGTTGTCCAATGTGGCAGCCACCAGATGTTTGTGACTATTAAGCTTGAATTAATTAAAATCAAATAAAGTTAAAAATTCTTCAAATTCGTGATATGTCAAGTGCTAAGCAGCTACACTTGTAATTGGTGGCTACCATCATCAAACAGTACAGATATAAAATATTACCAACACCACAGAAAGTTGCATTGGTCAGTGCTGGCCTACAATGTCCAGGCTGTATATTTTGTTCTGCCATTCCACAAGACAGTTACCAACTCCTGATAATCATGACCCCAAAGAAAGGAAAACAGATTGAAATCATCACAAAGGAGAAAACATATGCAGTCACAGAATAAAGGAACAAACAAGGAGAAAGCAAGTGAGCTGAGGGAAGAAACGGAAAGTAAGAGTAACTGGTATACCCAGGAAGGCATCTAAGACATCACTAAGCCAGGCTGGGGAACTTAAACCATCGTTTAAAAAATTCCAATTCAGACAACCTTCACAACGCGATTTCTATTCTGTGGTTTCAACCACCTATGGTCCTATGAGTTACACACCATTATTTACAACAAGCTGTCAGGTCAATTAATAGGTCAATCCAGCAGCAGTAAAAAACTTTCTAACATTCTCTCTAGTTCAGCTGTAGTTTAGTTTCACTGTAGACACTGCTTCAACCAGAAGAGAGAGTAAATGTACCCAGACATCATTTACAGGAAATAATTAGATAATTTAATTGATAGAATATACCAAAATTATTCAGAAAGATATTAAAGATAAATTAGATGAAGATAAAATTGGATAAATTAGGTAATTTAATTCACAGAATATACCAAAATTACTCAGAAAGATATAGAAAAAAAGCAATTTGTGATGAACAGCTCCTGAGACTAAAGAGGAAAGAAAATAGGGGATAGTTTTAATAGCTTCTTCTAGTTAAGACTTATTGGTATTAATTGTAAGTAAAAGCTAATTGCTCCATAGTTCTGAGACAAAGCAACAAACTGTAGTAACTATTTCTAGCCAAAACATTCTCTGGCTTTTTCAGTAAACTATCTTTTCTTTTTGCTCCAGTAAGACACCACTGACATCCGGCCATCTGCAGAACAGCTATGGATTATCTTACTCCTTCCCTTAGTCTTGGAAATGTATCAAGATGAAAGCTGAGGAATTCATTGAACAATGTATTGAAGTGGAGCTATAAAAACTGCCTATAGTGTCCTTTGCAATAATCAGGATATAAGTATCTTTAAGAATTTTCAAAGTGTTCACCATAGCAAATGCTTTATGAGAAGGCAGATTCACACATTCTCTTGAAAACGCAATGCCAAGTAAGTCTGCCCAGGGCCCCAGGGCACGGGCCACTTTCTCCAGCAGAGGTCTAGCTCAGGCAGACCCAAGGGAGCAGAATCTCTCCAGTTTAAAATAATTTGCTGTAAGCATATACAGTCACCTAAGTTATACTTGAAGAAAATTCACGACAGCAATTCAGTTACAATGAACTTTTTGAACAGTTTAACCTTAGAGAAAGAAAAAAAAATTAAGCTAGAAAACAGAAAATAGTTTGAGACTAGTTTTGAAGACATCGTTATACTGAAAAACCAGTATTTTCTAGCAAAGAATGGCGTTAAAGATCGAGAATATAAAATACAAGCAATGCAAACCTGGCATTCTAGCTACTATTTAATTATACTATGTGTAGGTAAAGGACTAAAAACATTCCTATGATTCAGCGATTAAAACTGTGAATAAAGGCCAAGATGTGGTACAGTGCCTTAAGTGTCCACCTGTGACACCAGCATGCCAAACAGGAACCGATTAAAGACTCAGCTGCTCCACTTCCAAACCAGCTCCCTACTGATGTGTCTGGCAAAGCAGAAGAAGCCCATGTGCTTGGACTCCTGCATCCATGTAGCAAATCTGGAACAAGCTTAACATGCCTGGCTCTGACCCGGCATAGCCCCAGCAATTAGAGCCATTTGAAGAATGAACCAGCAAATCTGGAACATCTCTCTCATTCATTCTCTCTCTTTCTGTCTCTCTCTCTCTGCCTTTCAAACAAAAAGAATAACAAAAACAGAATTCTAACCTACCAGCATTTTTTTCAAATCACAAGTCTTGACATTCTAATCATGCATTTTCTAATAGTTAAAATGACTTCAAAAGAATGTTTATTATCTTAAATTTAAGGATTTTTCAAGGACTAGAACAGTCGCATAACTAACTAATCCTTTGCCTGCAGTGCAGGCACCCCATAATGAGCACTGGTTCAGGACTTGCTGCTCCATTTCCCATCCAGCCCTGCTTACGAACTGGGAAAGCAGACAAGAATGGCCCAAAGCCTTACGGAGACCTGGAAGGAGTGCTTGGCTCCCAGTTTCAGACTGGTCCAGCTCTGGTGCTTATGGACATTCAGAAAATAAACTAGCATGGGCCCGGTGCGGTAGCCTAATGGCTAAAGTCCTCACCTTGAATGCACCGGGATCCCATATGGGCACCAGTTCTAATCCCGGCATCTCCAATTCCCATCCAGCTCCCTGCTTGTGGCCTGGGAAAGCAGTCGGGGACAGTCCCAAGCCTTGGGACCCTGCACCCACACGGGAGACCCGGAAGAGGCTCCAGGCTCCTTCAGATCAGATCAGCTCTGGCTGTTGTGGCCACTTGGGGAGTGAATCAGTGAACGTTAGAGCTTCTTTTCAGTCTCTGCTCCTCTCTGTATATTTAACTTCCCAATAAAAATAAACAAATCTTATTAAAAAAGGAAGTTTGAACTTAAAAAAAAAATGGACCAGCAGTTGGAAGATTGTTCTCTCTCTGGCTATTCTTCCCTCCTTCCCTCTCTCTGTAACTCTTTCAAATAAAACAAATAAATCTTTTTTTTTTTTAATAAGAAAAAGGAATGTTCAGATAATTTAGCTTTTTAGTTTTGGTATACTGGTGCAAAAATTCAATTAAGTTTTAGTATTTATTAACTGTCTATGTACAATTCTTAGGCACAGCCCAAATATTCTAAAATATATATATTTTTTATTCTAAAATATTTTAAGCAGCTGTGTTCTGCAGACCACTTTTAAAAGTAAAATCTACACTACACATCTCCACATCTCCAACTTCAGGACGCACTTCCCTTTTATTTCAGTGACTTAAGTGTGTTCCATACTGAGTCACTGTACTTAATCAATATAATCTATTTATTTTTATACGGCACATTAAAACTATCTTATGAGTCAAAACAAGGAAAGCATTTACTTTCAAGGTAGCTGGTATACACACAATAGCAAATTTTGATGAGGCAGGAGCTGAGGGTACAAAAATTCTATCCCAGAATCTGTATCTGTGAGTATAATCTGTGAGTGTAAATATGTACAGATAAAGATGCTTCTTTAAAAGTACTGTCAGTAGGGGCCAGTGTGTGGCTCTGCAAGTTAAGCCTACCATCCTGGCATCCCAGAAATGGCTCACATCCTAGTTGTTCCACTTTTGCTCCAGCTTAGTATTTGTGGCCTGGCAAAGCAGCTGAACATGGCTCAATCATTTAGGCCTCTGCGGAAAACTCCTGCCTTTGGTCTGACTCACCACTGGCCACTGCAGCAATTTGGGGAGTGAATGGGTGGGTGGGTGTATTTCTCCCTGTTTCTCTCAATAGCTCTTTCAAATAAATAAATAAATCTTTAAAAAATATCAGTCATATAACTGATTGGTAAAAGGGTTCATATATAAAATACTACATCTGAATTGCTGTTTTTGCAATAACAAGCATATTGCAGTCAGTAATAAAAATTTAGACAGAAAAAATTGCTGAAGAATACTGTCCTGCGGGAAATGCTTATTTTGGGGAAAAAAGAAAGTAAATCTGACAAGATAATGAAAATAAATGTGTACACCCAGTACCTCAAGTATATCAGAAAAATGCTATTATGGAACTAAAAACAATAAAACATGGAACAAACACACTGTATACATAAACTCAAAAAGTGCTGACATTCTGAAATACTCTTCAAGTTAAAAACTACTTAAGAACAGGATCACTACCTAGTTAACTGAACATTCAAATCATTTTGCAAAAAAAAATTTAGAGTAAATATTTTAGTCTAGGCATGGCATTCATTAGCTTTCCCTTTCTAAGCTTCAACGTCAGCCAAAATTATTGCAAATATTCTGTTGTAATAAAACAAATGCTTGTAAGCATCACTTTCTGGGAGGCCAAAGAAAAATGAGAATTGACTGTACAATATGTAATCATCGATTGTGAACGAAAATAATTTTCACTGGTGAAAACATTATAAAGGACCAGCCTGCTTTTTGACAAATATGCCAACAAACAATAAAATATTAGTTATGACTTGTGTCACAACGTATTCATATCCTTACTGCTATTTTCTATGATCCTGTCAACCAAGCAAACGCAGCTGGAGACACTGCACGACCCCGGGGCAATCATTCATAGCACAGTTCCTTTTAGTTAGAATGTTGCTTTACAATAGAGGCAGCCGAGGCACAGATGTAGTGTCATGCCATTTTACTTAATCAGAGATTAGGTGTGTGAAATCTGACACACTCCTCAGAAATGCACTGCTGCTCAAAATATTTTTGAGAACACATAACTTTTGTTCCCACAGAACAAAAGAGAGCATGGGTTCATTTGTGGAATTTGGGATACAAGCATTTGTTAGCTTAACTAATAAAATATCTCTTTTTAAAAATTCTTGCTAATGGAAGGTAATTTTCAAACCTGTATTACTATATTTAATGAGCACTGTCCATTTGATTTTCTAACTTTCTTCACAGTAGAGCCTAAACATAATCTTTTCTTAATGAGTTAGGGTGTCTGACATATACTATAGTACTGCATAGTTACACAACTCTGACGCTGGCCTGTCTCTCCGGCCACGCCCCGTCACGCCCCGCCACGCCCCGTCACGCCCCGTCACGCCTCTCGCTCCTCTCTGCGCAGCCCTTACAGCTTCTCCTGGAGCATCAGCTGTGCAGTTCACCTGCTCCTTGACTTCAGCCAATCCTCTTCCACTAACGTGCCATGACGGACTGGGAAATCAGGTAACTAAGTTTATTAGCCTTCAGAGATCTTCTATTTAGTAAAGTGACAGAAGCTTTAACTTGCATTATTTTGTTTAGTGGTCTTCATCTTTCTAAAGTTCATTGATAATATTAATGTACAACAAAATAGCAGATTTAAAATTTTCATGTACAGCACAATCGTCTCACAAATTTTCAGAGAATATGTGACTTTTCTTGATAACTTTTCCCGTAACAGATTACCTCTGGTTCCTAAAGCAAACAATATTATGATATGATTCCAGCTAATGCCTACAGAATTGTGATCCAAATAATTACAATAACTATAATTACAATAATTTTGTTGTAAAATAGATTGAGAACTTTAAAAAAAGCACAAGGAATATCAAGTAAACACAAACTTCTCCACTATTCTTTACCGTCTAATTTTGATATGGAAAATACATTATAATCATATCACTGAATCATACAGCAAGTAAGTTTAAGTGAGCAATAAGAATTGCTTTTATTATAAGTAATACAGCCCAGAAAACTCCAAGACACTTCAATGGAATCCATAAAATTTGTTTTCTTTATATTAACCAAAAATAAAACAAAAGAAAATCCCAAGGCACTTTGCTACTATATAAAACTGGTATGTACTTCTTAAAATACTAGTCATAAATTTTTGAAGACAAACCCTTTTACTTATTAAAAAGTATAAAATAGAAATCAAGTATGAAACAAGGTCAAAAGCATACTTAACCAATGATGACAACAGATCTTATAAAACAATTACCTGTTATATGACCACATGCCTAAAGTTACATGACATAATTACTACAGCCAAAATAAGGTTAAAATACACATTACTAGATTAGCTAATGAAAACTGGTTTTCTGCTGATTTTATGTAAGAAATCCGTAATTTAGATACTGTCTTTATATTTTACAGTGTCAAATTCCACAATGGCATAATTAGAATACTTAATTTACTTTTATATTTAATCACTTACTTGCACTTAATTTTATACCACTGATTTTAAAAGTTAAGCAAGAACAGGATCCATTTGCATTGCAAATGGATCTGGCCTGTTGAGAATTATACCAGCAGTGCTAATAAGAATTTATGGCATGCCAGACACTATTTTGAGCAATTTATGTATATCAAACCCCTCTAATCCTTACAACAACTCTATGTGATATATATTTTTATCATTTCATTTTACAATAAGGAAGCTGAGGCTTAAAAATTTAGGTGAGCAGCTTTCCTACAGCCACAACTATAGCAGACCCCAGATTCTAACAAATGCATCTAATTCATGTCATAAAATCAAATCATATTCTTAGAATACTTTAGGCTATATTCTTAGAATATTTTCCTTTAGTATTTTAAAGTACATTTACTAATTCCACTCCTCCATATTACTGACACAACACACTTTAAAAATAAAACAGAAATCACTGGAGAACTAATAAATACTTTCAAATTCATCATAATGAAATCCATTTATATTTTATAAACAGATGTATGTTTCATTAGTAAAACAAAATATATAGCCCAAAACAGTTTTCCTTGTCAAATAAAACTGGCAAATAATAACAAGTAACATTAATATACAATATTATCTTTAAAAGTATTTAAGTCTACATTAATTTTTAGATATTGAGAATCAAAATAAACTAACTACCTCCCATGTTCCAGTATTCCCAAAAGCCCAAGTAAACCTCTTACAAAACCTCTGTATTTAACTGTGATGAGGGTCAATTAAATATAAATCCTTGACACATATAAGTGGTTTAGTTTTGCTTAACATCTACTCTAAACAAAATGCAGTGCAAATAACAATGGCCTCTGTAACGGCTTCTCTGGGAAAAGCTCTTTTACAACAGTCTACAGAATATCGCGTCTCTTTCATCACGTGTTGGTGGATGTTCTTCTTTCGTCATTTGCCTCAGTGGAGATTTTTTAAAAAGAAGGAAAGGAATACAAAGAAAGAACCCACAAATGTTGGAACCTGTAAAAATGAGAGACTAAAGTACTCAAAACAAATTGTACTAAGAAGTAGATGACACCTTCTATATAACTTTTCCCTAAAAAAGACAGCACTGCACATTCCTTATAAAAAGAAGTAACATTTTAAATACAAGGACACAGACTTACTACAGCTCTTATACATATATGATGGGTACTAACATACCAACAATTATTTTCCATCATAGTATGCTCACTGTTAAAACTTACTTTCACACAGATTTTAAAAAGCTGTATTTTAGAACCTAATGATTTACTGCACATTTTGAACACAGGTGAGATCCATGTGAGAAATCACTGCAAGCATCTTTAAGTCTCTTATAAAAAAGGAAAAAAAAAAAAACAAAAAAACCAAAAAATGGTATCCAGGTCAAAGACTCAAGGACATTTAATTACTTTGTCATCAACAAAATCTCTTTAGATACACACCATTCTCATTATTTAAGTTTGAGACAAACTACTTTCTTCCTGAAGAATCACATTTCTTTACATTCTTTGTTAGAAATTTTACCAAAAGAAAAAGCAAACATAAAGGACACTGTTAACCACAATATGGACTTCTAAAACACTCTTGATGACATTATCATTCTTTGACAGAATGAGTTATTCATGTTTCAGAATGTTTGCACAAACAGAAAATTCAGCTTAAGACATTGAACATCACTGTACGAACAGACTATAAAATCCAAAGCTAAAGATACAGCAGAAAGAAAAGGAGGGGAGAAAGGCAGAAAATGCTAAAGTGCTGAAACAAGACATAATTTTCCAACATAACCAAAATACAATTTTTTGCAGGAGGAAATAATAAGCCACCACTTTACAATAAAAAATATGGCCAATAAACACTAACAATGTAAAATCACCTAACTAGTACTGCATAATTTCCCCTCAAACTAAATTAAGTAAGCTATTGCATTAATCAAAACACCATCACTGTTATCACAGGGATTACACACATCTAATAATGGATGCAACATGCTATGATAAAATACAAATCTCAACTATGTAAGCTTCAGAGAACATATGAAGATGGGGGGAATGTTCTTTTAAGGTTAAATATGCAAGAAATAAAAACAAAAAAGATTTAAAGAGATAGTTACAGGTTTCAAAAGTACACAATCAAGCTAGGTTATATTCTGAAAAATCTTACGTAACAAGTTAAATGATCTGATTCTGAAAGTTCCCTGGCACACACTGTGTAAAAGGTGATGGACAGTGGTGTGGTATTGCTGCCATCACTGAGCCACAAGGGTTAGCCTTATTATTTCCATCAGAAACATGTAGTATCCAGCTTAGAAAAGTCAACACCAACAAGAACAAAATGATACGTTCAAATAATACAGCTAAAAACTATTTATTAGTACTCATATCAAAACTTTTTCTAAGATAACCATCTCACTTCTTAGGAAAAAACATATTTAAATAACAGTGTGAATGGGACAGTATTAACTGAAAGCATTTTTTAAGAAATAAATACTACTCAAATTGACAGAACCAGAATCTTCACTGACTTTTGGGGAGTCTCCTGTGTGGCTCACTTACCTCCACTGGCTGCGTCTTGCTCTTCCCCTTCAGGAAATGCAGCCTGGCTTGGCAAGCTATTCCTAGACCGCGTGACTGTCTCTAACTGCGAAGCCCGGCCCAGTAAAGATAGCTCATCTAGCACCTCTCCCTCTTTGGCCTCAAGGTCTGATTTGGAAGTTGTTAAGGGTTTTATACTTTCAGGGGCCATGAGTCTATTTGAGTCATTCAAGCATGCTACCGTGCCACTGTCCAAGCTCAACACACGGGCCCGAGTCTTAGCACTACTGGTGCTGGAAGTCCGTCGTGTGGCCCGCTTTTTGCCAGCTCCCTCAGGACCCAGATGAGCCTTGTGTGTGTGTTCAGAATCCGTGCCCCTTTCTTTGTGGACATGTTTGGTCTTTAGAGCACTGTACCTGCCCTCAGGAGACTGACGCGAATGAGAAGTGGTGCTAGAAGAGCTATCGCTGCTGAACTGGTGAGCAGACTGAACACTTGACGCTCTACTCAGGTCACTCTGATCACTAGAGTCCTCATCATGACAAAATACAGCACTATGAGGTTTGGTACCAGAAACACCTCGAAAGGAAATGTAGTCCCTATGCCGACTGGAGTCAAAACTGCTGGCCCGTTTCTTTCCTGTCCGTCTCCTGCCTGACTTGTGGGCAGAAGCTGTCCGGTAAATTAAGCTGGAGGATTTAGGTCGCACATCCCCTTCCTTCTGCTTTCCACCAGCATCCTTACAAATTTTTGAATCCACTGGAATCACTGGCTTTTCACTCTGTTCCTCCTTGTTGTCCACAGTTTTCTCCACTGGCCTATCCTCTGGTGACGTAACTTCATTGGCATGGGGGTTTTTGTTGGCTTCTTCAGACGCAGACGTGCTGAGCGCTCTCTGGTTGTGCACCTCCTCTGAGCTCGCAGGCTCCCTGGCCTCGGGAGCCCCAGGATCTGCACTGACTTCCAAGGCAGCCGTGTCCCTGCTAGTCCTTTGGTCACCGGCACAGCTGTTCTCAGGATCAGCACAGCACTCTTTTTTCCTACTACTCTTCTTGCTTATTTTTGGAGACTCGTCATGTTCTGACAAGATGCTTTCTATGTGTGTGGAGCTAGTCTGCTCACTTTTGTAGCTGCTGACAGTACTATTGGTGTCACGGTCCGTCCCACTGCAATAGCTCTCAGTGGACCCACTACTCCGTGTGCTCAGACTCCTCAAGCTGTCCACACTTTTGTCTGCCTTCAAAGGTTTGCTCTTCCCACTTTTTGTGGGTGGCTGAGAACTGCTGATTTTTAGGTCAGAAGTAAGCCGAAACTCCCCAGATAAACAAGAATTTTCCACCAAAGATTCTTTGGATCCAGAATGAGGCTTGGAAGATTCTAACTCACTAACTGGGTCTAGACCACGTCTTTGTTGATAGAGAGGGAAGTCATTCAGCGAAGAGTCTGGAAAAGCCACAGCTGAGCTGGAAGTCCGTGGCACTCCTCGAGGTCGGTGGTCCTTCCTGTAAGAGTGTGAATGTAAAGGTACAAGCGAAGCCATTTCTGTGTCACAGGCGCTGGACAGAGACTGATCAACATGGTGGTGGTGGCTGTGACTTGGCAAGCTCACTTTGTCACTGAAGTCCCTGGGCAGGTCCTGTCCACAAGAGGATAAGGAAGGTTGAATGGAGATGAAGGAGTCATTGGAGACCAGACGGAAGAGCTTCCGATCAGCTGCCAAATCTATTTCAAACACATATTTGGAAATATTAACACAGATGCATGATCTACTTTTTTTACTGTGTAACAATCGAAAGAATTCACAGCATACAGTAAATCAAAGATACACAATTTCTCACAGTTCACTAACAGTTGGCTGGTCCTTCCAAAGAGCTGGTTTCTATTTCACAGTTGCACAAAGACAGCATTCTACTGATGAGATGAACGGAATTACCAAATGTGAGTTCCTGAACTGGCCTCAAAAAGGTTCTATAGACTAATAACAATAAAGTTAGAGGCAAAAAAAAAGATTATATTAAAAATAGACCTGGATTTCTATGCAAACCTTGTCTTATCTTATTAACTCGATGGCACTGGGTTATACTTCAGGGTCTCTGTCTATAAAATGGCATTATTAGCCTAAAACTCAGAGTTAGTGGTCAAGAAATGTTGAGTTAATAACACTGTGTTGGCACATCATGATCAATGGTACCTAACAGTGTCATTATTTTACCTAACACAATACGAGAATCACTTTGAAAAACTAGCATGATTATTTCATGTATCAACAAAAACCTCCAGGCCAGCACAATGGCTCAACTAGCTTATTCCTCACCTACAAGTGCTAGTATCCCATATGAACACTGATTCAAGTCCCATTTGCTCCACTTCTCATCCAGCTCCCTGCTTGTGTCCTAAGAAAGTAGCAGAAGATGGTCCAAAGCCTTGAGACCCTGCACCCATGTGGGAGACTTAGAAGAGGCTTCTAGATGCCGGCTTGGGATCATTTCTGCTCCAGCCATTGCAGCCATTTGGGGAATGAACTAGCAGATGGAACATCTTTCTCCATCATCTCTCCTCTCTGTAAATCTGGCTTTCTGACTGGCTGGGCTGTGCTAGGCTGAAGTACCCCCCAGGCAGGAGCTGGGACTGGGGGCAGGCCAGGTGGAGCCAGGCTGCAGTACCCACTGGCGAACACTAAGGTGAGATGGGCCATGCCAGACTGCATCGCAGCAACCAACAGCACATGTAAGACCGGAGGCTGGAAGAGAACCTGCTGGGGGGGGGTTGGGACTGCAAGGGCTCCCCTGCTAGGCCACTGAAAGCTGGGACTGGGAGCACACAAGGATGCAACAGACCCTGGGCAGGACTCACTATCATCAGCCTTCATGGGAATTGGGTTTGGAACAGGGCTTGGACTAGACCAGGCCACTGCATCTACTAGCGCAGGCAAGGACCATGATAAGTGCCAACTGACCAAGCTTTGTCATAGCATCCACAAGTGCCAGGACATGGCACAAATCGTGGCCGAGTAGATCACAGTATTCCATGGAGAGTGCAAAATCTGGGATTTGGACTGGGACTGGCTCTAGTAGGGAAACTGTGGGCATCCCTCTAGTGGGTTGCAACTCCTGCTGGTGGCATGAGAGCCAGGACTGGTTTGTGGCGTCAGCTGAGCTGCAACACACATAGTGTATACAAGGACCTGATTGGGATGTAGCACACACTAAATTAGTCTGCTGCACATGTTGGCATGCTCAGGAATGGGGCTGGGAGCAGGTCTGGTGGGGTTAACGGGGATCACATCAGCTAGGCTGCAGTTCCTGCTGGAGTATGGAAGGGCTAGGTCTGTGGTACACTGGGCTGGACTGGGCCGCAACATCTGTCAGTTTACCTTGAAAATTATTCTTTTTTAATTTTTTTAAAGATTTAATTAGTTTTATTGCAAAGTCAGATACATATATAGAGAAGAGTAGAGACAGAAATAACTTGTCTGATGATTTACTCCCCAAGTGACCACGACAGCAGGTGCTGCACTGATCTGAAGCCAGGAGCTAGGAGTTTTTCTGGATCTCCCACGCGGGTGCAGGGTCCCACGGCTTTGGGCCATCCTCGACTGTTTTCCCAGGCCAGAAGCAGGAAGCTGGATGGGAAGTGGGGTTGCCGGGATTAGAACCAGTGCCATATGGGATCCCGGCACATTCAAAGCAAGGACTTTAACTGCTAGGCCACCACGCCGGGCCTGAAAATTATTCTTTTTTATTTTAAAGATTTATTTATTTTTATTGCAAAGTCAGATATATTCAGAGAGGAACAGAGACAGAGAGAAATATCTTCCCTCTGATGATTCACTCGCCAAGTGAGAGAAACAGCCAGTGCTGTGCCAATCCGGACCCAGGAATCTCCTCCAGGTCTTCCACATGGTTGCAGGGTCCCAAGGCTTTGGGCAGTCCTTGACTGTTTTCCCAGACCACAAGCAGGGAGCTGGATGGGAAGCGGATCTGCCGGGATTAGAACCAGTGCCCATATGGGATCCTGGCAAGTTCAAGGCAAGGACTTTAGCCAATAGGCCACGGCGCTGGGCCCTGAAAATTATTCTTAACTCTGATCATTTAATCTATTTATATGGGAAATAATTTATATGTGAAATAATAAAATCAAATCTGCATATAAGATTTCTTCAACCATGTAATCTTCCACCTGCAAGCAACAGCATCCCAAATGGACACTGGTTTGAGTCCCAGCTGCTCCACCTCAAATCTAGCTTCCTGCTTGAGAAAGCAGTGGAGGACAGTTCAAAGCCTTGGTTCAACGCCCCTATGTTCAATGCCCCTAGGCTCTTGGCTCCTGGCTTTGGATCAGCTTAGCTCCAGCCCTTCTGGCCATTTGGGGAGTGAACCAGTGAATAGTTCACTCTATCTCTCCTCTCTGTAGATCTGCCTAATAAAAATAATAAACCTTTTTTAAAAAATTTCAGCACAAGCCTGTCATCTCAGATAATTATGAAGGCTATTAAACCACAAAATTCCTAACAATGTCCAATAAAAATGGCTAAATCGATTATGTGGTCTATTTATACAGGTGCTAAAAACATTTCCAAAGATTATATAATAAACAATGTGAGAAAATATTTGTACAAAAAGGTGATCCTACACAAAAACACAGTATCCCAGGTTTACACATTAATATGAGCACTAACAGTACAGGTGCATATTTTTATGAATGTTAAGAGTGATTTGCCATTTTTAATTATAAAAAGGAATTGCCTTGATATACACTATAACAAGTAAATCAAACACAAAAAGGAACAAGTAAATGTAGAGACCAAAAGCCTAGTGGTTTTGTCATGCACTGACTCAGGAAGGAAACAGTAAAATGAGTGTCTTTTGGGGGATATGAAATTACAAGTGGTGATGGGCACAAAATCCTATAAGTATACTAAAACCACTGAATTACATATTATATAGAAGGCAAATTTCATATACATAAAATATATTGCAATAAGAAAAAAAGGTAATATACCAAACATGTGGCAGAAGTGTAACTACTTTATCCTTCATATTTAACAGTGCTTTCTAAACTTAACACATTACTTTCCTAAACACAAATAATCCTTCCTTCCTCTCATCTGGACCACCCTCCTCAACTATACATTCTTTTATTTATCCTACAAAAATCAAATCCTTCCCCTTACATTGATTTCCCCTAGTAGCTATCACTTTAGATTTCTGCCCTTTTATAAAAACTCAGAGAGCAGTCCAGGAGGCCTGGCAGGATCATTTAATCCCTAAATCCTTATCTTGCAAGTGTCAGGATCCCATAGGGGTGCCAATTCATATCCCAGCTGCTCCTCTTCCCATTCAGCTTCCTGCCTGCAGCCTGGGAAAGCAGTAGAGGCAGACCCAAAGTGTTGGGACCTCTGCATCAGCTCAGCTGCAATCTACTGCAGCCATTTGGGGAGTGAATCAACGGACGGAAGATCTTCCCCTCTGTCCCTCCTTTTCTCCATAAATCTGACCTGTCTTTCCAGTAAAAAAAAAAAAAAAAAAAAAAAATCTCTGAGGAAAAGAAACAAAAGGTGGTCCAGGGCCCAGGGCCTAGCACTGAAGTTACACATGTCCGACCTCAGAGAACTTGGGTTAGATATGCAGTTGTGGCTCCTGACTTTACTTCCTACTAACACACACCATAATGAGGAAACAGGTGACAGTTCCCGTAGTTGGGTCACTACTACTAACCCTGTAGGCATTTGGGAAATGAACTAGCAGCTGTTACAGGAATTTCAACAATGAACCAGCAGATGGAAACCCAACCTCTATGTCTTTTTTCACATTCCTCTTTTACGTAAATTAATTTTTAAAAACTTTTTAAAAATGACTATGTTCACTATGTTTGATTCTTCCCAATTATTTTTAGCTGAATTCTAACCCTACTCCATTAAGACTATGCTCACCAAGGCCACCAATATCCTCTAAAAAAATCATTAAACCCAATGGTCAAGTCTAGATCTCATGTCACTTAACATCTCCATAGCATCTGACGAAGCTGATCCATCCATTCCTGAAACTCTGGGACGTAACAACGTAAATGTTCCTTCTATCTCACCAGTTACTTCTCTTCAGTCTCCTAGACTAAGCTTGCAGTGGCTCAGGCTCCATCCTCAGAATTCTTTATTCTGTTAGACTCCCTCTCTTTCAAATCTCATCTAGCTATCTGACATTGTAATGAGCTAACATTCAAAAATACTCACAACTAGTTTCTCCATATGTTACCATCCCCTGTGCTCCTCTAGGATAGCCTAAAGTTCTGATCTTAGAACTGAAGACATGAGTAAGGGTGGGAAGGGACACCACAGACTACTTCTTAGATGGGAAAAAGTACAGGGTACAAACCCCACCCCTAATCCTCAGTTTTCTCCCAATCTCCTGAATCATTGACAAAACAAAAGCCAACTGGCCAACTAATGGCCAGCCAACTAACGGCCAGCCAACTAACTAAAGGTCATTGTCCTGTAAATCGAAACCAAAGAACCACAAAAGTTCCAAAGGACAGTTAGACCAAAATGAAAAAGTACCACTAGAGGGCGCCAGGACCAAGAATTTGGATTAGGAACTCCAAACCAGCTAACTACACTGGCTTGCCCTGTTTATGAACTGTCGAACCAAATAATCTAACTACACATTTCACATGATTTGGGGCTTTTTTTTTGGGGGGGGGGGAGGACAGAGGGATAGTATTTATGCACAGATAATTGCGAAACTTAAAATCCCAATCCAGATCTCCTTACCTATTCATTGCCATACGGAGGTCTAACAACATCTCACAACAAATATGACCAAAGAAACTCCCTACTTATTATCCACGCTCTCTCCCCATCCAAATATTTGGTCCTTTTCTGTACACTCCATCTTCTCTGTTGCTTAGTCCAAAAACCCCAGTCTTCCATAACTACTATTCATCATACACGATATACCCAAATTCAGCAACATATTTTTTTCTCTCTCTCTCTTTCTCACCCCAACACACTACTAATTACCCTGATCTGTGTACTAGATTACTGCAATCACCTGCTAACTGAGCTCTCTGCTTCAGCTCTGCTGTTTTTAATATATTCCCAAACAGAGGAGCTTCAGCAATTTAGTTAAATTTAACAATTTAGTTAAAAAATAACCCTTCAGCAGTCTTGATCATCTGGAATTAAAACCAATTTTTTGGAAAAGTAAAGTTTCTGAGAGACAGAGAGAGAGAGAGAATGAATCTGAACTGCTGGTTCACTGCTGGTCCAGGACTCCCACATGAGTAGCAGGTGCCAAAACACTTAAGCCATCTTCCAATGCTTTTTCCAGGCAACTAGCAGGGAGCTGGATTCAAAATAGAGCAGCCAGGACACAATCTAGTGCACATACAAGAAGCCAGCAATCACAGATGGAGGCTTTACCTGATACACCACAATGTCAGCCCCAAATCAGTGTCTTTGAAATGGCTTAAAAGACCATACAATCTAGCTTCACCCTACCAACACCAGTCACATCATTTCTCTAGCCTTGGTGGCTTTTTCCTCTTGTTCCTGGGTCTGCCGGGGCCTTGACAGCTCACTCCTATCTCAGGTCTGTGGTCTCCAGAAGGCTCTCTCTGAACTGTGCTGCTATCACAGTTTCGCCAGCCCCCAACCTGTCCTGTCTCCATTTATGTTGACACATCGAACTTACACTTGTAAGATTCCAAACTATGGAATACACACAAGGATTAAACAGGCTTCATAGGGAAACCACACCAAGGCAGAGATTTCTGTCTATTCAGTGACTTACTTTCAGAACTAATGCTGCCAGGCACAAATGAGTACTTGAAAACAATGTTAAATGTTAAACTAAGACATGAAAAGTGTTACATAATAAAATCAAATTACAAAATGTATAAAGTAGACTAGTACAATACAAGGAGCAAAAGCATAATTTACATGTAGATTTGAATGATAACTTCATAACTATGATTTCTGGCAAGCGTCATATAACTTTCTAAGTCATAACCTGCTCATTTGTAAAATAAGAATAATAATGAGATCCCAGCTCTCTGCCATTGTACGTGTGCAAGCAGTAGAGGACAGTCCACATGTCTGGTCCTCTGGTGGCCCAGAAAAAACTCCTGGTTCCTGCCTTCAAGACCAGAGCAGTTCTAACTGTTGAGGCCAATTGGGGAGTGAACTAATGGATGGAAGATCTCAATCTCTCTATTTGTGTAGTTCTTCCTTTCAAATAAATAAATAAGTCTTTAAAAGAATAATAATAATGAAGATACTCTAGGCAAATGCATATGAAGTGAGCAGAAAAGGACAAACTAAAGCCCATAGTGCAAGATCAGCTCATTTTTAATTATGTAAATGAAGTTTTAAGTGTGTTACGCCATGTCTATTCACGTAAGTGTTCATGATTCCCTTTACTCCACAAAAGCACAGCAGATAAATAGCAAGAGAGATCATTCACTGACAAGTCTATCTTTACAGGAAAGTTTGCCTGCTCCTATTCTGGACAATAAAGTCCCCAGTGAATGCAGACATCTTTATTCACAGTAGTGTGCAGCTTCAAGGGCAGGTTTCTGTATGTTATTCCACCCAACCACATTACAAAAATCCCGCTTACACAAAATACTTTCCACATTCAAAATATGATGAAGACAAATGACCCATAAATGCAATGTCACTAAAACTTTTAAAGATATGCTACTTAGCTGCTGAGACAATATCGATGGTTATACATTAAATAAGGGATATTATAATTTTCAAAGCAACTGACTCACCTTTAAGTTTTTTAAAAAGTTTCTGTAGCATACTATATATTTAATGATTTTCACATTCTCTTTGAGGGTTATGGTTGGGGGGATAACACACACATAGAAATAAACAATGATAGGCAACTGTAATTCAAACAAGCAAAAAGTTACAGTGACAAGACAAAACCCCAGGTACCAATAACAAAATACACTGGTAAGAAACGGACTTGGGAAAAGTATTAAATTAATGGACAAATATCATAATTAAATTACCTATTTGTAATCTCATAGACAAGTTTAAATAGTGAGAATAGTTTATCAGCCTGTATGCCCAACAAACACCATCAATAAGCTAATAAAAAATAACAAGGTTATAACAGGATAAAAACAGGGAGATAACTACTAACTCAATTGTTTATTGATAATATAAACTTGGATAATCCCTTTTTGAAAATGGGGATGACACAGCTGTCCATTCATGTTCAAAGATTTCAAATAAAACATACAATTTAGGTATCTTTATATTGCTATACTGTATCTACAATCGTTCCTGGCCTTCTGGCTAAGATCAAGTGTAGAATTTTACCCACAAAATACATTAAATATCTTTTCTTTATTTCAATAAAGAAAGTATAAAAGAAGATTTGGTATCTAGAAAGTTCCCTGTAAAATCCAAAATACTGATTTATATCAGACTGACTAAGGAGGGGTCAAAACACATGGCCAACGTTTCTATCAACAATCTTACCTCAAAGTACTTTTTTGGCAACAGACCCACAGTTTCTGAGAACCAACAGAAAGTCATTTCTGAGTTAAGACAGTAATTTCTACCTTTCGGCAAGAGATGAAGCAGCTGGCACTTAGAGATCACATCAAATTAAAATAAGAGCTTTACATATTAGGGCTTCCCTAAACTGGCCTAGACACTCTGACCAACTAAAGGAAGACCAGATTCTTACGTCTCACCTGATATTCATCCTTTGCTATATACTCATAAAATTTTTTTCCATGTTTATTTGGCAGATCATGTCTAACTGAAATCTTGTAGGCCAAAATCACTTATAATTCTGTATTAGTACTACTCCCAATACATCATTTTAAGGTTCCTAAAGACAACCATACCAAGCAAAAATAAGCCTCGGCCAAAATGTGAGCTGCATTTTACAAATTCAATCTAGTCACCACATTAAAATGTCCCAAAAAAGAATAATGTCCTTACCTTGTTCTTCACTTCCTTCTTTACAAAGACTAGAACTCTGTCCCAGACTTAAACTGATATCATCAGAAGTCTTCGCAGGGTCTGTATCTCCTACAAAGTTAATAGAACCAAGAAACCACATCACATTCAAAGTCAAGTCTGTAGTATGACATAGCCCAGGGAGAACCCCAAACAGAATGGCAGATAACTAAAGCAGGGCTTGTGCATCGAGTGTTACAACAGTGTTAACTCAAAAAATTATTTCCTTCAGTGTGAGCTTTTAAAAATACACAAATTATATACAGGAAGTGGTTAAGAACTTGCATTTTCTAACATATTGGTCATTCAATACCATGTCAATTAACTCCATAATGTTGTAAATTGTTCTTGATGTTATGTTGTGGCTTTTCATTGGATGGGATGATATTTTGCCAGCTCTACTTTCAGACCAGGGATGGTCTCCCAATGAAACTGTTGAATTTATCTGGACAATAAGATGCTGGACTCTATGCATGGTACATGCTTGCAATGAAGGAATCATGACTGGATTTGAACTGTACTACTGCAACACTGTACAGGAATCCAACATGTGGGGAGGGCTTGAGGAGGGGTTGGGGGAATCCCAGAGCCTATGAAACTGTGTCATAAAACGAAATTAAATTAAAAAAGAAAAGGGAGATGGACATTTGCAGAAAAAAAAAATCTTATATATATATATAATGTAACAACTTTATAGAAATTTCCCAGGGTAAAACAGAAGGCTAAAGCTAAAAAGTTGTACGGAAAAAATAATGTGATGTATATATAGTACAGATGTATTAGTCAAAGGTCAGCAAAATCGGAACTTTCTCACTGTTTTATCTGTGCCCACATGTGACGGTATCATCATGAATTTTTGCTCAAATAAGGAAGTATCTTACAGGAAGACGCTTCCAAACGTTCACAGAAAATCCCCATCACCATTCCATGAACTTTCTGAAGCCACTTTGTAGATCAAAATCTTTTTGATTCATGAGTCAAACACTTTTGTGAAATGTACATGATGAAAGAGGAACACCATCTAAATCAAGCAACTTTCAATGAGATAATTTTATCTATAAAAACTTCAAAAATGTGTTTTCCTTATATATGAATGTATTGTGCTATTATATTTATTATAACCAAACACGAAATTAAAGACAACCTTCAAATCAGATCACCTCTACCTTTAATGGTTGCTGCTGTTCCAAGACGAGAACCAGATCCAATCTGAAAATGTGACATAAAATAAACCTGTTAAAATGTGGCTGTAAACTGGAGCTAAGTAAGGCATGATAATGAAAACTGTGGTCTACAGCCATCTGGCACCTGCTTCTGTGAACAGTGTTTTTTGTTTTCTTTTGATAAGCTTCTGCGCCTAGACTGCTCCATATCCAGGTCTAATGTTAACAAATCTTGGCATAATTTGTTTTAGACCCACCCTGGCATCTAACTGCATGGAACACCCTTCAACAGCCTGGCAAAGGTAAAAACGTGATCACTCATGTACACTCACCTATATGTAAGGTGCTAGCCCCTTCTCAGGTAACAAGCCCCTTCCCCTGGTAGAAGTGAGGAAGAATAGCCAATGATTTAACTCCTAAGGAGTCCTCAAAGAAGGCTGGGAAGCAAACATTAAATGTGAATTTTGACTATTAAAGTGTGGCCTTGCAGATGGAAATGTGTAAAAAGACACCTAGGTTGTTCAGTTGGTTGGCTGGCTTTGTGCTTCTGATTTATTTAGTGTATGTATTTTGGGGGTTTACTTGACTTAATTTTCCACACTCATGGGATATAATGTGTTGCTTCAATGCTTACACAATGTGTATGCCATACAACGTGGTATGCCAATACAAATATATACAATGAAAAAAATGTGGCTATATCTCATTATAGCTGCAGACTAGCAAGATGAATGACCAGATTATCACGCTCATCTGCCACTCTTCTCAGTGCTAACGGCTACCTGATAAGCATGTTCCCTCACAGCCACAGGCCGTCGGCCCCAGAAAGCACTGTGCATGTGTTACAGATGGGCTGAGCTCTTGCTCCCCTGGCATGTCCAGGATGACTGAAGCCCCCACAGCCAGATGCCTTTAGCTTCCAACAACTCATGTCATGCACTTGTACTATTTTATTTTATCATGCTCATGTTATAAACAAAAGCAAAACTGGCACTGGCTCTATCTAAAATAAATTTGGTACATAAAGGGAAAAAGTAATATATGTTAAAAAGAACATAAGTTTTTCAGTCAAATTGTTAGAGCATCAATATGTTCTTAGCTACAAACATCCTTTGTAAATGGCTTTAACATTTGGAAAGTTAAAAATCTATAGCACCCACAAATATGAATTGTTAGCACTAACTACAAAATAGAAAACAAAAATTTGGTTGCTGAGCTTTTCATCTATGCATCCATAACATTTTCCTAAAATTCCACAGTCATTATTATACTATCATAAAAATCATTTTAAAAAATACCACAAATTCCAAACATATTGAGGGTGCCAATTACAGCACTATGATAATCATTTTGGCCTTTCCTCTTGAGTTCCAAGACTGAAACACTCAAGCAAATTTAGCTTCATAAAATAAAATTTAAACCATTACATGGACCACATGGGTCACAGGAGTTACAGAAACACCATACCCTACACGAGAGTGCATCCAGCTGCTTCTAGCCAGCTCCTGCTCTCACACAAGCTGGAGGGCAGCAGCAGATAATACACACACTTAGGTCTCAGAAAATTCCCACCACCATTCCATGAACCTTCTGAAACCACATAGGAGGCTCATATTAAATTCCTAGTTTTAGTCTGGCCTACGTCTAGTTGTTGAGAGCCTTTGAGAAGTGAACCAGTAAAAGGAAGCTCAATTTCTCACTTTCTGTTCTTTGATTTAAAAAAAATGAAAATAAGTAAAAATAAAAATGATTTAAAAAGATGTTTCCTAACCTCTGACATCACTCAGATGTCTCTCCTTCAGAGTAACGAAGGCTTGACACAATGGCTACTGAAACCCACTGTCAGGCAGCATTCTACTTTGAGGGGACTGCAACTTTCTCACAAAATTCACTGCCACACAAAAACAGACCTCTACACTAGCCAGAGAAGCTATCTATGGAAAAGGCAAGTAGGAATACCTAGCACTTTGATCAGTATAAAAGATGTTCAGGGTGAAAAAAAAAAAAAACAACGGTAGCAGCAAAAGTCGAGGTGAGGTTAGACAAAACCAAAGTCTTTCGCACATGTACAGTCTGTATTTTAAGTTAAAAGTGTTTTGAGTATTAAAACTGGCAAAGTGCATTGGTTTTCTACTTAGTGTTCCAGAGTTAACATCATAAACTATGACTGAAAACTCTGAACAATTTATTTTTTTCTTTTCCTTTTTTCCTGGCCTGTTCAGACTAGGGGTAACTATATTATATATACTACATCTCTCCAGTGCATCGGATGTAAAGGTCACTAAGACAGTAGAAGCCAAGAAGCTAAATTTCCTAAGGGCAAACATTACAACTATGTTGAGCAAAACTACATACCCAGACAATAAGCGAATATGTACTTCATTAATGTAAAATATCTGTTAAAAATAAAAATGTTGATGAAAGATGATAAATAAGCAATAAATGTAAATTTCAACTGGCTGTCACAGGAAATAACAGAGGACATGAAAAGGAGGGTAAAAAGGCACAATATGCAACAGCACACGTTCCTACCTGATTGCTTGGATCTAGACCGGCGTAAGAATTTCTTGAGCTGCAACCAACTGGGGGTGTGGCTTCTCGAATGAACTCAGACATTTCAATCCCTCCACCAGGATCACTGTGGGGAAAAATAAATAGAACAACATCATTCTTCTGGCACCTATGATTTTGTTTATTATGTCTCAAATTAGATATCTTCCTATAAAACTTGTAAGTTCTGATATTTAACAGAGCAAAGAGAAAAAAGAATGGTCATCCTTTACTTGTAAGTCTGACAATTCAAACTGTTTTATAACTACATCGTGATTTCAAAATATTTAAACCTCTCATCCCAAACTGTATCTGATCCAACATTAGAAACTGGTCTTAATTATAGTTATAGCATACTAAGTATTTTACGATATGTGACATAAAACCACTCCAGCAAAGAAATGATTACCTTTTGTTTCCCAAGAAAAATTCGTTAATTGTCAACACAGAGTAATCGGCAGTAATTAACTGACTGAACTACCAGACGCAATGATGAACACATGAGACATCAGTCATCCTGGCGAAGCTGTTTGTAGCTGTAATTTTAAGTGAACAGAGGACACTAACATATTTGTATAGAACTGAAAACCTAATATTTTAGATTTGTGTGTGCTGAGTTCGAGGTGTACACTAAAAATAAGTAAAATGATGCTATGTGTAAAAACAGGCACTTGATAGGCAAGAGAGAAAAGTACCTGGTTCAAACTGCAGGGAGAGCCCATATGTAGTACTTAAAGACAATGGGAATCCAGAACTAGGAAAAAAGATTACACCAAATTTCTAAATAATCCAGGAATGCCATTGCAATAGGTTGCTTTGGAACTCAACTACTAAAACAATTCATAATGCTATTTCTGCCCATTTCTTTTCACTTGGTCTACCTGGGAGTATTCAACAAACTTTTAGCTAATTTTTTAAAATATTTATTTTACTTATCTGAAAGACAGAGTTGCAGACATAAAGGGAGAGACAAAAAGAAACAGATCTTCCTTCCACTGGTTTTTTCCTCAAATAGCTTCAATTGCCAAGTAAAGAAAAAAAAAAAGCTAGGATCTAGGAGCTTCGTCCAGTCTCTCTCACGGGTCCAGGAGCCCAAGCACTGAGTCATCTGCTGCTGCTTTCCCAGGCACATGTGCAGGGAGCTGGATGGAAAATGGAGCAGCTGGAACTTGGACTGGTGCCCACATGGCATGCCACCTACCACAGCAGGCAGCAGCTTCAAGCTTCAATGGCTGCACCATAATGCCAACTTCAATTTTTAGCTATTATTACCAAAACAAAACAAAAAAATTCCCAAGTGTATAATAGATATATACTATCTTGCTATTGAACATCAATTTACTGGTTAACCAAAAAACAATAAAAATGAAAATAAGCAAAACAGAACAACAACAGACCACTTCATCCCAAACTCTCCTATGGTTCAAGTTTAGGGGTAGATTCTGCTGCTCAAAGTCACTCTGCCTATCTTTTTCTTCTTGTCATTGAACTTAGTTCTAGAAAAAGCACATGCCCAACTCTGGCTAACAGGAATTAGGGTAAAGTGCCCTACACACAACACAAGAAACCTCTACATCTCTGGCCGTGAAGCAGGAACTCCAGACCTGTGATACTGGAGCCATCAACTAACGTACAATCTTTCCCAGTTTCATATATCACTTCTGATGTTAAAATGAAATTATTTCAACCTGAATGTAAAATTACTACTCAAAAAGAAAAATATATATACTAAGCACTTATTGTACTCTGATCATAGGAATATAAGAGGTCTCAGAAAAGATCTTTCACGTATGGAGTTCAGGTGTAAGAGGAAGTCACAGGTAATACTTAGCACTCCACGTCATCTACGGAACATTATCATTCCTGTTCTTTTTTCCGGCCACCTGAATGTACCTACTCAGTAGCAGTGCTGAGAGTCTGAACACCCGATCAGTAAAACTCTGACATTCACATTCTAGGAAGCCACACCAGCTTTTCAAAGGCATTGAAGTTCGCTTTGCAGTTCAGACCAAAACCAAACATCATTATCTTGAGTAAGTTATCTTTACAGCAGCACTGACACTGATGAGCTGCTTGGTTCCTGACTGCACAGGCTGTCCTGTGCACTGCCGTTGCTATACGCCTGGCCTTTCCCCACCAGATTCCAGCAGTATCCCCACTTGTGACAATCAAAGGCTGATCCAAGTGTCCCCATGGGTGGGGATCAAAATCACTCCAGCTGAAAAACTGATCTAGATCAATTGCTCAATAATTCATATCAAATGGGGAGGAGATGTTAACGTCACAAAAACAGCCAGGAAAAAGTTGGACAGCTCCTCTGTATGTGTTCTAACATATTTCTGTACTTTTACCCACAAATTCAGAAGCAGAACTTTAAGCCAATGTTTAGCTAAATATGTAAAATAACTGAATAAGAGTTTTTAATCAACAAGAATTGGAGGTTTTCATCCATACATATGTTAGCACATACCTGGAAAGTACAGTAGTTTAAAATTCTCACAGAAGCAAAGTGGTCTACTGCAGTAAGCAATACACCAAATTCAGGGGATCTCTACCTCTATGCCTTAATTCCCCCATCTGTTAAAAAAAAAACACAGAAGGGCCTAACTCACAGAGAAGACCTCAGAAACTAATTTTTTTATTATTAGCATCATACCAACTATTTGTGCTCATGTGTCTTCATCAAAAGCTTTATAGCATCATTACAGTACGAAGTTTACAAAGCTGATATAGGTTATAATGATGCTCAAAAAAATACAGATTGAAAACAAATTAAATTAAAAATAAAGTACCTAAACAGAAAAGCTTGATCTAAAATTCAACTTCATTCAGTTTATATTACTAGCATGAACGCCATAAGAAACATAGGAAAAATATAGTCTGTTTCCAAAGTATTTGCATCCAAACCCTAAAAGTGAATGTGGTGAAGAACTAAAAACAAAATACAAACTCTTTTTCTAAGATGAAGATTCTTTAGTATTTCTTCATCTACTTTTTCCTATTGACTCGTGCAACTGCCATATGACTGACAGCTGTGATTCATCCAGCACAGCAACAGGCTCCAGACACAAGTGTCATATTTTAATTAAATTATTTTCTTCCAAACAGAATGTGACATTCACAAATGAGAGGTAAAGAAAAAAATGACAAAACCAAAAATCTACTACAAAGTTCCTACTTAATCATGAAACTTTATTCATTTAGGGCGAGGACTTTAACCACTGAGCTACCACGCTGGGTTCAATCACAAAACTTTAAAAATATTCCAGTGGGCCCGGCACGAGAGCCTAGTGGTTAAGGTTCTCACCTTGCACGCCCAGGATTCCATATGGACGCCAGTTCCAATCCCGGCGGCCCCGCTTCCCATCCAGCTCCCTGCCTGCGGCCTGGGAAAGCGGTCAAGGACGGCCCAAAGCCTTGGGACCCTGCACTCGTGTGGGAGACCTGGACGAGCTCCTGGCTCCTGGCTTCGGATTGGCTCAGTTTCAGCTGTTGTGGTCACTTAGGGAGTGAACCATCGGACGGACGATCTTCCTCTCTGTCTCTCCTCCTCTCTGTATATCTGCCTTTCCAATAATAATAATTTAAAAAAAATATTCCAAAATTAGGAAAAAAGACAAGAATTTACTCTGTACTATTTCAACTTAAAGCATGTGCTAGAAGTCATTACCAATGACAGAGTGCTGGAGAAGTAAGTTGTATTTGAGGAAAAACAGAAAACATAATTTTAGGACAGCAGGAAAACTACAGAAAATTGTTTCCTTTAAATGTAAAAAAATGATAACAGACATTTAGACTTAATGCAGAGATTTAAATGTGGTAAAAATAGAAATCCTCAGCAGAGGGAACTACATATCCAATGAAAAATCAGTAACAGTGCCAAGTTCCTACACACTTTGCCCATAGTAGACCCTGAGTTTGTTACAAAGAGCAGAGGCAAGAATGGCAAACTCACTCCCCCAGGACAAGGTGGGAGACGTGCTCTATCAGCTACCCAGCCACACAGTAAAGCCACAGAAATGAGACTGATGTGGCAAAGGCTCAGGCACGAACGACTGGATCAACACAACAGAAAAGAGCATCCAGAGACAAACTACCATAAATGGAAAGCTGACTTAGGACAGAGAGAGGGATGCAGAACCATTTAATAATCCTCAGCTCCCCTTTGCGGCAAGAACCAGCAGATAACAGATCGAGCTCTCCGGCTCTCCTTTTCTCTGTAAATCTGCCTGTCAAACAAAAGTAAACGAACACTTTAGGTCAAAAATTTATATTTTTTTTAAGAATTTGTGATTTTACAATCCTCAATCCCCAGTTAACCAAATATATGCACTATTCTCAGTTTCAACAGTACAATATTACTAATAGGATTTCACACATAGCAACTTGTGTAAGTTTCTAAAGCATTAACATACTTTCCCTGACCTTTAACCATTTTACCAAACTACACCTCACTGATGCAACCGGACCAGGCCACTCAGAGCTGGGAGACTACAGTGGTAGGAAAGCAACTTGCACAACACCCTCTGCACCTTCTGCTGTGCAGGTCAAATCCTACACATGCTCTCAGTTCAAGCAGAGCAGACTCTAGAATAAGAAATATCCCCACTCTTCCCTCCAAACTGTTCAGAGTACCACTCAGGCGAGTGCAGTGCGACAGAACTCCAGAGCCAGGGGAACAGTAAAGCTCCAGGATTGATGCATAAGATTCTAATCTGTAGAATCCTCTCCTCTTTACCAGTCATATGCTCAAAATAAAGAGTCCTTAGGGTTCGGAACAATCAAAGGCACACAAAAGAGCCAGGCCAAGGTGCAAGCCAGTGGGGATTGTGCTGCAGCACGTGCCAGCAAAGACTGGAACTAGGGGTGTACTGGGCTAAGCCAAGATGCATCATCTGCAACCGAGCGCTGAGACTGACAGCAAGCCAAGCCGGACTGGGTCCTAGCACCAACCAGCACACACAAGATCTAGAGCTGGGAGTATGCCTGCTGGGGGAGCTTTGGGGACTTACCCCCTAGGCCACTACTTCCACTATTAAGCCTGAGAGCTGGGACTGAGGACAGGCTGGGGAGGGCAGGCTGGGTTGGGCAGGGCTGCAACACTCACTGGCATGTGTTTGGGCCAGGTCTGGGGACAGGTCAGGTCAAGCTAAGCCACAGCAATCATGGGTGTGCACAAGAGCTGCATATAGGCCAGGCAAAGCAGACCATGAGCCATGTCTCGGGGTGGGCTGGGTAGGGTCAGCCCCAGCATACACTGGCATGTGTAAGAGCCAGGACAGGGTATAGGCCAAGCCAGGTTGGACAGCAACACCTTAAAGTTCACATGAGGGCTGAGGGTAGGCCAAGTAAGGCTGGGCTGCTACACTTGCCAGCAAGAGCAGGACAGAAGCACCTGCTGACAAATGCCAAGACTGGGGGCAGGCCATCTCAAACTTGGACACATAACCTGCTGGCACATGCAAGACCTGGGACTGGGAGCAGACCTTCTAAGAGAACTTCAGGGACTCTCTTGCTGGCTGCTACTTCCACTGGTGAGAGTGAGAGCTGGGACTGGGGGTGGTCCAGTCTGGGGACAGGCCAGGCTTAGCTAGACTGCTGTGGCCACTGGTGCACATGAGTGCCACAATGGATGCAGGTCAACCAGGCTAGGCCCACACTAGCTGGCAAGTGCCAGGACTAGGTATGAGTCCTGTAATGCCCAACTTTATACAGTACCCGTGACAGGAGTAATACCCAGGGCTGAGAACATACCTAGTAGGGGAATTGTAGGCGCTCCCCTGCTGGGCTATACCTATTGCTGGTAAGTAAAGCCAGGGCTGGAGTGGGCCTGGCTGGAAACGGCAGCAGCGCCTATCTGCATATGTGATGGCTGGGTCTGTGGGCATGTCAGACTAAGCTAAGCTGTAGCACCCACAGGCGTGCACAAGAGCTGGATGGGATGTGGGCTGAGCCAGGCTAGGCTGCAGCAGAGGCTAGGGTTGGGCCTGGTGGGATTACTCAGGGACTCCCAGACTAAGTTGCGGCAACCGCTGATATGTGTGAGAACCAGGTCTGTGATGGGTTGCAGTACCCATCGCTTCTTGTAAGGTACGGAGCTGGGCCACAACTGATCAGGCAGCTTGCATCTATTCTTCCGTGTGCTAGATGGTGCAGGGGACAGACCCAACCTGACCCTGCACTGGTTGGTGCACCTAAGAGTCAAGACTGAGAAAACTCTATGTTAAGTTTCTTGAGGAACTCCATGACTAGACTGCTGGACTCAAGACCCCAGCAACAGGGAAAAAATCACAAGATGTGTGGTTCAACCTTTAGTGCATGTATCAGCAATAGGTCTCCTTGTTGCTGATGCCCACGCAGTGGACAATATGCCCAGATGCACACAGGAGACATGATGGCCAGCTCACCTAGGCCAGTAGGGGACATCAACTACTATGTTAAAAGATGGAAAAAAGAACAGGTTGGACAATTCTTCTGGCCAAACTTTGCAACATGTTCCTGGGTCTGTAGATGCACTAATTTGGACTTCGTCAACGAATAGACCTTGGAAATATTTTCTCAACACTGGACCAAGAAAATCAACAACTTCTCAGAACTATCAAAACCGTCCTAGTAACATCTTTGAAATACTCTTCTTCCTCCACACGGGGGTCTCTAAGAAATTATTAAATGACTGTTCGCCATCCCCAGGTGCTAATGTAGTTTGACAGCAAGAAGGATACCTTTCTTCTCCTCCCATGTGGACACAGGAGAAAAAAAGAAAACTGAAACACCTGTCCCACCCACCTTCCTCCGTACCTGAACCTTCCCACCCAGTCACACACCCAAATGGGTGTGCATCTCTCTCAACTATGTAGACAGTATCAAACAGCAAAAAATTATCATTAAATTAGAAAGAACAATACATACATACACACATACACAAATGTATTATTTATTTATAAAATACCTAGAAACAATTAGAATAGTTTTAGAGTGGCTACCATGTCTCTAATTGTTCTGAGTGCCTTGCCTATATTATCTAACTTATCACCTATAATCATGCTATGAGATTAATACTGTTATTTGCCTGGTCACTGTAATGTGGAAGCCAAAGCTTAACTTCTCCAAAGTTTTACAACAAGGTTAGGAAGCAACGCACACCTCAACCAACTAAGTGTGGAGTTTACATTTTTCTTGCTTAGTCATTATAAGAGTATACATTTATTAACATAAACAGAAAACACAGACTTTGGAAATATGTTAGATGCATTAAAACCTGAAATTTCATGAGACAGAAATGATAAGTGAATAAATGGATAACAAACGGAAATCTAATTCAAGTCCCTGGATGAAATTTTCCACTTCAAAGGTTAAGATTTTCCAAATTAAATACAAATACCAACAAAAATCTAAGAGAATTGTTTTTAGAAAATCAGTAAACAGAGGGGCAAGTCACAAAAAATAAGTGAGTAGGGCCCAGCGGCTTGGCCTAGCGGCTAAAGTCCTCACCCTGAACGCCCCGGGATCCCATATGGACGCCGGTTCTAATCCCGGCAGCTCCACTTCCCATCCAGCTCCCTGCTTGTGGCCTGGGAAAGCAGTCGAGGATGGCCCAATGCATTGGGACCCTGCACCCGCGTGGGAGACCTGGAAGAGGTTCCTGGTTCCCGGCATCGGATCAGCGCGCACCGGCCATTGCAGCTCACTTGGGGAGTGAAACATTGGACGGAAGATCTTCCTCTGTGTCTCTCCTCCTCTCTGTATATCTGACTTTGTAATAAAAATAAAAAATCTTTGAAAAAAAAATAAATAAGTGAGTACATGCAGGAGAATAACAAATACTGGGAAACTGGCACAATAGCTTAGTGGCTACAAGATCACCTTATACGCAGCAAGGATCCCATATGGGTTCTGGTTCATGTCCTGGATGCTCCACTTGCCATCCAACTCCCTGCCTGTCGCCTGGAAAAGCAATGCAAGATGGTCCAAAGCCTTGGGACGCTGCACATGCGTGGGAGATCCAGAAGTAGTACTTGGCTCCTGGCTTCGCATCAGCTCAACTATGGCCACTGGAGCCCCTTGGGGAGTGAAACAGTGGATGGAAGTTCTTTCTCTCTATCTCTCCTTCTCTCAGTAAACCTCCCTTTCCAATAAAGAATAAAGAATAAATAAATCTTTAAAATAACAGGATAATACTGAGAAACAAAAATATGGAGAATGGATTTCCAGAATCAAGTATGAAGCTACCATGGTAGACCCCAGTGGAGTTTGTGGTTCCTGGTCCTGGCTTTTACAGCCATTTGAGGAGTGAAACAGTGGATGAAAATTTCTTTCTCTCTGCCTTTCTCTCTCTCTCTCTCTTTGTTAACTGTGCTTTTCAAATAAATAAAATTAATTGAAAAAAATTGATGTAAAGAACAAAAAGGATCAACAGGACAGAAAACAAAGAGCAGACCAGACGCCAACTGACCATCAGCCCTCCGTATCAGCAGATCTGTTTCCTCAGATGCAAGCTACTGCAAATGAAAAATATTCTGGCATGATTCCTTAAACAACCTGTAGCAATTTGCTCCATTTTATATAAGGGACTGGATCACCTGTGGATTCTGATATCTGCAAGGAATCCTAGAATCAATCCCCTTGAGACAGCTGGGAACAACTATACACATATACATGTACAAGGAAAAGAAAACATCTAAATTATTGGAGAAAAATGCATTATTTAATGAATGGTATTAGGACATATATCTAAACAAGGAATATTTTCAACTTAACAATTTAAGAGAAAAAAATTAAATGATAAAAAATTGAAAGTATATCTAATAAGAGAATATTGAAATGTTTGAGGAAAAGAGAAAAAACCTGCTGTCAAGGGCAGAAACAATAGGCACAGAACAGGCCTCTTTAAGTAGTAGCATATAAATACATCTACAAAATGAAGAAAAGTATTTGACACAGAAGATAATAGCCTTCATAAATACCTTCTCCAAATCAACAGCAAAAAATTAACCCCAAAAATATTGGTTTTATTCACAAAATCAGTATAAAAGACAACAACGTAAGTAAAATACTTTCACTTCATTACTAATCCATAAACAGAAAAATTAAGCAATGAGATATGGATCAGTTTTGTTAAATTACTCTTATAATAAGTAAACAAAATGTAAACTCTTCACTGGTTGGCTGAGATGTGCGCGACTTCCTAACTGTAAAATACTTGCATAAATAAAGAGGTCTTCAAACGGCTAACCACAGAAATCAAATGATAAAATCAAGCGGAGAGTTAAAACACTGCTTACCACACTCATATCCCAAGATAAGACTGCCTGGGAATACAGCAGAGTTCCTGTTCTACTTCCAATTCTAGCTTCCTGCTAATGTGCTCAAGTACCTGGTTCCCTCCCTCCCACCTGGGAGACTGGACTGAGTTCCAGTTCCTGCCTTCAGCCTGGCCCACCATCAACTGTTGGAGGAATTTCGACCACCAATCAGGAATGGTGGGTCTCTGTCTCTGCTTCTCTCTCCCTCTCAAGTAAGTAAAAATAAGTAATTTTTAACTATCACAGTGATTTTTCTAACATTTAACCTTAAATTTAAAATAACTAAAAATAGACTAATCTATGATACAAACACAAAATGGAATACTGTGTTTAATAAAAAATATTAATACAGAAAAATGTTTTCATTACTTCAAATATTTGCCGAGTATCTTTCAATGCCAGATGTTGATTAAACTGGTGGGAATATAATAACTCAAAGAAAAATATTGCTCTTGTCCTCAAGAAGTTTATAAAAGCAAATAAATGATCAAGTAAGATAATTTCAGATAGACATTAGTGCAATGACCATAATTATTACCAGGGTAAAATACTTATTAAATGAACAAACTGGGTAATCATGTCAAAGATTAAAAGAATATAACTGTATTAAAACACTGTAACATATTCAGAAATACTACCTGGCTTAACAGTGGGAGCCACTTTTCATTATATTATTTAATGCCTTGATACCTGAACTAGTTCCCATAATGCTGAGTGGGAACATGGCATTTTGGCATAGACTCCAGCGCATTAGTGGTTGTGTTATTTGACCTTTCTCATCTTGGTCTCTATACCTGTAAATCAGGAATAACCTATCTCATACAACTGTTCTGAAGGTTTAACTGAGCTAATATATGTTAAGAATTCACACAGGAAATACTTTTGTGAAGATTTTACGTAGTACCACCTAATATTTCCAAAGGATCATATTGAACTTGACTATGAATAGAGCAAATGTCCCCCCTAAAAGAGAAGGTAGGTGGAGGCAGGGCAATAAGTTGCCAACGGGACTGAGCGACACAGTGTACTTCAGCTTGGGTACAGGGGGAAAGCCTCTAGGACGAGGTAACATTCACCTGGGAAACTTTGAAGAAGTCAGTCTTGTGAAGACCTAGTAAGGAATAGGTAAGCCTCGAAAGCAAGAATGTAAACTTCACAGATAGTCATGACAGATTAAAGCAGGACATCACAAAGTAAAATATCACAATTTTCTTAAGATATGCCACACTTTCTACATATGTATAAATTTTTTAAATGCTGAGATTTCCGAGTCATAATTATTTCCTTAGTCTGTTTTCTTTCATTTTGGTTTCTAAAAAAAAAAACTTGCCCACAATAGCATATTGTTCTAATTTGTTTAGTAATGAGGCCAAAGAAATGGATTTAAGCCCCAAACATGCCAACCAGATGTTCCCTGCTCTAACACTACAATCTGACTTACAGTGGTAAGATACAATGCTGCTGTTGAATCTTACACCAAGAGCAAATACAACACAATGAACACGTCACTATACACACACCAGAACCTACAGCATACACGCGGAGTGACACAGGTTCCTTACCTGGGGCCATTGCTGTCTTTTCTCCTGGTTGAACAGTTGCCCTGTTCAGCTTGGGCTCGCTGACCTGTGAACTCATTTGTACTCCTGTCTACAACTTCTCCAGCATCGAGCGCTCTGTGCAGTCGATAGTTGACCATCTTCAGAACAATGAATACAGCAGCTATTACAGGACAATAAACTGCGACTATAATCATGGAAGAAGGAAGGGCCTTTGGGGAAAAAAAAAAGACGTCTTAATATTCTAAATTTTATTCAATTATTCAATTATAGAAATCTATATTTAAAATAACACATGTTCATATACAAAACAACAATGATCAGTGCTAAGATGTGTGTGTGTGTGTGTGTGAGACAGAGAGAGAGCGGGAGGGAGGAAGGGAAAGAGAGAGGCAGAGTAATACAGAAATCTCCCATCTTTTGGTTCACTCCCCAAATGCCCACAAAGACCACAGGGCCAAAGTCAGCAGTTGGAAACTCAATCTAGGTCTTCCCAAATGGGTTACATTACTTGAAAAATCACCACCACCTCCCCAGGTCTATTTTAGTAGAAAGATGAAACAGGGAGTCCAAGCCAGGAGTCAAACCCAGGCACCTTAATATGGGACATGAATACACCAACAGGTGTCTTGACTGATAGGCCAAAGGCCCACTCCTTATTCTGATATTTTTAAAACTTAGACTAAGAAGCCCTACACATTATACACACTAGTAAATCTGAAAAAACAACAATTCAGATTTTTAAATATTGCCAAATCACTGGCTTAGGCTTACAATTTTAAGAGGAAAAAAACTATATTTAGAATATCAGTTTGAAGAAAATTCAATACTTAAGAAGCATTTGTCAGGTGAATGAATGATGAATTTTTAAACACAACCTAAGAGATCCAGGACAAAAGCATTTAGCCTCAAAGAGTGCCTCAGAATACTCATACCAGGATGCTGGGGTGCAAGAACTGGCTCTGGCTCCTGACATTTGCTTCCTGCCAATGCAGGTCCCAGAGGCCAACAGTGTTGACACATAGCTAACTACGTGCTACCCACGCAGGAGATGTGGACTGAGGTGCAGGCCCCTGGCTTTGACCTAATCAGCCCAAGGCAAGCAAGCGAAATTTTTTTTTCTCTCTCTCCTTCCTCTACCTCTCTGTTTCTCAAATAATTCTTCTAAACTTTTTCTTCATTTACAAATTATAAGGATCTTAAGTTATAGGGGAAAAAAAAAATCAGCCTCTTAAAAATTGTACAGCCAATGAAAACCGAAGCCTGTGATGTCAGCATTCCATATGGATGCCGATTCCTTTCCTGGCCACTCCAGTTCCAATGGAGCTCCCTGCTAATAGCCTGAAAAAAAGCAGAAGGCCTGAGCATCTGGGCCCCACCACTCTGTGGGAGATTAGACAAGGCTCCGGGTCCTGGCTTGGTCCAGCCTTGGCTGTTATGGTCATCTGGGGAGTGAGCCAGCAGACTGAAGATCTCTGTTTCTCCCTTTCTTATGTAACTCTAGATTTAAAATAAACAAATATTCTTTTCATTAAATGTTTGATTTATAAAGAGTCGAATTCAAAATTCTTAGATCTCAATGGACAACTTTAATAAATCTAATATTTATTACAAAAACAAAAGTGGCCTAAACAACCCTTTTCTGGATACCATGAAACACACACACTTTGAATTATTTGACACAATCACACACACCACTTGTAGAGTTTACAAAATTTCTGTGTGACGGTGGTTTTCAAGTGAAACGTTTGCATAAGACTTACTAATTCTTAGGGATCTGAGTTCAATATCCTCCTTTTCAGACAAGAACTGAAACCTACTCACTTTGAATGGCCTGGCAAAGATCATGCATCTTAATAAAACATTTGTAAAAAGCAAGGTCACTTATTCCTATTTCATTTATACCTATTGCTGTATACATTTTATATATGCCCCAATACCAATTCTATTTTCAAATGTAAAACACCAATGAAGGCTTATTCACAGTTCTATCATAACTGAGCAAAGTCCACTAAGTGGCAAGAAAAGAAGCAACCTCAACACTAGTACATATGCGTTACATAAATTCAAAGAATAAATTCACAGCCCCTCCAAACGGGACATAATAGAGCAGTATACTTAACACGCGATAATCTATAGTATTTGCCTCTGATAAAAGCACCAAAATTAGGAATGTTTAAAATACATCTAAATAAAATATATCCCCCTATTATTACGGGGCTAAAAACAGTGGATGACTAAATGTAAAGAAACACACTCAAGCGAGCAGAATTTATATATTAATTAATTTAGCATAGATAGAAAAAAATTCAACAAAATTTAAGTGATCACTATATATTGAAAACCAATGTCAGGGGCCCGGCAGCGTGGCCTAGCGGCTAAAGTCCTAGCCTTGAATGCCCCGGGATCCCATGTGGGCGCCGGTTCTAATCTCGGCAGATCCACTTCCCATCCAGCTTCCTGCTTGTGGCCTGGGAAAGCAGTCGAGGACGGCCCAATGCCATTAGACTACTGCGCCATGCACTATTAACTTCATCTTTTTTTTGTTAAAGATTTATTTATTTTTATTGGAAAAGCAGATATACAGCGAGGAGAGACAGAGAGGAAGATCTTCTGTCCGATGATTCACTCCCCAAGCTGCAGCAACAGCTGGAGCTGAGCCAATCCGAAGCCAGGAGGCTCTTGAGGGTCTCCCACGTGGGTGCAGGGTCCCAAAGCTTTGGGCCGTCCTCGAATGCTCTCCCAGGCCGTCCTCGACTGCTTTCCCAGGCCACAGTCAGGGAGCTGGATGGGAAGCGGAGCCGCCGGGATTAGAATAGGCGCCCATATGGGATTCCGGCGTGTTCAAGGCGAGGACCTCAACCACTACACTATCGTGCCGGGCCCCATAACTTCATCTTAAAAGAGACAATAAGAAGCAGTACATTTGGGACAACAGTTAAGACACTGCTGGGGCACCCGTGTGGGAGACCTGGAAGAGGTTCCTGGTTCCCAGCTTCGGATCAGCGCGCACCGGCCCGTTGCGGCTCACTTGGGGAGTGAATCATCGGACGGAAGATCTTCCTCTCTGTCTCTCCTCCTCTCTCTGTATATCTGGCTTTGTAATAAAATAGATAAATCTTTAAAAAAAAAAAAAAAGACACTGCTGGGATGCCCACATCCCATATCAGATTGAGTCCCAGCCATTCTACTTCAAATCCAGCTTCTTGATAATGCACACACTGGGAGATGATGGTCCAGGGACTTGGATCCCTGATGCTGCAAACAAGATCTACTTAGACCTGGCTCTTGGCTTCAGGCGGTGCCAGCTGAAATCAGAGAATGGCAAAGTGTTGCTTCTCTCTGCTTTTCAAATACAATGAAATATTAAAAAAAAGCACCTCTCCCTGTAGATCAGGGTAGCCAAATACACACCTATAATCTCCAACAACATCAGCTTAATTCATCCATGAAGGTGTTATCTATTAGCAAACATAGGCCAGTAACTGTTCTTTCAGAACATATGCAAGAGTGTCAAAAAATGAAGGAACATGCAAGAGTGTCACCAGAAAACAAAACTCTGGAAATAGATTATCTTGCTTGCTCTCCAAGCAAAATAATTGTAATTAATTTTTTTTAAAGATTTATTCATTTTATTACAGCCAGATATACACAGAGAAGGAGAGACAGAGAGGAAGATCTTCCGTCCGATGATTCACTCCCCAAGTGAGCCGCAACGGGCCAGTGCGCGCAGATCCGATGCCGGGAACCTGGAACCTCTTCCGGGTCTCCCACGCGGGTGCAGGGTCCCAATGCATTGGGCCGTCCTCAACTGCTTTCCCAGGCCACAAGCAGGGAACTGGATGGGAAGTGGAGCTGCCGGGATTAGAACCGGCGCCCATATGGGATCCCGGGGCTTTCAAGGCAAGGACTTTAGCCACTAGGCCACGGCGCCGGGCCCAATTGTAATTAATTTTTAAACCCAACTTTTTAAGTTTTTTTAGGCAAAAGTCCCTATCTGCATTTTACTACAGAAAACTATAACTTTGGGAAATAGTGTTATGTTTCTGTTGTCATAGTTCGCAGTGATAAAATTTATCAGTTTATACTAGAAAACAATGGTTTGGGACCCGGTACGATAGCATAATGGTTAAAGTCCTCGCCTTGCACGCCCAGAATCTCATATGGTTGCCGGTTCTAGTCCGGGAGGCCCCACTTCCCATCCAGCTCCCTTCCTGTGGCCTGGGAAAGCAGTTGAGGATGGCCCAAAGCCTTGGGACCCTGCACCCGTGTGGGAGGCTCGGAAGAGCTCCTGGCTCCCGGCTTCGGACTAGCTCAGCTCCGGCCATTATGCTCACTTGGGGAATGAACCATCAGATGGAAGAGCTTCCTCTCTGTCTCTTCTCTGTATATCCGCCTTTCCAATTAAAAATAAATAAATCTTAAAAAAAAACACAATGGTTTGGAATTACTGTGGAAAACTTCAATTAGTTACACAGAAATGACTATAAGATAATAAAAACAAAAAAACCTTCAGTGGCCTGTGTCAACATTTGACAGCTTCATACCAACTAACTAGGGACTGAAAACATAAAGACTGTCAGTACAATAAAGGACATTTTTAAAATACATAGTATTTGAAGTTGTTGCCCAGAAAAATAAACCGTAAGAGAATCACCAAAAAATGAAAAATTTAAAAATTAAGAAGTAAACATTTCAGCTATCCTTTCCGGATGAGACAGACAGAAGCTCACAGTTCTCTACACCACTTCCTTCCATCGTAAGTCTGAGCAGCAGAGCACCGTGAGCAACCCTCTGTCCCAACCCCAGAATGAACTAGAACGCAAGCCAATGAGAGCCTGGGGAGTCCGGGTATAATCACGGGCAGGACATGGGAAGGAGGTTTGTGGAGAAAGAAACGGTCTTGTAGGCACTACGGGGAAAGAGGAGAGCTGGTGCAGAGAAGCCTACGATGAGTGGGCCAGGCATAAGCCAGGAAGGAACCAATGGATGAAACCACAAAGACAGAAAACGAGAGGAGAAAATGCCTCGAAGACTGAGGGAGTGTGATGATGGGCTTCTCAGGCAGTGAGTGAGGTCAGTGAGCCAGCTCAGTCCAGCACCCCAGTACGGGGCAGGATCTGGCACCAGATGTTGCATACAAAGGGAGGGATTGACTAGCAATTTGTACATGGAGTGGCTTTTTTTTTGCCTCAGAAACCCTCATTCCAAGCTACTATAGCAGAAGAAACAGAAGAACTGTAACAAGCTACTTCTAAACAAGATAGGAAGTTAACAGAAAAAAAAGTGGAGCTCAGGGTGTCAGGTCAAGTAGGAGATCAAGAGGCAGGCACAACAGAAGACCAAGCACAAAGATCTGACCTCTGCACAGTGGGCCTGGCAGCCACATCGCCTGAGCATGGAGGGGGTGGTAATTTTTTTTAACACAGTCTCTATCTTAACAATTTGAGCCACGTGAAGTTAGCCTGTCGGCTCTACTACAGAAAGCCAATCTCATGTGATCTTGTGATAAAAATATAGTCCTGGCCAGCAGGATTTCATCTGCTTGCTCAGTCACTCTCCTGGAACCAGGGCCAGGAACCAGGTCCCAGAATGCCTCCACAATGTGAATCCTGCAGTTCCTAGTCAACCCTCACATGGGGGGAAGGAGAAAGAGAGGGGAGAGGGTCAGAGAGGACCCTATGCTGAAGAAAATGGCGACTAGAGTTCACATAATACTTTGACCTTACCTGGACGATATCATACACCAGTCCTGGGGGGACTATTTCTAGAAAGTCCTGGAGGAAATCGAGAACACTGACAAGGACGGCATCTCAAAGCACGGGTTCCAATGTAAAATGAGGCCTGGGGCCAGGACCCTACTTACTCAAATTTAAGAGAAGTCTTGCCATCCATGCCACAGCCTGACTCCCCCACACAGCTTGCAGTCAGAGACAGGAGATAACAACGAATGACCCCAAGAGAACGGACTTCAAGACATCAACATCTAAGGGCCTGTCAATCACATGGCTAGTTCCCGGTCAAGTGCACCTCTCAGGAAAGCCCCCGCTACACACTATACGCCTCGCATGTAGGTATTTGCTGCTCCTTGATTATGAGTAATCAAGGAATATCAGGCCTCTCAGGAAAACCCTTCATAGGAATAACAGGCAACAAATCCAACTTTTTTTAAAAATGAAAGATACACACAGAGGAAAGACACATAAATCAGAGGCGTGGCAGACAGAACAGACTTTAAAATTCTCGGAGATGGGGCCCAGCGCAGTGGCCTACTGGCTCAAATCCTCGTCTTGAACGTGCCAGGATACCAATGGACAACGATTCTTTTTTGTTTTTTAAATACATCTTTTTTTAAGATTTATTTTATTTTTATTGCAAAGTCAGACACACAGAGAGGAGGAGAGACAGCGGGAAAGATCTTGCATCTGTTGATTCACTCCCCAGTGACCGCCAGGGCTGGTGCCAATCTGAAGCCAGAAGCCAGGAACTTCCTCCAGGTCTCCCACACGGGTGCAGGGTCCCAAAGCTTTGGGCCATCCTCAACCTCTTTCCCAGACCACAAGCAGGGAGCTGGATGGGAAGCAGAGCTGGCGGGACACGAACCAGCGCTCATATGGGATCCCAGGCACTCAAGCCGAGGACTTTAACCACTAGGCTACTGCGTCAGGCTCTAAGGGCACCAGTTCTAATCTCGGCAGCCCTGCTTCCCATCCAGCTCCCTACATAGGGCCTGGGACAGCAGACGAGGACATCCCAAGCCTTAGGACCCTGCACCCACGTGGGAGACGTAGAGGAAGCTCCTGGCACCTGGCTTTGGATTGGTTTAGCTCCGGCTGTTGGCGGCCACTTGGGGAGTAAATCAGATGGAAGATCTTCCTCTCTGTCTGGCCTCTTATCTGTGTATCTGACTTTGCAATAAAAACAAATACATCTTTAAAAAAAATTCTCAGGATAGCTATTTGCATTCCTGAAGGAACTATAAAATGTGATGAAGAGAGACAACAGAAAATAAGAGGGCTTGAAAGTTAAGAATGTCATTCAAAATAAAAACAATGTAGTACAAGATCTGAAAGATAAAGTCAGTGAAATTAACAAGGAAGGAAGACAAAAGATAAGATATGATAAGGCATTTAGACTCTAACTGAAGAAGGCCAGCATGTGATTAACAGGAGTTTTAGAAAGACAAATGACAGGAGAAAATAAACCATCAAAGCGATTCTAAGCAAAGATGCTTTACAGGGCAAAGATATGCAATTCTAGAAGGAAAGCATCCACAATGCTAAACAAATGAAACAAACCCCACAGCATGGTGGCTGGCACAGCATTGCTGAACTCCTCCCCTTCCAATCCAGGGAAAACAGCCCCAGCTACTGCAGCCCGTTGCGGAGTTAACCAGCAAAGGGAAGATGTCTCTATCTCTCTGTTTCTCAAACAAACCCTTAAAAAACAAGTGTGAAGGAGAAGAAAGAAAGGGAGGAGGACAAAGGAGAAGATCCACAGCACAGTCATCATTTACAAATGTTGGATACCAGTGACTAAGAGAACCTAAAGGCTTTGGTAGATGCTAGCAAACAGAAGCCACGTCTTCAAAAGTGTGCACCCAGCTAAACAGGCAGAGAGGTCTGCCGGGAGCATGCCCATATTTTCAGACAGGAGTCTCTGGACCTTGACTCAAGAAGCACTGTGATGCTGACAGAGGCGAATCCTCCAGTTGTGGCACTGGCATCCCATACAGCGCCAGTTCATATCCTGGCTGCTCCACTTCCAATCCAGCTCCCTGCTTATGACCTGGGAAAGCTGTAGAAAATGGTTCAACTGCTTGGCCATGCACCCACACGGAAGACCTGAAGAAGCTCCTGGCTCCTGGCTTCACATCAGCTCAGTTCCAGTCACTGCTGCCATTTGGGCAGAGGACCAGCAGATAGCAGATAGATAAATCTGCCTGTCCATAAAAATAAAAAAATCCTTATAAATAAATAAATAAAACCTTAAGAAAAAAATAGTGTTTCTAGTAAGTTATGATATAAGGAATCACTGGCATGTTTCCAGAGGGAAAAAAAATGAACTTAATCTTTTCTTAGCAAAAACATCTGGTAGATCATGAAAGTTAGAAGAATTTCAAAACAGAGAGGCAGAGAAACACAACCTTATCCTAATTTTTCAGTTCCATCTATCATTAAGATCTGAACTAACCTCTCTTAGCGCTTTTTCAAGAGATAACACTACATAGCTGTTATATCTTCCTTCTAATTTTGACAATCGGCCTCAAATCAGTCACTCCTCTTACTGTTCTCACCGGGCACAAATGACTCATGTGGAAAAAAACCAACCATTTTTTGTAAAGTTCTGCTGATACAGCCTTTTACTGGCCTTGCCTCTACGCGTTCATCCTATCTGAACAATCCTTTGGCTTAATCACCTAAGGACAAGGATAGCAAATCTTGCCATGTGAAGGACTCAACTCTACAGACATACCACTTCCCATGCTCAGAGAATGGAGGGAACGCTGGGCAGAGGAGGAAGAAAAATTTAGCAAACACTGTCCATAAATTTAGAAAATACTAATTAACAAGCAAGAAGAGAGGTTAAAACAGAGAGACAGAGAAAGAATGAATGTTATTAACAAGCCTCCAGTTTTCACATACAAGCTGCACCCACAGGACTCAGGAAAGGCCCTGACACTGGTGGGAAGAGGCTCTGGGACTGAGCCTTCTGGCTGGTCTCTTCTGGGAACCGAGGCAGTTGGACACTTCCTTCAGCAGCTGGGCTGTACAGAGAATGCTTGGAAGCACTTTCAATGTTCAGATTTAAGCATATATTCTCATAGAAAAAATAATAATATATCTATAATCCAATTATACAGCAGCCTAACTAATTTAAAAGGGCCAGCATTCAATCTCTTCAACCAACTCAGAAATTATTTTCCCCAAAAGTAATTGATTTGCCAAGTGACTTACTGGAACTCGAGCCTCTCCATATTTATGTGAAAATCTGGATGTTATCTACATATTGTCCAGTTTAATATAAACAGAATCATAAACAATGCAAGACGGTATATTTTTATGTGTTCATATTTGCATACTTACATCTCTGTAACAATAGTTATATTTACAATTTCTATTTACATTCTTAGTAGAATATTCTTAATAGTTAAAATTCATGCCACACCATTAGCTAAAAAGGGACTAACGTAATATAATACATTCAATCCATCATCAATAGATCTTAATTTATTGACCCTATTCTCTGGGCAAATAAGTAACTACGGTAAGATCTACAGATGGGCAGCTTAAAGCGAATACGAGGGCAAGACAGATGTGAGAAGTGATGAAAAATTACCCTATAAATTAACAGTAAGAATGTAAATAAATAGACAAAATTAATCTTATATTTCGTAAGATTTTTTTCCTATACAAAAAACAATATTAAAAAGAAGACTTTCATACAATCTGAATTTATATATTTTGGTGAAAGTCAATGTCCTTATAGTTAAAGTGTTACATCACATATATTAAGATGCATTATCTTTTGACACTATTACATGAAAAAAATATTTTTCAGTTCATTCAACCCTACAGCTACAGAGCTTTCTTCAAAACAAACGCCATTACCAGTTACCTAACGCAGTTTTACACAAAGCACATTAACATTTTAGTACAAATTGCTTGAACCACAACCTGTTTTGAACCCTCATTTTCAAACTGATCCTTAACAATTATCATGGCATTCAGCACTTACATTTTAATACTTTTAAAAACCAAACCTATTGTTATAAACACATATGCAAACAAAACAAAACCTGGAGGCAAACAGTAACTGAGCAGGTAGCAATTCTGCTGATAGTTGGAAGGCAGGGAATCCAGACTTATAAATCAAACACAGCACACCACAGAAACAAGGTGAACTAGAAACAGAATGTGACAGAATAAGAGCAAGCTGGAAGGGAATACAAAACTGTGATAAACTTCCCAACTGAGCTTTTCTCCAGGTTCCAAGATCAACTTAGATTAGTATAGGAAACACAGGAGATAATAATACACAATTTTCAAATAATTCCAACATAGTCTCCAAATGGTTCCTGTTTAGAAGAGTTTGTCAAAAAAAAACAACACAATTCAAAACTTTTAAATCAAGGTCACAAACAGGTACTCACCCACCCCACCCCCCAAAAAATACCTGACAACCTAAATGTTATAGAGAGAATTAGTGATTCACAAACATTCCTTCCAAAATGAATCCAGCCTTGCCTCTGCTTACATGGTTTTCTGAGACTAAGGTATCCATCCCTAAAGTCATCAGGCAGCATCAAACTTAAGGTGTAATAAAAGCAAATAAGTGATACATCTGGAAATTATAGCCTGTTATTAAAATGTCAGAACAGAAAATACAAACAAGAAGGTACAGGCACATTTATCAATCTAGAATCATCTCCCCAGATTTATCTTGTGCTATTATCCAGATGGCACCCAGTTTTTGTTACCCAAAAACTCCCCAAATAAAATCTGAAGGAATTAGTGCCTCAGAACTTAACATGAGAGGCACCAACGATGTCTTGATTTAGAAATGCTTTTCCAAGTATACCTAACCATCCTGGGAGTGTCCTCTACTAAGAACTATTTTGACTAGTATCTCTTTGTAACTTGGCAGTTTTAGTTTGAATCAACTGAGTCAACTGAAAAAGCTGAATTCCTACACTGTAAATACGCAAACCAGAAGCAATCTCCAAGCAGCTTTATGTATCAGGATTCATAGCAAGTGAAATTATACATTCATCAACAACTTCTGTCAACATGACTTTGACGTCTTCAAGAACAGCAAGTAGAATACACTTTTACTACCATACCTCACAAAATCCCAGTTCCAAACACATTTCATGAGATTATTACTATTACGCTCATAAAAAAAAAACTACTCTTACAGATGTAGTACACTACAATCGTCTCAAACAAACAGAAAAGCCACAGTTCAAATGAAGGCTTAAATCAGAACAGGGCAGTGGCCCAGCACATTAAGCCACCTCATGAGATGCCCACATTCCATAACAGGCTGCCAGTTCAAGTCCTGGCTACTCAACTTCCAATCTAGCTCCATGCCAACTGTGTCTGAGACGCAGCAGATAATGGTGCGAGTGCCTGGGCTCCTGCCACCCACTGGGAAGACCCAGATCATGGTTCTCGGCTTCAGCCTAGACAGCCCCAGCCGGAGCCATCTGGGTAGTGAACCCAATGGAAGAATCTTTCTCTCCTCTAGTCTTTCTACATTGCAAACCAAATGGTCTGTTTTTACAATCAAAACTTAACAATGAAAGTATCAGAACAAAGAAAACTATGAGGGTCAAACACAAATATTTTCAAATCAGATAACATGTGCAAAAATGATATTAAAATATTTGTAATCTTGTTTCACTGAAATTCATTGTATTAAACTACAAGCTCAAATTCTAAGAATGAAAATCAGTAAGATCTATACAAGTGCGTTAGCAGTCATAATTACATTAACAGAATGCATCTATCAGTTCCATCAGATCTGCCCTGAGCTCACTCAATTTCCTTGAAACAGAAAGCACTGCATGCTCATAATTCATGTCCTCCTTCAAGGAGAAAGTGTTACATATATACAATGCATCATACATTAGATTTAATTAACTAAATGTTAAAGGATGCCAAAAAGAAAAACAATACAATGTATCTTAGAACTACCTCCTCATTTTGCACAAAAGCAGGCTGGCAACACTTAACTCCATGTCTGACAGCGGCAGCCTCTCATTCCGTGTGTGAGATAGCCTCCTGCAGAGTGGTGTTGACAGCAATATGAACTTTTTCTCTCCTTCAGCTTCTTAGGAAAATGACTAATCTGGTGTTTTACCAGTTATCTCACACAGTTCTTTGAAGAAAGTACTATTATTTCCATTATACAAATGAAAACATCTGAGGTTATGGAGTAAAAGTCATTTGCCCACATCTGGCAATAACAGCCAGTTGCACTCTAGACCCTGAGTTTTAACCACTCCACCAGACGATCCTCTTCCCAGACACGTTTCTCAAACCTTATCTCAGCACGGTCCTCCACAGGGGACAGCTCCTCAGGAGCCCTTGAAGGCGTTTTTTCCTGACCAGGCTCCTTCTGTGGTAACACAGCACACTACACATATACTTGTACTTTGAAAATAAAAAGAGGAAAAGCTGTTGTACACACCCCTTCACCTGCAACAAACTAATCTGGACCCCTCTGATGCTATTATAATGTATGGCCTGGGGCTCAGCTTGGGCCAGACAATCTTGATGTGGAAACTGCTCTGTGCATTATGAGTTGAGCATCATCTCTGACCACCAGAAACCAGTGGCACTGCTGTTCTAAAACGAGGTTAAAATCACCCCCCAAAAAAGCTTCTGTCCCTTCAAACATACTGAAAACAGTTGCTGCTTACATATTCACAAAGACTATGGTTCCAGATTTTATTCACAAAACACTAGAATGGAAAGTGGGCACAATGGCACAGCACGGTAAACCACTGCTTAGGATGCCAGCATCCCATGTTGGAGTGCCTGGCTGGAGTTCAACCACACTACTTCCAATCCAATGGGAAGCTGAGGGTTCCCTCTCCTTCCTCCTCCCTCTTTTGCTCTTTCAAATAAACATTTCTTTAAAAACTAGAACAGACAGGATATAAACAGACCGCAAAGTTTGCATGTCTGTAACTGGAATGAAGATGTAAATGCCAATGAGGAGATGGCATGTGCTATAAACTCAGCAGGTAAAGAACCCCACATCAGACCAGCAAGTGAACGGATACTAGTTTCATAAAATCTATTTACAATTCTTACTGCAGAACAAAGCCAACCACACTCCCAAGTCATCAGTGAAGTAAATTACCTCACTTGAAGTATATGTGAGAGCCATATAACTAAATCCCTGTCGGAACGCTGCATTGCATTCACATAAGCGTTGGTCAAGTGGCAAGACTTAAAGATGTAATTAAACGATGATGGGAAGGGCAGCCCTAAGAGTCCCAGATTCATACCATATTTTTAAAGATCAGGGGACACTTAGATCATCTTATATCAATTACACATAAGCTGTCAGGAACAGATTAATCAGAAAGCAGCATTCTGCATGACTCCGCATGTGGAAGAGGGTGGTACTTGGTGACCACAGTTGTCTTGAAGCCAGAAGGAAGAAATGACAGGAGCGATCTCTGTATTCTGAGCCAATGATTTAACTCCTAGGACCCTGTTTCCTCACTTGCCAAATAAAGATAATGACAGGATTGCCACCACAGAGGCTACAATGAGGAATAAGTGAGAAAATCTGAAGTAGACATCTGAATGAATGGGCATAAAATGGCTCAATAAATAGTTGGCATTTTAAACAATGTTTATGTGGTGAACAACACCAAGGTATGCAAATAAAAAGATCTCCAAAGGGACAGGCATTTGACCCAGCAGGCGAGCCACAGACTGGGAAGGAGACATCCCATTATCAGTGTGCTTGGGCTTGACTTTTGGCTCCATTTCTCATCCTAGCTTCCTGATGACGCAAACCTGGGGAGGCAGCAGGTGACGGCTTCAGTGGCTGAGTTCTGCCCACCACCTGGGAGAGCTGGACTCAGTTCCTGGCTGCCAGCTTCAGGCTGGGGCAGCAGGAGCCGACACTATAGTCACCCGGAGCAAGCCAGCAAACAGAAGCACATGCTCTTGCTCTCCACTCGCCCAGATCCTGCTCTTAAATAAACAGTAAGTTAGGGAAAGTCTGGAGGACAGATCTGAGTGGATATGATTCATAAGAACCAAAAATGAACTCCAAAGAAAATGTACTTCTTCCCTGAATGACAGAAGTCGCTGGAAAACACACAGAAGTACTTTAACAATTTGGCAAAGAAAAAACAAATGTGTATTTCAAACAAAAACCTAGCAGGCTTAACAGTAATAACTAGAAGACCCACCAAAGTTAAAAACAAGACAGAAATGTCCGGATTTTCATCATTACTTGGTAGATGTATTAAAAAATTATACAAAGGAAGAAAGTATAAATATGGAAAAGATGTAAAGACTTGCACTTAAAAACAACCACTTCTCTGAAAATCCTTTTAAAATCAAGAGAGACTTGTTAAATTCAACAGAGTTTCAACAGAAAAACTAATTCTGTGACATTATATACGAAATTAAGAAGTTAAAAACAAGACTTTCAGCAAAGAACTCAGAACAGAAAAAGAACATCAAATAACAATTGAAGAAATCTGAATGAAGTATGTAACTTAATAATAATGAAAGAATACTGGTGGGACAAAGGTACAATAGTCATCTAAGATCTCAGTAAGAGGAGCCAGTGTCCCGGCCCAGCAAATTAAGCCACCCCTGCTGCACCAGCATCCCAAAAGATAACAGGTTCGAGCCCCATTTACACTGCTTCCAATCCAGCTCCCTGTTGCCAAGTTCAGGAAGGCAGCCAAAGATGGCTGAAATGTGTGAGCCCCTTATCCATTCGGGATACAAATTCCACACAGCTGCATAGGCTCATGGATTTCCCCTTTTACCCTCTCTTTTCCTCCTCCCCCATAAACAAATCTTTTTAAAAACAAAATAGAACACAGTACAAGAGAAGTGAGATCTCTGTATTATCTGCAACTTTTCTATGAATTTAAAATGAAAAGCTTATTTTAAAATATCACTTGTTACCTAACATATAAGTAATAACCAATTTGAAATAAAGCGGTTTCTCTTAACACTAATGTTACACCAACGGCAAGGGAAAATCTTCTGAGTGATATAAAAGAAGAGTAAAATAAACAAGAGAGATCACATATAAATCCTATAAAGGTCAAACTCCCCTCCCAAAAGGAATCCACAAATTTAATGCTATTTTAATCTAAAATGCAAGAGCATTCCTAAGAAACTTAACAAAGGTGTAAGCATGAGAAACTAGCCAGAAGAAAATAACAGAGAAAAACACAGTAAGACTGATTTCTACATGATAGAAAAATGTAAATATTAAAGTCATTAAAAATATGGGATTCATGCAAGAATAGACATTTGGATAAAACGGAAAAGCCAGGCCCGGCGGAGTGGCCTAGCGGCTAAAGTCCTTACTTTGAACGGGCCAGGATCCCATATGGGCGCCGGTTCTAATCCCGGCAGCTCCACTTCCCATCCAGCTCCCTGCTTGTGGCCTGGGAAAGCAGTCGAGGACAGCCCAAAGCGTTGGGACCCTGCACCTCTGTGGGAGGACCTGGAAGAAGTTCCTGGATCCTGGCTTCAGATTGGCACAGCACCGGCCGTTTCGCTCATTTGGGGAATGAATCATTGGACAAAAGATCTTTCTCTCTGTCTTTCCTCCTCTCTGTATATCTGCCTTTCCAATAAAAATAAAATAAATCTTAAAAAAAAAAACCACCCAAATTCATGATTAAGGAAACAAATCAAGAGCAGATGCCATTTTACACCATCAGGCTGAAACTGACTGCCAATACCCAGTAAACGGCTCCCTTGTGCACCTGTGACAATATAAAACAGTAAAAAAATTTTTTGAGGTATAATTTGGCAGCTACTTTAATTTCAAATTATACTCCAAATTAGATATAAATTCCCAGAAGTAAAATAAATTAAAAAAAATTTTTTTGAAAGTCAGATTTCAAAAAGGACAGAGAGGAAGATCTTCATTCATTGGTTCACTCCCCATGTGGCCTCAATGGCCAGAGCTGAGCCGATCTGAAGCCACGAGCCCCAGGAGCCTCCTCTGGGTCTCCCACATGGGTGCAGCGTCCCAAGGCGTTGGGCTGTCCTCGACTGCTTTCCTAGGCCACAAGCAGACAGGATACAAACTGGGACCCATATGGAATTCCAGTGCAAGGCAAGGACTTTAGCAACTAGGCTACCACATCAGGCCCTCCCACAAGTAAATCTTATGTACATCTTTGACCCTTCTCACCCTGATCAACTGTGTAATCATCATCAAAAATAAAATTTAAAAAAATAATTTATGCACATAAATATTCACCACTATTATCTGCACCAGAAGAAAAGAGAGAACCTAAAAGATCCCTCCACAAGGAACTATAATTGGGGAAGTTATAGTTAGTCCACATTTACACAGTGGATTACTATACAAAAGGTTCAAAACATGAAGAACTACATGTACTTCAATGGAACTTAAAGCACAATGTATATCAGAGATGTCAAGGATACACACATACACAAGCACACCTGTATGCTGTACAAAGCCCCAAGAGCTAACCACCATTATCTCTGTAGGGTAGGTACTGGTCAGTAGAGAAGGAAGAAAACACAAAGACTTTAATGTAGGACTATATATACTTGACTACTGCCAAAGTTTTCTACAGCTTATATCTAATAAATGCTTTTTAACTGAAGGATGCGATGTTTGAGGAATAAAATATATTTTGTAAAATGCATTAACTGTTACTAGTATGAGCACCACGAAAGTCTACATTATAGCTAGAATCAAAGTTGCACAACACACTGCTGAAAAAACATGAGTTAAACCAACAATTTAACAGGAACAATAAGGTATTTTCAGTCACAAAGACTAACACCTCCAAGGGGACACTGGTAAACTTAGAATGCCCATCAAAATCACCTGTAGCTTTCTCTGCTGGCACATTTGGGAGGGTTGTTTTTCAAATCACATGCCCAGAATCTTATCAGAAGCTGAAGGACTGAAGCGGAGCGCAATGTCAAGCAAGTGCTTCCTAGTTGCACAGAGCAATGACACCTCAGCCTCCTGCGATGACACCATGCCATGTGCAACAGGCTCCCGCTGCTCCAGACACGTCAGCAATGTCTAAAAATCGAACCTCCAATATCTCCCAAATCTGCTGAGAAACTCCTTTTGAGGGGAGGAGCAAAGGAATTACCCATTTTTCCTTATGTGCCTCTCTATCCTGCATTCCCAAGGAGGAACGGAGATGGACACTGGCTCACAATGAGATGCACAGGGCAGCTGTTGCTGACTGCAACTACCCCCGAGAATTCTTATTCTCCTTACCAGTATTAGCAGCAAAACAAAAAACTACCAAGATTATGAAATCATGATTAGCTTAAACCACCTGTCAATCCTGCAGTACTGTCAAGAGCTATGTGCTTGATGATGTGTGCCTAGTTTTTTTAACCTGCAAGACATGTATTTAAATCAAAGCATGTAACACAAAGAAAGTTCCAATAACACTGACACAGCATAAGAGGTGAACAACTATAATGCTGTCAATAACTGCCAAAAAAAAAAGGCAAAGTAACGACAACAGAAGAATCTGCAGAATAATCATGTTAAATTTATAAATTCCAAAACTATATTTAGTTTTAAACAATAAAACAAGGTTTTACTTAACAGGAATTACATATAACAATAGAGTTGGAGGGAACACCACCACAGTTAATCCATAAACTAAAACACTCCATAACCAGACAAAACATCTTAAAGTTACACAGTGGGAAATCGGTTAAAACCCTGATTAGGGGCCCGGCGGAGTGGCCTACCGGCTAGAGTCCTCGCCTTGAAGGCCCCGGGATCCCATATGGGCGCCGGTTCTAATCCCAGCAGCTCCACTTCCCATCCAGCTTCCTGCTTGTGGCCTGGGAAAGCAGTTGAGGACGGCCCAATGCCCAATGCATTGGGACCCTGCGCCCGTGTGGGGGACCTGGAAGAGGTTCCAGGTTCCCGGCTTCGGATTGGCGCGCACCGGCCATTGCGGCTCACTTGGGGAGTGAATCGTCGGACGGAGGATCTTCCTCTCTGTCTCTCCTCCTCTGTGTATATCTGGCTGTAATGAAATGAATAAATCTTTAAAAAAAAATCCTAATTAGATGCCAGTATAGAAAAATGGTTGGAAATAACATTTTTATGATAATTGGGAAAACCTGAATATGAACCAGCTGCTTGATATTAGGGAAAGACCTTCCCTATGACAAGGGTAACCGGGGTACTACAAACATTTAAGGTGAGAAAACATAAAGCATCTTTTTTTTTTATTATTATTATTATTATTATTATTATTATTATTATTGGAAAGCCAGATATACAGAGAGGAGAAAGACAGAGAGGAAGATCTTCCATCCAATGATTCACTCCCCAAGTGAGCCGCAACGGGCCGATACGCGCCGATCCGAAGCCGGGAACCAGGAACCTCTTCCGGGTCTCCCACGCGGGTGCAGGGTCCCAATGCATTGGGCCATCCTCGACTGCTTTCCCAGGCCACAAGCAGGGAGCTGGATGGGAAGTGGAGCTGCCGGGATTAGAACCGGCGCCCATATGGGATCCCGGGGCTTTCAAGGCGAGGACTTTAGCCGGTAGGCCACTCCGCCGGGCCCCATAAAGCATCTTTTAAAAATATTTATTTGAAAGGCAGAGTTAGAGGAAGACACACACAGAGAAACAGAAACCTTCCACCTGCTGGTTCACTTTCCAGATGGCTAGAACTGGCTGAGGCTGGCCCAGGTCAGGAGTTCATTCCATATCCCCCCACAGGGGGCAGGGACCCAAGCACTTGGGCATCCTCCATGGCTTTCCCAGCCACACTGCAGACAGAGCTGGATCAGAAGTGGAGCAGCCAGGACAGGAGCTGGTGCCCATATGGGATGCTGGAATCACAGGCTTAGTTTGCCACGCTGCAACCTGGCCCCTAAAGCACATAGAGGCAGTACCACGAAGTTTACAACATACCTTGGAATTCAGCCTCATTTATATATGCATGAGGGTATAGATCCACAAATAAGTATCAACTGAAGCAAGTATTTTTTTTAAAGATCAATTATGGAATCAAGAATCACAATGTCATTGTCTCTCAACTCTCTGATTCACCTGAAAAAAATTCATGCTAAGAACTGTAAAACTGGAGCTGGTATTACAACATAGTAGAGACCCTCCTGAGACACCAGCAACCCACAGTGGTGTATAAGTCCCAGTACCAACTGTTGTACTTTAACCCAACTTCCCGCTAACACATCTGGGGAGGCGGAAGAAGATGGTCCAAGTGCCTGGAGCCCTACCAGTATTGTGGGAGACCCGGATGAAGCTCCAGGCTATTGGCTCCAGCCTGGCCCAAGGCCAGATGTGACAGCCATTTGGAGAATGAATCAGCGAACAGAAGATCTGTCTCTATATTTCACACAATCTGTAAGACTGCCTTTCAAATAAATAACCCTTTTGAAAATATTTTAAAATTTTTTAAAATAATACACTGTACTTTAAGATTATACTAGTCATACTTACTCTCATCGAAAACAATCTTTAAATGGGATTTTATTAATAAAAGAGCCAAAAAAAAAAACCCACCTAGAAACTAAAGACTCTTTCTACCAGCCAAGCTCATTTAGGTTTCGTCATGAGGGTCTGCGTTACCTGCAAAAATCCCATGTCCTGTGTAACTGCAGCACAAATAAAGTAGAATATCTGCTGAGTACAAGTGAGCACTGGTGTGTTTGCATTTTCTTAACTGTTTTTACATTCTTTCTCTTAATTGCTTCAGATAATGACCAGACATGGTAATATAATGGACATATATAAAAGCTAAAAAACAACTCACGCAGAAAACCTTAACATCCTTAACAAAACACTTGGCAGCACAGCACACTACAACCAACAGTCTATTTTCTTTTGATACACAATCTTTCTCCCTCCACAGAGACTCCTCTGCTTGCTGGGGAGATGATGGAGATGCTGTTCCAGCATAAATAATGGTCTTCACGAAGGTCCCACAGAAAACGCTTTTCTGTATATGAACTGCCTTCTACATAAAGCATTCTAGAAAACAATTACATCCTCCTTTCTGAACACTTTATGACACACCAGGGATTGTTCATATTTTTCTTGTACTCTGGTCATATTCTTGTTTTATTAACTCAAATTTATAAATTAGGAAACACAGCATTATGAAGCTAAAAAGCTAACAGATGTGTGTATATTTTGCCATGAATAAGGTCTACAATCTTTTTTCATGTTATAATGTTCATTTTATAATTCTTCATATATAAGATCTAAATTTTCAAAAAGCATAATACAGGTTACTGGTCAATGCATAGATTAAAAATTCAGAACACTGTTTTCTGTTGTCCTTCTAAAATATCACCTGTCTCCTCCTGCCCCACCCCTCATCCTCCACACCATGGCACGGCAGGAAAAGCCACTGTGACACTCAGCATGATTTGTGTCCCGGCTGCTCCGCTTTCAACTCAGTTCCCAGCAGTGGCCCTCATGCATGGGACGCAGCCACCCAAGTGGGAGAGTGGAATAAAGCCCTGGCTCCTGCCTGGCTCAGCACTGGCCAGCGAGGCCACTTAGACCTCAAACTCTGACATTCAAATAAATAAATCAAACGTCACCTATCACAGCTGAAAAGCCTCTCACTTTTTCTTATACAATGGATTTGGGGGGCAGTACTGTGGTACAGTGTTAGGTTACCACCTGCAATGCCACGATCTCTTTTGAGCAATAGCTGGAGCCTCTAATGCTCCCGGGAAAGCAGTATAAGATGGTCCAGGCACCTGGGGCCCTGCCACCAACCTGGGAACTCAGGTGGAGCTGAAGCTCCTGAGTTCAGCCTGGCCCCAGCTCCAGCTGTTTGGACCGCTTAGGAAGTGAACCAATGAATCAAAGACCCTCGTCTCTTCGCCCTTCTCTTCCCCATCCCCCTTACCTCTGCCTTTCAAATAAATAAGTCATTTTAAAAGATACGCTTGATAAAATGCTATAAATTGCATAACTCCTCAAAGAACAGAATACCATCATAATAAGGGAACAAAGAAAGAGAATCAAATTAAAGATGATGATACTAAATTCAACAATTTCCTGGATTTGACTCTGAAACAAAAGGGACAATTGCTGAAACCCAAATAAAGTCTGTAGTTCCTTAACTGTACTGTACCGATATTAATTAATATTAATACCATTCACTCTACCAATGTTAATTTCTTCATTTTGATAACAGCATCATGGTTATGTAACTTTAAAGGTAGAGCAAAGTAGAGAAAGAGTATACAGGAATTTTACAACTTCTGTGTAAATCTGAAATTCTCTCAAAATGTAGCAAGATAGTATCTGAGGTGGCTGGAGCTGTTTACATCAACAAAACATTCAAGGAGTGGGGAGAAGTGAAACAAAAACCGGTCAGATACCTGACTCAAGCTTCTCAAAGGGTGACTGGCCTTCCTGCCTCTCCAGGCTGCGGGCACTGAGCACCCTGTCTGGGCTGTGTGAGGCTCCAGAGTGGAGTGCCCCGCTCTGGTTAAAGGCCCATGCTGCCTTTACACCTCGAAAGGAAATGCTTCGCCTTTCCCTAGGTCTTCTTTTCTTTCCTGTCATAACAGAAATAACACACTAGAACCAACAATGCAAGTTATAAAGATACAATCACTGAGGTTCCAAAAGTAAAAGAATTGTAAACTTTCCTACAATTTTACCAACAAAAGCATCCCATCAATTTTTAGGGGAACCAGGTAATCCATTAGTAGCTACTTAGTCCACTGTGATGGGGTGAAATTCATCTACATGCTGACAAGGTCAACAGGAGTCAAATCTACAGGAGCCTCTGTATTCTTCCCTTGTCCAGCACATTAGTCAATCTACTCTGCCCCCTCCTCCTTCTCTCACAGAAAAATCACTTGATTTAACTCAGAAGTAACAAAAACAATCAATCTGCTCTCCAATAAATGACTACGCTTCAGTTGCCCACTTAAGGACAAAGTATAGAAGCCACAGAACAGAGTTGTTATGTAATACATGTTAGAAAACATCCTTAACTCAGACTGAATCACAAAGTTCATATGTTAAGAGAAACACTCCTTTCAAAGACAAATCTTACCAAAATGGCTTTAATTCAACATGTTCATGAAAAGCAAACTCAGAATAATAACATTGTTTTGGCAAACGCTGAGTGTGGGAATATCAATACTGCTATCATAAATGTAAATTTAACAGCAATACCTTTCTGAAGGGCAACTGACATTTTTAAGACTTGATTATTTTTATTGAAAAGGTAGAGACACAGAGAGAGGGAGAGACAGAGAAAAAGATCTTTCATCCACTGATTCACTCCCCAAATGGACACAATGGCCAGAACTGAGCTGATCCGAACCCAGGAGCTTCTTGCAGGCCTCCTACGCGGGTACAGGATTCCAAGGCTTTGAGCTGTCCTCTACTACCTTCCCAGGCCACAGCAATGAGCTGGATGGGAAGCTGAGCAGCAAGGACAGAAATCGGTGCCTATATGGGATCCTGCTGGATGCAAAGCAAGGATTTAGCCACTAGGCTATTGCACTGCGCCCCCAGGCAGTAAATGTTTTAACTGTGTTTTCTTAGGCTTTCTTCATTTTCCTATCTTCTCGAGTCTACTGTCTTGGAACTCTACCCAAGACCACAGATCTACATGCTACTAAATGGCACGTAAATTTTGCCCTGAATTCTCAACTAAATATTCCTCTTCAACACTGTGAACTCCTATTCTTGAACCTGCAAGTCACCCTGCAAACCGCTCCACAATCCCATCATCCTCAACTGTCCCTGCCCATCCTCACCTGCTCACTCCCCAAAAGGAGAGCAAAGTAAGACTCCATGCTCCCTGACTCAACCATCACTGGCCAAAGGCAAAAGTGATATCCCTCACAAAGGGCAGGTACAAAGACCTAACTACAATAACTGGAATAACCTCAGCAAACAGTAACAAGAAAATTACTAGACATGCTGTTACTCAGCCACCTTACCCTCTTCTACAGAGCCATTAAAAGGCAACCCTCCTGCCCCGTGTACACGTATACACAATGGATAATCGGATGAAATCAATAAAATTCTACAAGCTCATTTTTTTGTAAACAAACAAGTATAATAAATAGTCATAGTTTCAGACTTTGGTGACTGCAATGTTCAACAGATGGTGATGGAATTGTAGATTATCTGTAAATGCTCAGTTGGCTAAATTAGTCAGAATATCTGAACAAAAAGATTCCGTTGCACTCACAGAGAAAAATTTTAAAGAGTAATCCTTTAGCATTAATAGGGTACTAAGTATGAAATGAGAAGATGAAGTAGGCAATTATCATTCATTTCTTTTAAGTGAAAACATGACCTTATTTTATAAGAGGAAAGGTTTCTGACAACCAGTGAAACCTTCCAATGTCTTCGAGTTCTGATAAATACACTGTCCTCATAATGGGAAGACAGCTCCACATACAAGATCCAAACGTTGCATGCGGCCTAGGTCCCCACCCACATAGGAAGCGAGACAACAAACTGGAGCGTCACACTAAGGAGTGCTAATCTAAGATGAAAAGAAGCAACTGATGTACAAAACAACAGAGATGAATCTCTGATACATTACACCAAGTAACAGAGGTTTATACAAATAAATATGTATAGAAAGTTCTAGAACTGGATATCCAAGAACAAAGTATCTGTGGTGATGTTGTTGTACATGACAGTTCTGCATTACAAGTGTGCATTTATCCAAACTCAGCCAATGGTTCACTTAAGCTCTGTGCCCTTAGAACTCCAACCGACGGTTAGCCTACTGATGTATTTACAACCAGCTGCAGTAATGTCCACAATGGGCTTTACGTGTAACTCCGGCCAAAGGTGGGCACATGGAAATACACGTAACACCTTGGAGACACGTAACAAACAAAAAACATACATATACATTTCTCCTATTTTTCTCTATGTCTGGAAATTCTTTTTATTACAAAAGTGAAATATAATTCTCACTAAAGCTAGTTACAGAAAACAACTACCTAGTTAAAACCATGTGTTCTCATAGACTGCAAAAGAAAAAAAGAAAAAAACCATGGGCCCAGCACGGTAACTTGGCGGCTAAAGTCTTCACCTTGCATCCACCAGGACCCCATTTGGGTACCGGTTCTAACCCCAGTGTCTCCGCTTCCCATCCAACTCCCTCCTTGAGGCATGGGCAAGCAGCCAAGGACGGCCCAAAGCCTTGGGACCCTGCACCCGTGTGGGAGACCCAGAGGAAGCTACTGGCTTCAGATCAGCTCACCTCAGGCCGTTGTATCCACTTGGGAAATGAATCAGTGGACAGAATCTTCCTCTCTGTCTCTCCTCCTTTCTGTATATCTGACTTTCCAATAAAAATAAATACTTAAAAAAAAAGTGTCGGGGCCCAGCGCCGTGGCCTAGCGGCTAAAGTCCTCGCCTTGAAGGCCCCGGGATCCCATATGGGCGCCGGTTCTAATCCCGGCAGCTCCACTTCCCATCTAGCTCCCTGCTTGTGGCCTGGGAAAGCAGTTGAGGACGGCCCAATGCATTGGGACCCTGCACCCGCGTGGGAGACCCAGAAGAGGTTCCTGGCTCTTGGCTTCGGATCGGCGCGCACCCGCCCGTTGCGGCTCACTTGGGGAGTGAATCATTGGACGGATGATCTTCCTCTCTGTCTCTCCTCCTCTCTGTATATCTGACTCTGTAATAAAATAAATAAATCTTAAAAAAAAAAAAAGTGCAAGTCTTTCAGCAGTCAGATGATTTTATGACTTGGAATAATTTCTCAAAATCCAGAAAGCATTCCATCTTTATCTAACAAAATATTCCTTCTTTAACGAAAACCAGTAGAATGCTTTAAGAATCAATTGTTTTAATAAATTTACAAGCTTTACTACAAGGTGACAAAAAGATGTTTTCTAAGAAACTGCACTTGGACGCCGTCATCGGACAGAGTACCTTCAACTTTACCATGGGTGATATGAAAGAGAACAGCAAAGGCTGCAGTATGAAATTATATTCACCTTGATACTGTTAGAAATAGGGGTTTTAAAAAAATGTGGGCCTGGCATAGTAGCCTCAGTTGCTGAAGTCCTCACCTTACATCCGCTGGGACCCCATACGGACACTGGTCCATATCCCGGCTGCTCCACTTCCCTTCCTACTCCCTGCCAGTGCTCTTGGAGAGTAGTCAAGGAGGGCCTCAAGCCTCGGGACCCTGCACCTGCACGGGAGGCCTGGAAGAAGCTCCTTGCTCCTAGTCAGCTCAGCTCTGGCCGTTGTGGCCACTTGGGGGAGTGAATCAGCAGATGGAAGATCTTCCTCTTTTGTATATCTGATTTTCCAGTAAATATAAATTAAATATTTTAAAATAAATAAGTTTTCAAAATGCACAACTTAGAGATCAAAACACATCATCCACTATTTTGCTTTCCTAAGGGCACAGAAAATACTTTAGTACTAAATAACTGATGTTTAATTGTTAATTTATAATTTTTTTAGTTCAAAACTTAAAAAAATTAATTCTAAAAATATAAGCATTCCTGTTTCAGCTATCTTACTCAAAACCTGTTTATAAAAATCTTTAAAATATTTGGGAAAGAAAATTATCTAACGGTCTAAGGAAAAAAAATCTCATTAGTAAAGGATTTAACATTCTATAGATGATAAAAATCAGTTGCAGAAACTAATAAAAACAAAAAGGAATAAAAAGTAGACACCTTAGGGCCCAGGGTGGTCGCTCAGTGGCTAAATCCTTGCTTTACAACCATACGGACCCCAAAATGCCACCGGGTCACGTCTCAGCTGCTCCACTTCCCACCCAGCTCCCTGCTGGTGGGCTGGGAAAGCAGTCCAGGATGGCCAAAAGCCTTAGCAGCCTGCACCCGATTGGGAGACCCGAAGAAGCTAGTGGCTCCTGACATCAGATCAGCTTAGCTCCAGCCATTGTGGCCACTTGGGAAGTGAGTCAGTGAGTAGAGGCTCTTTCTCTCTGTCTCTCCTTCTCTCTGCCTTTCCAATAAAAATAAATAAATCTTAAAAAAAAAAAAAAGAATATCAGTGTAATTACAGCACAATGGGAAACTGCGCAAACTGAATACACACACACAAAGTGGCCTTAGCAAAGACGGGAGATTTTATGCTTGTAAAGAAGAAATTAACATGAGGCAGTAACACAAAACATTTTTAAGTCTTTGACTTTGTGGAGAAAGTTGGACATGGGTAGGAAGAGATGCCAAAAGCCTATATAAGGAGACTAAAGCAGTGGAGGTGAGGAAACAGAAAATTTCACATCATCTAAGAATAATTGGTAAGACTTGCTCACAGGCTGGAGGGGATAGCATGGGCAACAAGGAAGAGACACTGACTAGATTACAAACAGAAAAAGGGCTGGGTGGGGAGAAGTTGGCAGGGTCCTGGGGAATTCAGGCTTTATGCTTTGATAACTCTGAGATGCCTGTAGGACAGCCAAGAGTGTATCTGGATCTAAATCAGAGGCTAGGAGTCGGTGGCCTACTGAGGAAGCTCAGCATCTTGACCTGGAGTGTGTATGAAACACAAACGAAGAGGCCACACGTGAGAGCGCCGGATCTGAATGACTGCCAAGCCACGCTGATGGCAACTAGAATGTGAAAACCACTCAGGTAAATGCAAAGTTTTTAAGATCTATTTCATTACCTCAAGATACAACTCCTTCTATAGAAGAAAAATATATATTGAGCAACACGCTATGATAACGGCTAGACAAAGTTTATCTAATCTCTGGAAACAGAGCATTACAGAGGAAATGCTGCACTTAACAAATCATTTTTTGAAATGACATTTACCAAAGGCTACTTTGAAGGTAATTTCTCTATTTCACAAATATTCTCTTGCAAAATACATAAGGTTCAGAAACAGAGCAGCTTGTCCATGTGACAGATCATCAATAACAGAATCAAGATTTAAAAAATCAAGATAACACAAACCCCAGCTCACCATCCTAAGAAAAGACACCCACCTCCAAAGAACTCACCATCTGTGACATGTCATGTGCAAAAATAATTAGAAAATGGTGTAAGAGTCTTAAGGGACATGAAAGGACAGTAAGAGAAATTTTCCACTACCTAGAAGTTTCAGGATGGTAGGAACTAAAAATTCTACCTTCCAAAGTATCCATGAAAACATAACCAGGCAAAGTCCTAAGACTTCCTAACTCAGTGTAGAGTCTATACAGAGGCAGGCTCATTCGACAAAGACACCCAGCCTGTGCGCTCCCTGGTTTCCAAAGGCCTGTGCTAAATCCCACGTCGGCTATCTGCCTAATGTCACAAAACAAGTCACTGGTGGCTAATCCTCATGAGGACACAGAATTTGACAGGAAAAATCCATACTCACATGAGAAATAGGAACTATTACTTGTAATTGGTACTGGAAGAACATTACAAATGCTAATCTACTGCGGCCTGAAATTTCAACTGCTGAATTTATTTTTATTTTAGGTGGATATTCCAAACTACCTCAACACTTTAATAAAGTGTTTACAAGTGCTTTACTAACCCTCCCCAACATCCCCACCCCAGAACCCATGCCCTCAATGCAGACTGGTGCCCAGACGGGGCTACTGCTTATACATGCTCACTATCCCCAGGCTAGCCCTCACTGGAGGAAGCTGTGCCTTGTCCAATTCTAATCTGTCATCTACGGAGCACTGGCCCTGCATCTGGGCACTGACCTAGGTCCTGACAATACAGAGTGAATAAACAAACTCCTGGCCATATTAATACTCATATTCTAATGAGATAAAGACATTAAACAAATCAAGTTATTGGCCAATGATTTGTACTGCCTAAAACAGTGGTACCTTGCAAAAGCTGGAGACCGGCTATTTCACACAGGGTATCAGGGGAAAATCTCTCATATAAACAAACGGAGATTGCTACTCCAACACCTGGAGAGGGGAAGTCATCCCAACAGGAGTGACCAGCAAAGGCCTTTGGGCAGGAAGAGGGAGGGGCAGAGACACTGAGCAGGCCCTGAAAGCAGAGCAGGGCCACTAAAGCCGGGGAGCACAGAATAATGGAAACAGTGGGTCTCCTTAAACCCTGGAACGAGGGCCTGAACCAAGTGCTGCTGGTGAGCTGGACCTCAGTTAGGTTTTTTTGTTTTTACAAAGTCAGATATACTGAGAGGAGGAGAGATAGAGAGGAAGTGGAGCTGCCGGGATTAGAACCAGCGGCCATATGGGATCAAGGCAAAGACCTTAGCCACTAGGCCACGCTGCCAAGCCCCGACCTCAGTTAGGTTTAACACAGACCCCCACATGATCTGCTGGCTGACTGCATGTGCACCGGGAACTCTGCAAAGATTCAGGGAAAGTGCAGTTACCATTAGGTACCACTGACAAAGACAGAGATGCAATTTCATTCTCCCTGAGCGCAGCAAAGTGTCAGTAGACACTCAAATGTTAACTCAATAAAATCTCCAAATGAAACAAGGTAAACTCAACGAACTGGCCTCCATGTGCTCTAGTCTTCCTTCAGTCACATCACCAGTCATACAAACAGACTCAACCACAATCACACAGCTTAACTGCAGGCGCTAACATAAAAACCCTATACCGGGACATGGCAACTAATCCTACAATCACAAGAATTATTTCAGCTTTAATCTTGGAATTCTCCTGGCTACAAGAACAATCAGCTATGAGAGCTCTCTGATGGTTAGAGCATTCTTAACACCCAACGTAATTAACCTGTTCATTAATGATGTCACATTCCTGGAAGGTTCCACGGTGCAAAGAGAACTCCCTGGGCCAGAAGTAATTGAAAATTATAACACCTCATGATAAATGTTCAGAATGTGGCAAGCCTGAACAGATTCCCTAATAAAATAACCCATATGTCATTAACATTTTTTTAAATGGAGTTTTTAGCTCAAACAATTAACTATCTTCAAAACAATTTCAATTAAAAAAAAAACAGAATCTGTCTGGGGGTGTGAAACTGTGCCCCAATCAGCGAACTTAAGCTTCACTGACGGGAAAACCGTGGGTGTCGTCCCGGGGTTCCAGCATTTCCTAACTCGGCGCCCTCACTCGAGCTCCAAGAAGAAACACAAAGTTGGCAGGTCCCTTTTCAAAGAAATTCGCCTAAAATACAAAAGCCAGTACCCTTACTTCCTCTCCGATTATGTTTAAAAACCTCAACTTCAGATGTGTCGCCTCTCTCCACATTTGCTTTCCTAATATTATACCACCCCCCCACACACACACAACCTTAATTTTTAAAGAAAACGTGCTTACAATTTTGGGCGACAATCCTGCTTTTAAAAACCGATCATTCAGACACGCTAATCATACTGAATTCAGCAACAGGCGGTACTTTCCGTCTTCCTATCAGGCGAAGGCCTTGAACCAACCCAAACAAATCTGCTGAAATGCCAGCCAGATTCCCCAGCTCTCGCCCGCGCTCTCCTCTTCCCCCGCCCCGAAGTCGGCCTGGAAACTCCACGGCCACTGACCCCGAGCACACCCCGAGCCAGCGCGGCCAGCCAAACAATGCCTGCCAGAGGCAGGGCGCGGAAGGGCCAGGCTTGCAGCCAGCACCAGCACCCGGCAACGCCGACACCCCCGCGCCCATCAGGCAAGAGCCCAGGGGCAGCCTTCGCCGGGGCGAGGGGCGACCGGAGGAACCAGCGTGCCCAGAACGCGGCGCGCCGACCCCGCAGGGGCGCCCACCTGCGAGCCGCCCCACACCGGGGGTCCCAGAGGGTTGGAGAGGCTACAGGTTAAGCACCCGCCGAGCAGGGGAGCCCCCTCCCAAGAAGCCGCTGTTTCCCAAGAAGAAGGGCCGAGGCCGGCGGGCGCGGGGAGCCCCGCAGGTCCCCATTCTGGAATCAGTGCTAAAATAAGGGAAGCCCCGAAGCGGGCGCGTCGGGGGGTGCCAGGGGAACCCGAGTGGGGGTGGGGATGGGGGCCCCAAGGCCAGGCGCCGGGCCCCGGGGCCCCCCGAGGGGGAGAGGATGCAGACCCGGGAGCGCGCGCACCGGGCACAGGAGAGGGCGCGACGGCGCGCTGGTCTGGGGAGGGGGGACACCCGCCGGCCACCCCGCGGGGTCAGGGTAGGGGAGAAGGTGCCAGCCCGCTCCCCGCCCCCACAGCTCACCATGTAGAGGGTGAAGGGCAGGCCGAGCAGAAAGAGCCACAGGTAGAGGTGCAGCGCGTTCACGAAGGTGGCCTGGTGCGGGTCGTAGTACCAGCCCCCGCTGAGCGCGGCCCACACCCCCTGCCGGAGGATCTGCAGCGTCTGCGACCCCATCCCCACCCGGCGCCGCCGCCGCCGCCGCCGCCGTCGTCCCCGCCCCGGCCCCAGCTCGGCCTCGGTCCCCGGAGCCTGCAGCCGCCCCGTCTAGCCCCCTCCGCAGCCCCGGGACAGCGGGCCGGCGTTTCGGCGGTCGTTAGTGCTGCCGCAGGAGGAGGAGGAGGAGCAGGAGGCAGCGAACCGGGAGGAGGAGACCCAGGAGGAGGAGGAGGAGGAGGCGGCGAGCGGCGGGGCGGAGGAGCGCGACGACGACGACGACGACGAGGAGGAGGAGGAGACCGGCTTCCTGACCGCCGCCACCGCCATCTTGTCTCCTCACAGCCTCAGCCGAGGCAGCGTCCGCCGCCCGCGGCCCGCCAGCGCCCCCCGGGACCGCCGCCGCGACCCCCCGCCGGCCGCCGCCCTCGGCCCGGCGGAGAAGGCGACCCGGCTCCTCACAGGGACGCCGAGGAAGCCGCGCCCCCTCCGGCTCCTCCTCCTCCTCCTCTCGGCGCCTCTCCGCCCCCTGGGCCGGCTCCCCGCGGGTGCGTGCACCGCCGCTTGCCGCTGGCGCCTCCTGCTGGCGCCCGGGAGAAGCACGGGTGGACTCCTCCCGGGCCGGGGGCTGGGGGGCTGCACAGACCCTGGACCCGGGGTCCTTGGTGGACCATCCATTGAGCATCATCCCCTAAGCGGGGTCTTTCTGACTTGAAATCGATACATCTTGTCTTCAGAAAAACACCCTGACAGTGGTGTTTATTATTAAAAAGACCTCTAACAGCTGAGGTATTGGCCGAAAGTCCTGGAAGAGTTAGGCACAGCGGATGACACGGTTCAAAACTCAACAGACGTACCCGGTTTGAATAGGAACGGTGCTGGTCCTTGGCACGGAATTGGAGGCTCTGAAATGAGAAAAATAAGCCACATCCAGGACCGGGAGGCTTTACAACTGCCAGTAACAGAGGAAGTAATACAAGGTGCAAGAGACACAGAAGAATGGATGGGGTAGACAGCTCATCCTTTGTACCCATTGCCCTTATCTTTGAAAGTTGTAACTAGTAGCCGTTTTTTATCAATGGGCCCCTCTAAACACGGTTGAAAGATTCAATATGACTGCACCCCAAGTTAGAATAGAGTCCTGTACCTTTCTTTTTATAACAGCAAAAGCTGGAAATCGTGCTTGACTCTGTGTAATGTTTATTAAGCATGTCTGATCTCATTGAATGAAAATTTTTAAAGGAGTTTGAAGTTTATTATAGCTATAAAAGTGTTTTATATTCCCGGATTAAAGTTGCTATAATTAATGAGGGAAGCAAGAACGCCAAAAGAAACGGATGATGGTTTGAAAGTAGTGAAAAACCACTGAAGTAACTCCTCAGTGCTATACCATTGTACTGTTTGGACATTTTCACACACCCCTTTTATTTGATCTTTGCAACACTTTGTGAGAATGAAGAAACGAAGCTCAAGGAATCTCAGTGATTGCCCAAGGTGCCGTTAAGTCATGCTGCTGATACCAGTTCTCATCCTAACCTCACGGACTGAACTTTGTCAGCACTCTTGGGAAAGAGTTTGAGCTGATCAATAACTGTTCATCGGCCCCTGGTTATCTTGCCTGCGGTCAACTTTAATGTCTCACCAGTTCTCAGAGTACAGGCAGGGGCTCCAGTGGTATCAACATCATTGGAGGTGTGTTCAAAATGCAAATTCTCAGAGTCAGCGTTTTGGCAAAGGAAGTAAAGCCACCGCGGGCGCCGCTGGCATCCTATAGGAGCACCGGTTCAAGTCCCAGCTGCTCTACTTGCTACCCAGTCCGCTGCTAATGACCTGGAAAACCAGTGGAAAATGACCCTAGTGGTGTGGTTCCTGCACCCCGCAACCCCCTGCTGGCCGCTGCCGTGGCTCACACGGATAAAACCAATGCCTCCTGACTCCTGGCTTTAGCTGGCCCAGCTCGGGCTCTTGTGGCCAGTGAGGGAGTGAACCAGCAGATGAAAATTCAGCCTCTCTGTCTCTCCTCCTCTGCCTGCAACTCTGATTTTAAATAAATACATACATCTTTTTTTTGAAAAATGCAGGTTGGTAGGCTTGAGACAATCTCTGAGCGAGGGGGCGGAGGGAATAAGCAATCTTATCACTGGATGTTAGTTTAAGCTTTTAGTTAATTTACTTACTTGAGCTCCCATCAGCTGGTTCACTCCCGGGGTGCTTGGGGTCGAAGCAAGGAGCCGGAAACTCAATCCAGGTCTCCTTGGGAGGTGGCAGGGACCCAAAATTAGAGTCATGACTGCTAATTCTAGGTTCTGCATTAGCAGGAGTCTAGAGTCAGGAGTTGCAGCCAGGTGTCAAATCCCGGTACTCAGGTATAGGAGACAAGCATCTTAACCAGCATGTTCACTTCCAGGTCAAACATCCACCCACCAATCTGTTTTAACAAGCTTTCTGGAAGATGCTGGTGTATCTTAAAGACTATCACTGTAGAACTGTGTCCCCAGCCTTGATTTATCTTCTTTTACCATGGAGTCATTAGGTTCCAAAAAGATGCCTTGAAATTAGGTGAATAGATTACCAAAATATACTCTTAACGATATGTCTAAAATCATAATTAAGATTGAATAATGACGCTAGGCACTGTAAAGTTTGATTTGTTTCTCCTGGAGACAAACAAGCTCTCTGAGGAGGTTTTGGAAGTTGATCCCAAGCTTTCCAACACAAAGAAAGATGTAAACAAGGATAAAATTCCAATACCACATCAGCTTCCACACCAGAAAGTATGTACAGTGGTTTCATATAAAAGGATTAACAGTAAGAAGAGGCTGGGGAGTCATGGAAACCAGAACTGGATACATTTGTGAAACAAAATGCAGATCCAGCTGGTATGATCAGTGTTCAGCCAAGAGAGCGTATCTGGAGGGTATGGAACCGGCAGCAGGCCAGGAGGGGAGCCCCGAAGCAGGCTGAATGTACGTTATGAACCGACGGACAGCTGGAACGGAGCCTCAAGACATCCAGAAGCAGGCCAAACTTGGGCAATCGTGGCAAGCATTGGGAAATCATGGCAGCATTGAGAAAAATGTGCAGTTTCACAAGTAGCAGGGACCCAGTCTTAGGGGACATCTGGGGACTCCAGTCCCTGCAAGGAACAGATAAAATAAATAGGATTCAGACCCTTAAGCTGATGCTCTGGGCATGTTTTGAACATGTGAAAGAAAGCACGATTCTTAACTGAGCAGGAGAGCTCACTGCCTAGATTTCACTCTGAGCCAGGTTGTCATATGGGTTTGTACTGACCTCTAATTCCCCTGCAATATGGCCAGGATCCAACCCAGAGCCTAGAGACGAAGATCACACGGCAACAGCTACTGGGTGATGAAGAGTCAGCAGGATGGGCAGGCCCAGAAGGTAGAAAAGGCAGTGGCAGATTCCATCTTTCAGCTCACAATTGACTAGAAGCATTTTAGGAAACAATGCTAAACAAATGGACTTGGGGGAGTTAGTGATTGAAAGAATCCAACGAACAAGGCTGACCTTTGAAAATGACTGAGTCAGGCGTTGGAAGGCGGCAGAGGGCAGGGAGAGGGAGCATGGGTCCCTATCGTGCTTTTTAACTGTGGCTTTCAGAAATGTTTATAAATGCTGCCACAACAAGCTTCCTATTTCATAAACAGGAAGCCAAAGCACAGAGAGGTTAAACGGTCTGCCCCAGGTAACAGTCTCTGTCATACTTATCATACAAAGCAGCAAGAGAAAAATCCGGAGATCTTACTTGCTACGTGTTAACCCTCTTAACCATGCAGAAAAGCCATCCATAATGTGACACTTGGCATGTCAAAGTTAGCAGCCATGACATACTACCAAAGCACCAGCCATCTTTCAGCTAATCCTATCACAATTATGTTTCCTGACCAGCTCATAGGCCCCTTGAGGACTGAGCACGTCCTCTAGCAAATGCTCTCTCCTTCCTGAAGGGGACAAAGCTGAGTGTACCAACCCTTCCGAGTGTGCCCAAGCCCGCCTCAGGAACTGGGAGTACACACTGCAGCTCTGGCCAGTGGCTGTGCTGACAGTGACCCACGTCAGACATCAAGGCCCTGGGAGCTTGGCCACGACCCAGATGTAGCAAGTAGTGCTGTATTCCCTCAAAACCGGCTCCTCTTCCTCATAAGGAAATGGACCTCTCCAACTCAGCTCCAACGTGGACCCTCCCCCACGGATGCATTGGCTCTACTTTCTCCTTATCAACCATCCTAGCAGATGTCCTCCTCAAGCCATACCCAAGAGCTCTTATTGCCATCAATCCTCTTTAAAACCATTCCAGCTTCCATCAACGATTTAATCTCGCTGATTCATTTCTCTTAAAAGCCTTTAATTCCCTTCAGTCACCTACAAGGCTAACAGTGCATTCCTGAGCCAGGCGTTCAGGCTCCCCCACGATCTGAGTCACTATTTTCTCTGCCTTTACTGCACGTGCTCAGCACGAAACCTTTTCATCAGTGAATATCAGCATTCTTATTTATTTATTTATAGTAATTAGCCCACCCATTTATTAAATCTGCCCTACACTCCTACTAACAGTAACTGCCTTACTTGGTCGTTCTTATTTTTTTTAAAGATTTATTTATTTTTATGGAAAAGGTAGATATACAGAAAGAAGGAGAGGCAGAGAGAAAGAGTTTCCATCTGCTGGTTCACTCCCAAAGTAGTCACAATAGCTGGAGCTGAGCTGACCTGAAGTCAGGAGCCTGGAGCTTCTTCTGGGTCTCCCACAGGGGTGAAAGGCTTTGGGCTGTCCTCAACCGCTTTCCCAGCCCACCAGCAAGGAGCTGGATGGGAAGTGAAGCAGCAGGGATACTAGCCAGCACCCATATGGTATCTCAATGCATGCAAGCGAGGACTTTAACCACTAGGTTCACCATGGTGGGCCCAACTGCCTTACTTGGGAAACCAAACCCCTTCACCTGCCTCCTAAAATCCTCTATGACAATCCAGATCCATGCATTTAGTTTTTGAACAGCCTAGGGCACTTATAGTTTCACTCATTTAGCACTGAATTGTATGCTGCTTTATATCTCTCCTACTAAACCCTACATCCCTTGAAGACGAGGCACTTCTCAGCATGCCCTGTCGTGCCTTACAGAGAAGTTGTTAACATTAATGGACACTCAATTTGTATAAATTCCAAAAATAAAACACAGAAATCAATGACTTTTCAATGAGAGCTTTTGATTTATTTTAGCATTCATTCAGTAGCTTTTCAACCTTTAAAAGCATTTTACTGAGTCCAGTAGTTTAGCTTTGCAGTTAAGCTTCAGGTTAGGATGTGTGCATTTCAACCAAGGGTCTGGATTCAAGTGCCATCTGTACTCCCAACACCCGTGAGTTGGCAGGTGATGGTTCTTGTCACTGGGTTCCTTCCACCCATGCCGGAGACCTGTCCTGAGCTGTCTGCTCCTAGCAGTGACCCCAGCCATGGCTGGCATTTGGAGAATGAACTGGCAGATTGGAGCACCCTGCATCTATCTGTCTCCCAAATCGATAAATTATAAACCTCACAAACGGGGTGATACTCTTTTTAAAAAGCAGTTAAAAATAGCAGCTTTCCACCAACTTAAAAGATCAGGTCTAAGAAGGAAAAAAGATGAGGATGAGGAGAATTCAGAACAGAAGAGAAATGCCCTAGAGTCCTTCCCTGGGTCTGTGTTGAGCCATTTGCTACCTGCCACTTTTAATCACACTTAAGAAAACAGATGTCAAAAACAGAGTGGGAGGATGACTCCCCAAATCTCACCTAACAGTATAAACTACTAATATCAGAATATGAAGGTCTGTAAGTTAAATTAAAAATATTTCTTTCTACCTAGGAGGCCATCTTTTGTGGACATCTCATCCCAATCTACTTTTACTCTAAATGTCAACTCTAAACAATGTATACTTTAATTGGCACTGACTAGCCCAGCATTCTCGTTATAGTTCTACGCCAGTCTGAGAGGATCGTCTGTTAAAGCTCAGAAATGCAATTCTACTTTCCTTAAACTCACATAGCACTTTTGGGACAAGGCAGTGAAAGGTAATGGGAAGTATACAGGGTAGTGCAAAACTCCCCAAACTCTGGAAATCCCTAGAGCAGATACAAAATACACACACATTGTTTCCCAGCCTTTGACGTTAAAAAAAATTCTTTTGCAACTGTCTGATCTCCAATGTGTGTAACTATAGCATATTAACCAGCTTATTTACTTTTGTGTTTCAACAAGTGTAGTTCAAAAACTCTAGCAGGACCTACCGGACCAGCTCCCTTGCTGGGTGGTTCTCTGAGGAGCCCTCTCCCCTCCTGACAGCTGAGGCTGGAGCCATCTGAAGCACCTCCCTGCCGTCTTACAGAATTCGGAGTTATCACTTCTGGAGACCAGATGTCTGGCTCCCCTGGCACGGAGCACCAGGAGCATTCCTTAATGGGAGGGCAGTGGAAAGAGCAGAGGATGTGAAACCAGGTCAACGTGTGTTTTTAATCCATCTTCTGCTACTTCTTAAAGAAATCCTTGCCCCAAATCAAGCAATGCAGAGTTAAAGAATCTCAGGCAATTCAATGCTGCAGACACATTATAGCCTTGATAGCTGTAGCTTTATCTGAACAGCAAAAATGAACATTCCAATGGTGTATTTAAAAAAAAAAAAAAAAAACTTTCCCTTGGAGATTTTTTTTACAGCTTGCTTTGTAGAAATCCTGGCAGTACATGGAAATGCATTTCTGACTAGTTTATGTGTTCATTTAGTTTGGGTTTTTGAGTTTTGGTGCAGAGTTTTGTCTTGCTTTGTCTGTTGTGACTTGGATTCAGTAGCTCTAGATACATGTACCCATTTTTTGACTATGAACAGAAGGTATATTTTGAATTCTAGGTGAGTAATAGATCTGGGCCTTAGCAAGGAGTTGGGCTGGTCCAAAGCAAGTCTAAAGCCAGGAATGAGGAACTTCTCTCTCTCTCTCTCTCTCTCTCTCTCTCTCTCTCTCTGTCTCTCTCTCTCTCTCTCTGTCTCTCTCTCTGTCTCTCTGAAGATTTATTTATATTGGAAAGGCAGATTTTCAGAGAGCAGGAGAGACACAAAGAAAGATCCTCCATCCACTGATTCATTTCCCAAAGGGTACAGAGTCCCAAGGCTTTGGGCCGTCCTCTGCTGCTTTTCCAGGCCAGAAGCGGGGAGCTGGATGGGAAGTGGAGCAACTGGTGCATCAATTGGTGCCCATATGGGATCCTGGCACTTGCTAGGGAAAGATCAGCTAACCAAGCCATCGTGCCAGACCCCTTCTGTGTCTCCCACATGGATGTAGGACCCAACAACTTAGCTTATCTTATGTTATTTTCCTGGGTTACTAGCTAGAAGTTGGATCAGAAGTGGAGTAGCCAGAACTCAGATCGGTGTCCATAGGCAATGCTGGCACTGCAGGAAGAGGCTTAGCATGATATGCCACAGTGCTGGCCCCGTCTTAATGATTTTTTGAATCTCACTTATGTTCTGGAGACACCCTCACTACTTCCATTCCCACCAAAAAGCTGAAGCTGTCAGCCTGTCTGTCTTCAATTTCTTGCCTTCCTGCCTCACAATTTATCTACTTGTACCTTCATCTTTCCTTTAATTTCTTTTCTCTCTTTCCTAGTGGAAGAGGTATCAAGCTGCCTAAGGAGTCTCTCACCTGTGCTCTGGGCTCTACCACCTGCCATCTTCAAGTCACACCCACTTTGTTGCCCTCGGTCCATCAAGCATCGTAAGTTTTTTGTTTTGGGTACTCTTTTCTTCTATAAATAGGCACTTTCATTCATTTTTTTTTTTAAAGATTTATTTATTTTTATTACAGAGTCAGATATACAGAGAGGAGGAGAGACAGAGAGGAAGATCTTCCGTCCGATGATTCACTCCCCAAGTGACCGCAACGGCCGGTGCTATGTCGATCCAAAGCCAGGAACCAGGAACCTCTTCTGGGTCTCCCACGCAGGTGCAGGGTCTCAAAGCCTTGGGCCGTCGTGGACTGCTTTCCCAGGCCACAGCAGGGAGCTGGATGGGAAGTGGAGTTGCCGGGATTAGAACCGGTGCCCATATGGGATCCCAGGGCGTTCAAGGCGAGGACTTTAGCCACTAGGCCACAACCCCGGGCCTGGCACTTTCATTCGTACATTGACATTAGCTTCCACTTATATTATTTTCTTCTTAACCAAGGTTCTTCCCCGTCCCTGCCCCACCCCAGCCAATGTAAACTTTTTCGTTTGTTTAAGAGTATTTGCAGTCTATTTATACAAGATCAATTGGAACGGATGACATTGGGATTTCCCCTTTCAGTGTATGGAAATGTGGAATTTTTCAAGAATTACATGGCACATTTGTACACAGTGAATGGGAAAATGTGAAATTTAAAAAACTTATTGTTTTTATATGAAAGAGAAAAAAGAGAAGGAGGTGAGAGAGAGAAAGATCTCCATCTGTTGGCTTGTTCACCAAGTGCCGACAACAGCTGGGGTTGAGTCATGCCAAAGCCAAAAACTAGAAACTCTATCCAAATCTCTCTTGCAAGTGGTAGGGACCCACATGCCTGAGCTATTGTCTGCTGCTTCCAAAGCTGTGTGTTACCAGGAAATTGGAATAAAGAGTGGAGCCAAGAATCAAACCCAGTGCTCCAGAGACTCGCCTGCTGCAGCAAACACTGCCCCAGGCTAAGTTCCTTAAGAGCGAAAGCACATCCCTCATCGCACAGGTCACCAATGACCTCCTGGTTGCTTATCTGTAAGCACCTGTTTGTTCCAACTTCTGGAACTTTACTCACAATTCCGGATTTTCTCTTACTTCCCTGATGATCCTGGACTCAAGTCTCCTTTATGAAATTCTTGTCTTCTTTATGTGCCTCAAACGTTTTCATTAAATGAATACAGCAAAAAAAGAAAGTCATCCACTATTGGGGGATTTTTTTTTTTTTTTTTTTTGAGCCAGAATTTCCTCCTAATCTGAATCAAACAACAATCCTTAGCCTGTTGAACTACCAGAATATGAAAGCAACCCACCCCCACGTGTGGTGACTTAAAATATGACACTGAGGTGGGCACTTGGTGGCTGAGACACTCTCTGAGACCCCCATATGCCATCTCAGAGTGCCTGGTTGACGTTCTGACTCTGCTCTAAGGGCCAGCTTCCTGTGCTGTGCAAGCTGGGGTGGAGCAGGTGAGGGCTCCAGCAGACGGCTCCCCAGCGCCAACCTGGAATCCTGGACGGAGTTCCTAGCGCCTTGGCTTCCTGCTGACCCAGACCCAGGTGTTGGGCATTCCAAGACTGACTGGATGAGATATCTTTCTCCACTTTTCACATTCGAATATTTTTTTAATTAAAAAAAAGAAACATGATACCGCAAAAATATTGTGAAAATCATTGCTTTCAAGAACATGCAAATGAATTCTTCTTTAAACATGGCATCTGTAACCTAAATCTACTTTGGGGGCTTTGTTTTAAATTCCTTACCTCAATTAGCCTCAGATTTACTGGAAATTCTTAAATCCTGATCTCTGATTTATGAAGAGCTACTTATTTATTTATTATTTACTTACTTATTTAAGAGTTATTTATTTTTATTGAAGAGTCAGATACACAGAAAGGAGAGACAGAGAGGAAGATCTTCTGTCTGATGATTCACTCCCCGAGCGGCCGTGATGGCTGGAGCTGAGACAATCCGAAGCCAGGAGCCAGGAGCCTCTTCTGGGTTTTTCACACAGGTTCAGGGTCCCAAGGCCTTGGGTTGTCTTCGACTGCTTTGACAGGCCACAAACACGGAGCTGGATGGGAAGCAGGGCTGCCTGGACACAATCTGGTGCCCATATGGGATCCTGGCACATATGATTGAAGGACTTTAGCTGCTAAGCTATCGTGCTGGGCCCATGAGGAGCTTTTTAGCTGAGTACTTACTTATTTAACTTACAGGCTTTTTGTCTTTTAAGAGTCTTTATTTCTTTGAAAGGCAGCATGGTAGAGAGACAGGGAGGAAAGAAGGGAGGTTCACTTCCTGAATAGTCACAGCATTCAACTGTGGGCCAAGCTGAAGCCAGGAACCAAGCACTCCATCCGGGCTTCCCACATGGCTGTTAGGGGCCTTAGGTGCATTAATAGGATATTGGTTTGGAGTAGCAGGGACTTAAGCCAGTGCTCTGGTATAAGATGCTGATTTTGATGTCCTTTTTTTTACCCCACTGTGCTGCAGGATTAATCCTGGCTTTTCCTATTCTCTGTCAATTTGACATGCTGGCCTTGATCTTTGGCTTTTTGATCTGAAGGAGTTCATTACATGTCAGGGGCATTAGTGTATGGTCTGTAATGAAGCCGAAACTACTGCCACCCAGTTTGTCATTTGTCTTTTAACTTCACTTAAGAATTTTTCCAGGCAGAGTTTTTGGATGTTATGAGAGTCAATGTGTCAGACTTTTATGGCTCTGGATAAAATGACATCATTAGAAAGGCCTTCTCCAATTTCAAGTGAGTACCTCTCTGAGTAGCTTCTAATACTTTGATACCTTAGTTTTATCTGTTTAGACATAATATCCTCTTAGAACTTATCCCAGTTAGATGTGAAGAATAAATCAACTTTGATTTTTTTCCCCAGTTAATTGAGTTTCATTGTATGCTATTTCAAAATAGCTTCCTCTTCTTTTGTGACAGTCAATATGCCCTATAAATTTTTAAAGATTTATTTGTTTGTTTGAAAGATAGAGTGACAGAGAGAAGGGGAGAGACACGGAGAGATCTCAGGTGCAAGTTCACTCACCAAACGGCCACAAGAGCCAGGAGTCAGAAACTCCACTCTGATCTCTCACTTGGGTAACAGGCACCAAAGTTCTTGGCCCATCTTTGGCTGCCTTCCTAAGCACATTTGCAGGAAGCTGGGCTGGAAGTGGAATGATTTGAGCCAACACTATGATGCGAGATGCCAGCAGTGTAAGTGGCAGCTTATACCGTGCAACAGGCAAGCCTCTATAGGTAAGTTTTTAAAATCCAACTTTTGGGAGCAGGCATGTAGCCTGGACATCTATGTCCTTTGTCAGAGCCCTTGGGTGTCCTCCCTGACTCCAGCGCCTCATTACAATGGGCCTGGCTCTGATGTTTGGGTTCCTGCCACCCAGGGATCCTGGCTTCATAATGGCCGCTATAGGTATTTGGGGAGTAAACCAATAAATAGAAGTGCCTTATCTCTCTGCCTCTAGAATTGTTTCTCTCTCCCTCTCTCTCACTCACACACACACACGCACAATTGTACATTGGCTTTGATTAGCAGAACAATAACTAGGCTTCTACAGCTTACCTAGGCCATGATGTATTTTAGAAGTTGGGAAGATAATGGCTTGAAGAGGCCCTGATATGATCTAAAGAATAATGCTTGATGCTGCTTCATAATCCTTGTTATTGGAAGTGTGTTTACTCAGGACATTTACTCACCATTAAATCATTAAACTCACTAGCATATGGTTGTAGTGATTTAAGTCACTTAAAATGGGCACATGTATAGTTCTACTCATTAACTCGAAATCTTTGTAGATGTGATACGGAGAATGTTCTTTACTCTCTTGTAGGATTGGGAAAGATAGCTTGCTCCAGGTTGCATTTGAAGAGTTTTAAGTCAGCTCACTTGGGGCTGACATTGTGGTGTAGTATGTGAAACTGCTACTTGCAGTGCCTTGCAATGCTGCTTCTATCCTGGATATACTGCTTCTAATTCAGCTTTCTGCAGGTACCTGGGAGGGCAGTGGAAGACATCTCAAAGACATCTCAAACACGTGGGCTGCTGCCACTTATGTGGGGTGTAGTTCTTGGCTCCCGGCATCAACCTGGCCAGGATTTGACTCTTGTAGCCATCTGGAGAATGAGCCACCAGGTACCTGTGTTTCTCTCTCTGTCCCCTCCTCTGTGACACTCTCCTTTTCAAATAAATTAATAAATATATATTTTAAAAGTAAGAAATCAAGGCCACCCTCCAAGACTACCAGAGGAGAGCCCAGCAGTGAAGACAAAGTAGAGAAACAACTTAATCCCATCCGCAGGGCTTTTGGCCAGGAACCGGCCTGATCCCAGGATCTGACACGGCCGTGGTACCTTGCTGTCAGTGCCGGAGAGTGTAACGTGCATTGTGATTCTTTAGTGGCATGGAAGCTAACATTTACCCACAACAACGGGATGTCATGGTCACCGCTGAATAAAAACCTTTTGACAAGTACAGACTTCTTTGGCGGTGCTGTCACATTGCGTTACAGTTATTTGTTTACTTTCCAGTCTCTCCCAGGAGACTGGGAGTATTTTAAGGGCAGAAGCTCTTTGTCTTCTTGGAATCCCTACAGATTAGGACAGGTATTCCTGTCTATTGGATGGTCCTCAGGATATGTGCTCACTCTAAGGTGGATAAGTTACTTATGTAAGGTGACATCAAAAAGTCTATGGAAAAGAAATGAAAAGATAAGCTTATTTTGGCGCAACATTTTATTTTTGAAGTCCACACATACAAGGAGTCTTCAAAAGCAATCCTAGAAAATGCATGTTCTGAAAAAACTATATGTAGATTTTGAACATTTTTGTGCCAAAATACAATTACCTTTTTTTTTTTTTCATTTATTTGACAGACTGACAAACAGAAAGAGAGCACCCCTATGCTGGTTCACTCTTCCAAAGGGCTGGGCCAGAGCAAAGCTAAGTGCCAGGAGTCCCACCCACCTCCCCCATGTGGGTGTCAGGAACGCACTTACTGGAGCCCTCACTGCCACCTCCCCGAGTCTGCGTTAGCAGGAAGCTAGGGTCAGGAGTCAGAGCTGAACATCCAAAGCTAGTGCGCTCCAGGTACCAATGTGGGATGCGGCACAAATTCCTACAAGCTTTTTGGCGTGTTCTTGCATATCCTGCACTTTTAACATTTATTTGTGGAGAAGCTACTGAGTATCTGCCACGAAACCACAGGACTTCATATGCATAATCTTCTTTAAAAGTTCCACCAGAGGGCCAGCGTTGTGGCACAGTGGTTTATTCAGCAGCCCATGGTGCTGACATGCCATATGAATGCCTGTTTGAGTCCTGGCTGCTTCCTGTTAATGCGCCTGGAAAAGCAGCAGAAGACGGTCCAGGTACTTTGGCCCTTGCTTCCCATAAGGGAGAGCCAGATGGAGCTCCAGGATCCTGGCTTGGACCTGGCCCAGCCCTTGATGTTGTGGCCTTTTGGGCCATGAATCAGTTGTTAAAGGATCTCTGCATTTCAAATAAATATTAACAACAATAACAAACAGTCTCACCATAGCTCTATGACATAAATACTATTATTTTTCCTGCTGTTATAGTGAGGAAATGAAAGGACAGAGCTGTAAAGCAAAGTTGCTCACAGTCACACCCATGACAAATGATGGAGCCCAGATCTAAATCCCAGGTGATACACTTCCAGTGCCCACTGCTCCTGCCAGCTACACTGCAATGTGTCACTGTGTTAGGGAGCAAATAAACCTATGTAAAACAACTTTGGTCCTCAACACGTTGCCTTCCCACCAGTGACACAATTCACCCCACAGGAATATGGGTTGTTTCTGTGATTGTGGCTGTTCAGGAAAACATTTGATGATGCTAGTTGAGTAATTCCACTACTAGCCCATCAAAGACAGGGAATGAAGAGGCTGAAACAAGGGGCTGGTGCAGCAAACTAAGCCTCTGCCCTGTGGTGCTGGCATCCCATATGGATGCTGCTTCATGCCTTGGCCACTACACTTCTGATCCAGCTCTCTGCTTATGGCCTGGAAAAGCAGTTGAGGATTGGCCCAAGGCCTTGGGATCCTACATCCATGTGGGAGACCCAGAAGAAATTGTTGGCTCCTGGCCTCAGATCACTTCAGCTCCAGTCATTGCTGCCATTACTTTGTAGGTCAAAGAAATTAGAATTGAAGAGATTTTAGCTGGTCACTTTAGAGAAAGCAGCACAAGATGCCACGAAAGAGACATGTAAGAGGGTTCTGGCAACTTGATGGGACAGCCAAACTCTACAAAAGCTCATGGGCAGTGGGAGATTTCTTATGGTGAGGACTTGAGAAATTTAAAGATAGTCTTGGAAGATTAGCAATAGATTGCAACTCTGCAATCAAGCACGCATAAGTGGTATTTTTCAGAAATGGTGTCCAAGAGTGGGGGTGGGGGAGAGTCACCTGTAAATCCATAGGAATTATGGGAGTGACTTCCCAGCGTGGGCTAGGACATGAGCCGAACTGACTGCCAATAGCAATAGGAAATTATAACACCTGGGTGGGCCCAGTGCAGTAGTCTAGCGGCCAAAATCCTCTCCTTGAACGCGTTGGGATCTCATATGGATGCTGGTTCTAATCCTAGCAGCTCTGCTTCCCATCCAGCTCCCTGCTTGTGGCCTGGGAAAGCAGTTGAGGACGGCCCAAAGCTTTGGAACCCTGCACCCATGTGAAAAACCCAAAAGAGGCTCCTGGCTCTGAGCTTCAGATAGGAGGAGTTCCGGCAGTTACAGCCGCTTGGGGAGTGAACCATCAGGTGGAAGATCTTCCCCTCTGCCTCTTCACCTCTCTGTATATCTGACTTTATGATAAATGAATAAATTAAGAAAAAAAAAAAAGAACACCTGGGTTACACTACCTGCCTTTTTCCTTGAATGATGGAACTTGTTTGCAGGGTGCTGCCTGCTGAATCAAATATCAATGTTTACCGTGTCCGTGGTCTTTGTGTCTGGGTGTTCTAACCTAAGCTCTGCTGACATTCAGGGCATATAATACTATGTTGCGGGGGAAAGGTGACTGTTCTGTGCCATGCAGAATATTTAGCAGTGTCTCTGGCCTCTCCCTGTGGGTACCAATAGCACCAGCACCCCAGCCCACAGCTGTGAAGGTCAAAGATGTTTCCAGATAATACTAGAATGCCAGTTTCTGCATCCTCTCTCTCATTAAGAACTTCTGGTGTAGACATGAATCTTTATTCAATACACTCATATCCTGTTCTTGCACCAAAATGTGCCTTTTGCTTACTCTACAAAAACAGCAAGAGCAGTATTTTGTAAAAATAACTCCCAAACACATTCCATGTGTTCCGACTAAGGCACAGTAAGCCTCTGAATTTCTGGAGTGGCCAGCACTGCTGCTACAGCCAGATTTAAGAATGTTTACATTGTATTTCTGTAGTAACAGAGCATACAGTTTTCTATGACCTATATTTATAGAAATAGCAATAGTATTCTCATGAATAAAACATGGTAAGAGTGGGCTTTTGACCGAGCAGTTGAGCCACTGGTTTGGAAGGTTGTGTCCTGCATCCAGGCACCCTGACTTCGTAATAATTCACACGCTGGCAGGCAGGCAGCAGAGATAGTCCAAGTAACTGGGTCCCTAGCAGCCACGTGGAAGATGTGCAGTGGATTGCTGGATCCAGAGCTTTGGCTTGCCCCAGCCCCAGCTATTCCCAGTATTTGGAGAGTAAACCCATGAATGGGAACTCTTTCTCTCTCAGTTTAATAAATACATAAATAAAGAAAATGTAAAAGAATGCAGTAGTTTAGTCTTATGATGTACAAATAAGAATTCTGAGTTGCATATGGGGTGAGCATTTGATACAACAGTTAAAACGCTGCTATTGGCGGGCCCGGCGGCGTGGCCTAGCGGCTAAAGTCCTCGCCTTGAACGCCCCGGGATCCCATATGGGCGCCGGTTCTAATCTCGGCAGATCCACTTCCCATCCAGCTCCCTGCTTGTGGCCTGGGAAAGCAGTCGAGGACGGCCCAAAGCTTTGGGACCCTGCACCCGTGTGGGAGGCCCGGAAGAGTTTCCTGGTTCCCGGCATCGGATCAGCGCGTACCGGCCCGTTGCGGCTCACTTGGGGAGTGAAACATCGGATGGAAGATCTTCCTCTCTGTCTCTCCTTCTCTCTGTATATCCGGCTTTCCAATAATAATAATAATCTTTAAAAAAAAAAAAACCGCTGCTATTGGCATACCTAAAACTGAATCCTGGCTTCATTTCCTATTCTAGCCTCCTACTAATGCCACAACACCAACATGGAAAACCCAGATTGGTATCTAGACTCCTGGCTTCAGTCAGCATTGGGGATTGAATTAACAGATTAAAGATTTCTCTGTATGAGTGTGTGTGCGTGCACTTGTGCATGTGTTTCAATAAATGCAAATTAATTAACTAAGTTTGAAAGAATTGAATACACAAAGCAAAATTTCCTCACATTAACCACTGTTAGGAGTGAGCGCCCAGGGCTGATGCATGGTAGAGACTTAGTAAACTATTGGGAAGCCTGTTAAAATTGGCTTTTGGAGATGTTCACATTGGATGACATTCACACAACCAGCACATTTTCATGAAAGAACTCAGCCTTGGTGAAACCCAGAGCTTTGTTAGGATGTTAAGCAGGGCAGTTACCTGCACCAGCCGTGCTCTGTGAATGCTATTGCACAGATAAATCTGATCAACATGAGTTCCCACCTAGCTAACTACAATCTCACTCATTTTCCTGGTTCAAAAAGCACAGCTGAATATGAGGAAATGAAAGGCATGCTACCAGTTCTAATTGATGTTTCTAAAGTAGAGCACCATCAAATTTTAACGTTGGTTTGTGACAGTTATTACGTGACCTTACTCACAACTGTCTGCCATATGGTGGAACAGAATTCCTGGTGTGGGGGGTAGGACTTGGGGTTGGGATGCAGGAGACTGGGTTCATGTCTCAGTTGCAGCTCACTGACTGTTGGTCCGGAATTCAAGTCTATTTCCTCATAGGATATATAATCAAATGACCTATTTTACTTGGTCTCATTGATAGGATTAAATTAGACTTAAAGCAATATGCTGCAAATTGCCAGACAAATGTCAATCATTGTCCTTGTCTCCCAGGACCACCAGTGCCTCGGCTAAGCCACTGAGCCGTAGGGTTGTCTATAGTGTGTCTGATTTCTTTCTTCTTCTCGCCCATGGAAGAGACTCCTCAGTGGGCTGGTACATACTTGACTTTCTTAAGATTGAAAAACAACTTCTCTCAACTGGGGTGAGTTGATATACTTTTCCAACCCCAATGTCAGGCCTGCTTAAGCACCTGCTAAGGCAAAGAGATTATCCCAGCTCCAATTTCTCACTGTCCCTGCAGAGTAAAACGGTAGCTGAGAGCCAAGATCCTCTGACACTAGTTCCTCTCTCAGCATTACAGGCCGGTGCCTTGGGATCTGACATGAACCATTAGAAATTCCTTAAGCAGCAGCAAACTGGGGAAAGCAACTGTCATTTCTAATGGGGTGCTTTAAAACTCCTTCTTCCTTTCTTTTCTGACAACGAATGTCACGCAGATCCATAAATACGCTGAGTTGACTCACACTCCTCAATACAGAGGCATCATCTTGATGGCGACATCCACCCTGCCTATGCTGAACAGGCATCCCATGCTGGCAGCAGTGGGACCAGGAGCTGCTGCAATGCATTGTGTGTCATTATGTCATAGAGCAAGGGAGTAAGGGGTGTTGGGGGGTCGCAGAGAGTGAACTAAGGCTTCCAGGCAGGTCCCAAGGGTTGGAATTCATAGGAAAATTCAATTCAATAGTAATCATTAAACACATGGAAGGAAAATAAGCAGTGAGAATTGTAGGGATGGTGGTGTACTGGCTGGAAGCCTGGAGACACCTGCCCTGGAGTTTAGAAACTGGTAATATATCAAGTCTATGTTACCGAAGGACTGAAATGTATTTTTTGGGGAGACTCATGCTAATCAGTTCTTAGCAGGTAAATCCCACTTCCTTTGTCTACCTTCTGCTTTCTGTGTGCTCAAGCAGTTCTGCTACTGGCTTTCCCGGCTGGAGGGAGAGGCTCAGTGCTTTCAGCTCTGGTGGTAGCAGAAGAAAACATCCCAGGTATTCCTTATTCTCTCTGCCTCCATCAATATCTTCCCCTCTCACAACCCAGACACTTGTCTTTCTTTTTTTCTTTAAAGATTTATTATTATTGGAAAGCCAGATATACAGAGAGGAGGAGAGACAGAGAGGAAGATCTTCCATCCGATGTTTCACTCCTCAAGTGAGCCACAACGGGCCGGTGCGCGCTGATCCGAAGCTGGGAACCTGGAACCTCTTCCGGGTCTCCCACACGGGTGCAGGGTCCCAAAGCTTTGGGCCATCCTCTCCTGCTTTCCCAGGCCACAAGCAGGGAGCTGGATGGGAAGTGGATCTGCCGAGATTAGAACCGGCGCCCATATGGGATCCCGGGGCGTTCAAGACGAGGACTTTAGCCGCTAGGCCACTGCCCTGGGCCCCGGCACTTGTCTTTCTTGTGGAAAATTTCAAACCATTCCTGCCAATGTTCACCACTACTGGGAAGCCTTCCTTAACCTCTTCCAAGACATATGAGGACACAAAAACCCATTTGTGTAAAAATGGAATTTGGAAAAAAAATTATTTTGTTGTAAAACATGTTGAAATTCCATGCATATGGGGGGTCTTTGCAAACAATGAAAATAGCTGATATGGGGCCTGATGCAATAGCCTGGTGGCTAAATCCTTGCCCAGCATCCGCCAGGATCCCATATGGATGCTGGTTCCAATCCCGGCTGCTCCACTTCCCATCCAGGCCCCTGCCTGTGGCCTGGGAAAGCAGTTGAGGACAACCTAAAGCCTTGAGACCCTGCACCCGCATGGGAGTCTTTGAAGAAGCTCCTAGCTCCTGGCTTTGGGTCAGCTCAGCTCTGGGCATTGTGGCCACTTGGGGGGGGCGGTGAATCTCTTTGTGTAAATCTGCCTTTCCAGTAAAAATAAATAAATCTTTTTCTTAAAATGCCTGACATAAAACCAAAACAAAACAAGCAAAACCTTGCATGGATTTCAATTTGCTTGCACCAAAATAAATGTGTAGGATTTTGCATTTAGTTTTTGTTTCTCTGTTTGTTTATTTGTCTGACAGATGCTAGACACATGAACCAGTTTTCATCTACTGGTTCATTGCTCAAATGCTGTCAGTGGCCAGGGCTGGGAACCAGCGACTCAGTTCCCATCTCCCATGTGGGTGGCAGGGACCCCACAACAGCCATGACTGCCGTCTCACAGGGAGTGGGAATCAGGATTCCAACCCAGGCATTCTGGTATGCAATGCGATGCCAGGAGCCAGGAGTCTCCTTTGGGTCTCCCACGTGGGTGCAGGGTCCCAAGGCTTTGGACCATCCTCCATGACTGCTTTCCCATGCCACAAGCAGGGAGCTGGATGGGAAGCAGAGCTGCCGATTAAGGACCTTAGCTGCTAGGCCACCCTGCTGGGCCCCAAAGGTAAGATCTTAAATCTGATCATCTAATTTGCTTATTAGCCAACCCGAGGCCATTGAGATCCTGGAGTATTTCTATGCTCTGGGAGAATTTAAGGAGCGCTGCGATAGTTTCTCAAGGGAATAGCCTCACGCCAGTCTTGTATGGAACCTACACACATGGTTTCCTTGATCCCCAGAGTCAGCATTATGCCTGGAGAACCAGGGCTACGCACCTGTCCTTTGTGACATCAGTTGTTCTGGTTGGGGTATTGTGCTCTGCCTCCTGCTAATCCCTCTAAGGACTCCAATCCTACCTCTCAGCCTTTCCCTCCAGGGTGCAGTTCCCCCCTCCCTCCAGTTACCCTCTCCCACCCTTCAAGGCAGCCACCTTGCACTTCCTGACTGCAGCTCCTTACTCCACCCAGCTGTATCACACTCCCTGGCACTGGCCAGCCAGCTTACCTCTCAGTCTAAGTCTTTTTGCCAAGACCTTCTGGGAATGCCTGCCCTGAACCTGGCATCTGGCCAGTCTCTAAGTCCTTTCCATTCTACCACCAACCGACCCCATCGTTCTGAGATTCAAGAAAAAAAAATGCCTTGTAATGCTGGGGTCACAGAAGACACAGGAGCACACATGTAAATATCCAAATATCCTCACTCATGCCTTTACCAATTTTCTACGGCCTTGCTAAATTTATACTCCCCTTTTTCAGGCGTTTAGCATCCTTTCTAAGTCTTCCAAGGTTAAACTTGAAATTTTCTTTAAATCAAAGGGGCTCTCACAGATCATTTACTCAAAGCCTCTTATTTTATTCCTAGTCTCTACTTTTCTAACCCTACATTTATGCTTCTATTTAGAAGCAAGTGGCATTGGATTTTTTTTGCTAATGATGCCTTTAGCAAGGAACTCTCTTTGTCTGTTTGTAAATTGCCGTGATGCTAGAAGATTTTATACAAAGTCTCAAATCGGTAATCAGTTCTCATCAAAGTGCATTTATCCATTTCTTAGACGAGACCTGCTTCTTTCTCAGCCTCAGAAAGCAGGCACATGCATGCAAACACACACACACACACACTCACACACACACACTCACAATGGATCAGCCAGCTCTCTGTCTGGAACAATCAAAATCCCTCCCAGCTGGAATGACAACATCATTTTATTGATGCCGAAACGGGAGGGTGATAAAGCAAGTCTCAGCAGGCACAGACGAAATGCACCGCTTTTATGATTCATATTTCAAAAACTGATGTCATGGGACCAAAACGGCCAAGCAGAGCTTGTTCTGTGTTGACAAAAATAAGGTGAAGGCCAGCACCCTAGAGCTGTAGCTTCCAAGCTCTGGGGAAGGCTGCCCCACTACCAAGTTCCACCCCCATGCCCTGAGGCTGCAAGGCACACTCAGGTTTTCCCCGCAGTCATCACTTCACTGTGCTCACTGCTGAGCGAGAGCGAAGAAACTGGGACATTTCCTGTATGATGATCTTGGAGGCACTAAGGAGAATTGTAATGAGAAGCAGGCTCACCAGCTTTCTGCCTAGCTCTACCTCTTCATCAGCGGCTGTTATTGGCCGACTGTCTGTAGCCTTGAAATTCGTGTTGAAGCCTAATTTGGGAAATGAACCAGGCGAGCCGTCTCTGCCTGTCTGTCTGCCTCCCTGCTCTCACATAAATCAATAATTTTAAAAAGACGAATGTATTTTGGTGCAAAACAAATTGAAATCCACATAATTTTTTGGTAGAATTTATTTCTTTATTTGAAAGGCAGAATTATACAGAGAGAGTTAGAGATAGAGAGAAGGAGAAACATACAGAGATGGAGATCTTCTACCCACTGGCTCACTCCTCACATGGAGTGTGTGCTGGGTCAGGCTGAAGCCAGGAGCCGGGAACATCTCCCACGTCTCCCACGCGGGTCCTCTTCTGCTGTTCCCCAGGTGTATCACCTGGATCAGCAGTGGAGCAGCGGAGACTCAAACCCACGGCCAGTGGATGGAAGATCTCTCTCTGTCTCTCCCCCTCGATCTGCAACTCTGCCTTTCAAATAAATAAACAAAATACATCTTTTAAAAAAGATGTGTGTGTGTGTGTGTGAGAAGTGGGACACCAGAACTGCTGGCATCTTGGTCTTGCTTCTAAATTGCACTCTGTAAGACACCACTCTGGGATATTTTGTAGTAGCCACCCAAATGGACTGAAGCAGCCACACTTTCCTTCTGAAGATATAGTGGGGGAGCGGTTTCTGTTCCTCTCTCTGCTTTGAAAGGAGAACCTTCCTGGTGGAGAAAGCCCCATGGAAATTCCCTGGCCTGGAGGGCTCCAGCAGCTTCCCTCTTACTTCTTGACTCTCTCTTGTCTGTAAGTGGTGACAACACTACGTTAGTGCTTTCTTTCAGTAAGAGAATATTCTTTTATTTTTCACTTTATTTGAAAAGCAAAGAGGGAGAGTTCTTCCAGCCACTGATGCACTTCCCAAATGCCTGCCACAACCTGGTGTGGGATGAGCCTAAACCAGGAGCCTAGAACCCCATCTGGATCTCCTACATGTGTGTTCCGGACTCAGGTACTTGGGCCATCATCTACTAATTCTCAGGGTTCGAATGAGCAGGAAGATGGGATTGAAACCCGGGCATTCAGATACGGTCCATAGGGATCCAAGCAGTGTCTTCATCACTGCTCCGAGCCCTGGATTCACATTTCCTAAGCCAATGCCACTGGAAGGCTCCGAGTCAAAAGGCAGTTTTGATTCCTATGAGGCCAGTCAGGAGGTTGACGTCAGGACGTTACAAACTCTTCCTTCGCATTACAGGCCGTAATGCTTGCCATCATCATCTGTAGGCCCTCAGAATTCCCTGAGTGACAGACACAAACACAGCCTGGCCTAAGACTTCCCTGAACATTGCTCACGAGTCAGCAAAGCTCCGGATCATCTATGCATCAGCTGCTATGCTGGACTTTCAGTGGACACAACAGACAAGAAAAAGGGCTTAGCTCAATCTGCTGGAAACCGACAGTCTGTTTTTATTTTGCAACCATTGTGAGGGACATTTCATCCTAGAGCGACAGCTTACAACAAAGGAGTAAAAATGAAAGCAGAAATGAGGCAGCTGATACTGTCTCTGTCTTGGTGACTCTAAAACTGTTGGCCAATCAACAGCGCAGCTCATCCAAGAAGATCCAATTACATTGCGATGGGGGGAGTCCTAGGACAGCCCCTAAGATTTTCTGCTTTCCCTGGAATCTAAGACTCATAATTCCATCAAACATTAACCAAGCTTGTGCTGTGCACAGACTTTGCAAAGATAATTAAGGTCCCAAATCAATTGTCCTCAAGATAGAAGATTGCCTGGGTGGGCCTCACCTACTTACCAGAGCTTTGTCAGTCTAGGTCTAAGGTCAGGCAGATAGTCAGAGAGAGGAGGTGTTAGAGAATTTAACAAAGGGGAGAGTGTCCACTGCTGGGTTTCACCATAGGAGGGCCAGGAGACAGGCAAGTGCAAGGCCTTTAGGACATGAGAGTGGCTCTTCACTGACAGGGATCTCAAGGCAGTGACTACAGGAAACTGGGTCTGTGAGAACCCGAAGGGACATGGACAAGAACGTTGAGCTCCAGGTAGGTGTGCCAGTCCCACTAACAAGCTAGTTCAGGCTTGTGAAACCCCGAGTAGAGAGCCATGCCCTTCTCAGATGCCACCATTTTTGCAGAAAAAAAAAAGTCTGAGAAAATACATAAGTGTTGCTTAAAAAGCTAAACTTGGATAATCTGTTTATTCAGCATAGGTCTAGAATACATGTGCTCTAAATGGTTTTAAGATTTCTAAGATTAAAATGCAAACTCCTCAACAAAGAAACCAAATCCACAGGACAGGACCCTTGCTAGTCAAGGTATGGCTCATGGACTGACAGCATCCATATTAGCCTAGGAACCTTCTAGAATGCAGTATGACTTTTTTTTTTTTTTTTTTTTGGCAACCCCCTGGTAACTTGTATGCAGGTTCAAACACGAGAGGTGTCAGATGTCTTTCCAGTCTAGGGCTAAAGATATGGAATCAATGAAAGCTAGATCCAGGAAAGTGAAGCCTCTGCCTGCAGTGCCAGCATCCTATACAGGCACTGTTTCAAGTGCCCGAGGCTTCACTTCTGATCCATTTCCCTGCTAACATATTTGGAAAAGCAGCAGATTATGGCCCAAGTACGCGGACCCTGCCACTTGTGTGGAAGGCCCACATGGAGTTCCAGCAACCTAGCTTTGGCTAGATCTGGTTTTTCATGCATTTGGTGAGTGAACGGACATGTGGAATATCTCTGTTCACATCTCTACCTCTTTCTGAATTGCTAACAAGAACAACAACAACCAAAAACACATAAAATATTTTATTCCAGAATTTTAGCCTTGTATACAGTAAAGGGCTAATAAATCTTCGTTATTATTGGATTGCGTGTAATAGTAGGGTGAACCAAGCATTAAGAGAACAGGCAAAGGCATCAGTCAGACTCAGGCAGTGTCGCTGGGGCCATGTCCTTATCAGATGAAGTGAGTGTGTGGCCACAGGATTCCTCAGACCCTGCACAAGGGGACAACCCTGCTTTTCCAGCCTCAAGGCACCTGCTAACCATGGGCCAAATCACCCCTGTGATCCCATCACTAATGCCATCTTCTGAAACCACCTGTCTCTCCAGCACCCCCACCTCCATCGACAACATCAGCCTCCCAGGGCTTGACCTCACTTAGCTAATAAGATCTGGCCAGACACCATGGAGATGGTTGTCAGAGACGCTGAGCAGATGGCGTCCATGAATACTGATGATAACTCACCCTCCAGGGAACAGGAATGGCTCTGCCTGGAGCAGATGAGCTCAGGCTGTGAGGCTGCCTTAGCAGAATTCTAAGATGCTTCGGATTTTTACTGGAGAGCAGGTGCCAACAGTGTTACGACTAGTGAGTATAAGAACAAATGGGCAGTAGTGGGCTTTTAGCCTGCTGGTTGACACACCCACAGCCCAAGTTGCAGTGCTTGGGTTCATGTCCTTGCTCTGCTCTGATTCTAATTTTCTTTTCTTTTTTTAAAAAAGATTTTATATTTTTTGTTAGAAAGTTAGATATACAGAGAGGTATGTCTTCCATCCGTTGATTCACTCCCCAAGTGGCCACAATGGCTGGAGCTGAGCCAACCCAAAGCTAGGAGCCAAGAGCTTCTCCAGGTCTCCCTCATGAGTGCAGGGTCCCAAGGCATTGGGCTGTCCTTGACTGCTTTCCCAGGCCACAGGTAGGGAGCTGGATGGGAAGTGGAGCAGCCGGCATTAGAACTGGCACCCATATGATATCCAGGTGCATGCAAGACGAGGACTTTAGCCACTAGGCTACCGTGCCGGGTCCTCTGATTCTAATTTCTAAAGCATGCCCTAGGAGGTAGGAGGTGAGGCTCAAGCAGTTGAGTCCCTGCCACGCACACAGAAGACGTTGACAGAGTTCCTGGTTCTCAGCTTCATCTTGGTTCAACCCTTCCATTGTTTGGGGAGTGACCCAGTGGATGGTAGCGCTGTCCCTCCACTCTGTCCACCTTTCAAATCAGTAAGACAAAAACAAAACAAAACCAAAATAAATGACCAAATTGACAATGACAAAATGACCAATATCTGTAAGCGAATGAGATCATTTGTGATCACTTCTGGAGAGGCCCAGCTCTTCATCCTGGCTTCTCTGTTCCCGGCAAATGTTTCCTCTCCTTGGCTTGATCTTCACAGCCTGAGCCAAAACAATCTCGATGGTTCGATAGTAATAATGAGGAGGAAATGGACAACAATGACAACTCTCATTATTGAGTGCTTCTAGTGCCAGCACCTTTCCATATATTATTTATACTCCTTAAAGCAACGCTGTAAGGTGACATTATCATGTTCAAGGAAACAGAGAGACCAGAGGGGTGAAGTGACTGGTTTAAGTTTACACAGCAGGTGCTTGAACTCAAATCTGAGTTGGCTCAACTCGACTCGACAGCTAGAGCTCCTCACGCAGTCTGCAGAGCACAGTGGTTGTCCTGGCTCCTGGTCCTGGCACTTGACCCTGTCCTCCAGCCCTTGATGCGTCTTCCAGGTGGCTCCTAAATATTTAGACCTTTGTCCTTTCCTGCCTGGTTTGCACCACTTTTGTGTCTTATCTTCCTGGCTCAGATGTTCACCTGTTAGGCCCCTGCAAGTGTACAACACTTACCTATTCCTTGTCAACCTCGCTCTGACCCAGGGGTTCCTAACTTCCCTGCTTGTAACTCTGATGGCTGGGCCTCACCAGTGTGGGATTGGTTTGCTGCTCCCTGGATTCAGAGTATGCTAGACTTGCCTGCCTCCCAAGGAGAGCGGCTCCTGCGTCTTCCTGTTTGGCTGAGGTCCCACCCAGACACCACTTTCCATTCTGGCTGTCTTTTGTCTCCACCACTACCAACAATCTACTCAAAATCCAGCCTTTGGGCTAGGCGCGGTAGCGTAGTGGTTAAAGTCCTTGCCTTGAGCACCAGGATCCCATATGGGCACTGGTTCCAGTCCTGGCCACCCTGCTTCCCATCCAGCTCCCTGCTTGTGGCCTGGGAAAGCAGTCAAGGACAGCCCAAAGCCTTAGGCCCCTGCACCCAAGTGGGAGACCTGGGTGAAGCTCCTGGCTTCGGGTCGGCTCAGCTCTGGACTGCTGCGCTCAGTTGGGGAATGAACCATTGGATGGAAGATCTTCCTTTCTGTTTCTCTTCCTCTCTGTATATCTGCCTTTCCAGTAAAAATAAATAAATCTTTAAAAAAAACAAGCAAACAACAACAACAAAACCCAGCCTTTTGCCCACAGAACAATCCCTTGACCTGGAATCACAACCCTTCACCACCTGACCTCAATGAGCCTTCAAGTTCCAACCATCTTTGTCAGCCCACTCTTTCCCCCCATCACTTCATGATCTGCTGCTGGACTCTTGCTCAGGCCCTCTTTGCCAGGAATGCCCGGTCCTCTGCATCAGGTCTAGGCAGGAATGCCCATGTTTATTTCATTCAAGATTGCGCACAAAATCCATCTTCTTTGCGCAACAATAAACCACGAAGCAGTTGCAGCGTGGAAGAGTCTGGGCTGATTTGTTGTGGCTGTTCATCTGCGCTGCCCTAAGCGACAGTCAACAATGCTGTGTATTTCACCACTGTCCATTATAAAAATGTTTTCTCACTTTTTAGAATTTGAGTCTTTCAGAGTTCAGAGTATCCAACTTCTTTTTTTCTTTTTGGTAGTCTTACAGTATCTACCAAATTGCTTTGCTTACAGTAAGTGGTTGATACAAATTATTGCTCCATCAGCCACGTAGCTGGATACGTAGGTGATGAAAAGGAAAGGAGATCAAAAGTATTTGAGCTCATGGCGTGATAGCCTAGAGGCAAAGTCCTTGCCTTGAACATGCTGGGATCCCATATGGGCACCAGTTCTATTCCCGGCAGTTTCGCTTCCCATCCAGCCCCCTGTTTGTGGCCTGGGAAAGCAGTCGCTATATCTAAGTCTGATGATTCACTCCCCAGATGGCCACAATGGCCAGAGCTGAGTCAATCTGAAGCCATGACCCAGGAAATTCTTCCAGGTCTCCCACACAGGTGCAGGGTCCCAAGGCTTTGGGCCATCCTTGACTGCTTTCCCAGGCCATGAGCAGGGAGCTGGATGGGAAGCGGGGCTGCCAGGATTAGAACCGGCGCCTGTATGGGATCCCGGCGTGTTCAAGGCAAGGACTTTAACCGCTAGGCTACAGCACCGGGCCCAATAAATAAATCTTAGGAAAAAAAAAAAGCATTCGAATCTGGCTGTGCTTTTTTAGCTAGGTAGCCATGGAAAGATAAAGCTTGCACCTTTCAGAGAAAAAGGCTATCACAATAGAAAAAAAGACAAAAGCTTGAGGGCTTGGCGCAATAGCCTAGTTGCTAAATCCTCACCTCTCATCCACCAGGATCCCGTATGGTTGGTTGCTGGTTTTTGTCCCAGCAGTTCTATTTCCCACCCCGCTCTCTGTGGTGTCCTAGAAAAGCAATAGAGGATGACCCAAGGCCTTGAGATTCTGCACCCATGAGGGAGACCCCGAAGAAGCTCCTGGCTTCAGATTACCTTAGCTCCAGCTGTTGTGGCCACTTGGGGAGTGAACCAGCAGATGGAAAATCTTTTTCTCTGTCTCTCCTTCTCTGTATATCTGCCTTTTCAATAAAAATAAATAAATCTTCCTTTAAAAATAAAAGCTTGAACAAGTGAACCCCACTGAGAGTAAAAATAGGTCATGTGTATGTACCATTTTTTAATGTTTGCTAGGCTGCATCAATTAGATACTCAAAGGTAGGAGTCACAGGAGTGGGCAGCCTGGGACACTCATATCCTTGGAGTGGTTGAATTCAAGTCCCAGCTTCGCTCAGTTCTAGTTTCCTGCTTCTCAGAGGCAGCATGTGATGGCCCAAGTACTTGGGTCCCTGCCACCCACATGGGAAACCCAGATGGAGTTCCTGGATCCTAACTTTGGCACGGCCCGTCCCCAAATGTTATTGGCATTTGGGGAGTGAAGCAACAAATAGGGAAATCTGTCTTCTTCTTCTGTTTCTTCTTAAAATAAAAAACAACCATTGAATAAATAAACAATAAAATAAAACATGGGTAGCAGACAGCCTAACTCAACTTCAAAGTAGAGTCCATTGTAAAGAAAATTATTGACTTAGGTATAAGTAGTCAGGGGGTAGGAGAGGGTTTGGGAATGGTGAAGCCAATGGATTTTTTCCAGTTCTCTGCTGTGCTTTCCCAGTGTGGAGAAGGGAAGCCTTTTAGCAATTCTTAGCCTCAATGACTCCTTTTTCAACTCCTATGAACTTTATGTGGAGAAGGAAGCAGAAGAGATCTTCTACAAGTTAATAGAAAATATGTATTATGAAAAAAAATTTTGGTATCAAATAAAGTTTTCTTTTAATTCATTCCCCTTCCCCATTTTTTGAGTACCCTTACATTTCCCACAAGTGCCTAGAAAATTTGTCTATGTGTCGTATCGGCCCAAGCTAGCTTAGGCTTGCCTGCCCCAGACCTACTCATTAGCAGTGAAGACAAAGATGGGGCTCGGACCCTCAGGCCCCACCCTGGTGCATGCAGTAGAACCCAGCACGGAATGTCACCATGATCCCCATCAGTCAGCAGGTGCCACTCCAGGGAGAGCTGGCTTTTATGAGGTTATCACTTTCAATTGCTTGTTGAAACAACAGAAGACAGGCACATCATGGAAAAGCTCTCATTTTACCGCCGGTCTAACCACACATGTATTGGCTTCAGAGTCCTTTGATGCTCCTTGTACAAATCTGTTGGCCGGTCAGTGTTGCTGCTGAGACAGCATTATTCCATGCATTGAACCAAGTTAGAAAAAGAAGGAGGGAACACAGTGGCTTACTTATGTCTTTACAATAGAGTGAATGTGGAAAGAAGTGGATCTCCTTTGAGGGTGAAATGGTTCTCCTTCGAGGACAGAGGTTGCTCTGCTCAGTTATTTCCAAAGGTAGAAATGACTTGAGTCATTTCCTCTTTTCTTTGTCTTCTCTTAGTCAAACACACCCTTTTCTTATCAGGGATTTTCTTCTTTCTTATTCATTCCTAACTGCAAGAAAGCAACATTGTAGTCTGGAGCCAGACTTCTAGGGTGGGAAGTCTCATTTGGACGCTGGCTGTGACTTCCTGGCCATTACCTCATTTCTCTAAGCTTCTATTTTTTCATTGATAAATCATACCTCATAATTATGCCTATGCCCTTGGGTTATTCTGGAGTTTTAAAAATGATGCCTATTAAAAGAATGATTGATAACAGTTAAGTTTTAATTTTCTTCATTCTCTTTTAATTGTGCCCTGTTTTATGTCCTATTCTTTCTTCCCTGCCACATGACCGATGTGCAGGAAATGGGCAAGAGCAGTGTATAATGTTGACTTCTCAGAGAGGCGTGGACTAGGATCATTTCAGTTCCTTCTCTTCTTTATTGAAGACTATGTGAATATAATTAAGACAAAGATGGAATGTAACAAAACCAATTGAGAGGAACGCGTATGTTGAGAATGCATGTCCTATTCAGTATAAACATCCTCCAGAGAACAATTCCAGCTTCACGTAGGTCCGGTTTGTTCACCTGGGTAGAGCACTCTTAGGATGAAGATTGTGGATCTGATTCTGAAACACAGTGAACCTGCTTCATCTTGTTTTTGGCTGCAGAGTATCCTGCGGAGCCTGGCTAACCATCAGCAAATGCACCTGTTGTGTGGATTGGTGAAGCAGTGGGACTAAAGCAGTACAACTTTATCATCCTGGCAGGAAGTAACACAACAGGAAGTGCAGGTTATCATGACATTGGGTTAGTCATACTAGGCCTGTCCATAAAAAAACGTACAGATCAAGAAGTGTTCGTGGAAAGGTAATAGATTGGAAACTATGAGTTTCTCTGCAGTTGACGGCCTATAATGAAGATTGTTATGCTTTCCTTAGTCTAGAATGTCCCCATTTCTACCTCGAGACCATCTGGAGAATTATTGTCTATCCCTCTAGATTCTACTGTCAGAAGTACCTTAAATGGGAAGCCGTTCCTAATTCCTCTTTATCCTTTTCCAAATGTATATTCTCTACACTTCCTGTCTCTTCTTAAGTCATGTTGTTTTAGAGCATTTTCTGTTGCTATAACCAAATACTTGAGGCCTGATACTTTGTAAAGCAAAGAGGTTTATCCAGCTCACTGCTCTGGAGATTCAACAGCATAGTACTGCTTGTCTCTGGCGAGGTCCCTGGGGCAGGTGACATCTTGATGGTAGGATCATGTGCAAGAAAGGCAAACAGTGCATTTGGGCAGTTTGCATTAGGCAAACAGGGATATAAGGCAGGGACTGGACTCCCACATCACAGCACATTCTCACATGAATTAATGAGATTCTGCAAGAACGATATTGATTCTTCCTGAGGGAAGTGCCCCCTGGTGACCTAATCACCTTCCATTAGGTCCTGCTTCTTAGATTTTTTTAATCAACTTGTTTCAATTTTAATTTTATCTGAAAGGCAGAGAGATAGACAGAGGTCGTCCATCAATGGGTTCATTCCTTAAATGTCTGCAATAACCAAGACTGACCCAAGCCAAAGCCAGGAGCCTAAACTTGGTCCATGTCTGCTGTGTGGGTGGTAGGGGTCCAAAAATTGAAACATCACCCGCTGTTGTCCAAGAGGTGTGTCTGCAGGAAGCTGGACCAGAAGCAGAAGATCCAGGTTGTGAATTAGAGGCTCGGGTATGTGATGCAGGCATCCCACACAGTTATGTAACTCTGCACCAAATGAATATCATGCCTCCACCCCAAATTCATTCGAGAGGCAGAGAAACAGAGCCAGCCATCTGCTGACCCACAATGGTCAGGGTTGGACTAGGCTGAAACCGGGAGCCAGGAACTGTCCAGCTCTCCCGTGTGCCTCGATGATCTTGATTCATGGCCTGCTGCCTCCCAGGCACTGCATTAGCAGGAAGCTGGAGTCAGAAGCCAGAGCCACACATTGAATCCCAAGATTCCAATATAGATGTGGTGTCTCAAGGGAAATTATAATGATTAGGCTAGATTCTCAGCTTGATACCACCTGTTTAAAGTTCTACTACCTCTCATGTCACCATACTGAAGACCAAAATTCCCACACATAAACCCTTAGGGGACAAACCACAACTAAGCCATAGTATGATAGGCTCTCTTAACTCCTGTGTGTTGGGTTTCTTCCTTTGTCATATGATCATGGTTACCATCTAAGTCAGCTCAGGCTGCCATAACCTGCATAGGATGGCTTAATCAACAAAAACTCATCAGGCTAAATTCTCCGTTGCACTAGCATCCCATACAGCACAAATTTGTGTCTTGGCTACTCCACTTCTGATTCAGCTCCCTGTTTATGAACTGAGTAGTCAGTAGAAGATGGCTGAAGTCCTCGGACCCCTGCATCCACATGGGAAACCCAGATGAAGCCCCTGGCCCCTGACTTTGGATTGCTTCAGCTGCTGTCCTTATGACCACTTAGCGAGTGAATAGCAGATGAAGGCCCTCTGTGTTCTCACCTTGTCACTCTGTTAACTTTTCCTCTTAAATAAAAAAGATAAATCTTTAAAAAGTAAGTGAACAAATAAATTTTCTCAAAGTCCTGAAAAAAAAATTTAAAGATTTATTTTTTTTCTAAGTGGAGAAACAGATTTATGGAGAGAAGGAGAGACAAAAAGATTTCATATCTGCTGGTTCACTCCCCAGATGGCCACAACGGCCAGAGCTGAGTCAATCTGAAGCCAGGAGCCAGGAAATTCTTCCAGGTCTCCCTCATGAGTGCAGGGTCCCAAGGCTTTGGGCCGTCCTTGACTGCATTCCCAGGCCACAAGCGGGGAGCTGGATGGGAAGTGGAGCAGCTGGGATAAGAACAGGCGCACATATGGGATCCTGGCACACTCAAAGCAAGGGTTTAGTCACTAGGCTACTGCACTGAGCCCGAGGCTGAAATTCTAAGACCAAGTGTCAGCATGGTCAGGTTTCCATGATGGCCCTCTTGCTGGTTTCTACATGGCTGTCTTCTTGGGTGCTCATGTGGCAGGAAGGTACAGAGACTACAAGCTCTCTGGTGGCTCTTCTTACGAGGGCACAAATCTCATCACGAGTCCACCACCCTCATGACCTCATCTAAACCTGATGGCCTCCTAAAGGCCCCATCTCCAAACATCATCAGAGTGGTGCTTAGTGTGTCAGGTCGTAGTTCAGCCCACTACAACCCTTTTTCTACAATGCACGTTTCCTTGATCTGAAGGATATCAACATGGAAGTCACATTGGTTCATAGATGCTTTTCCCAGCAAGTCATTGGGTTCAAGGGACCAGGGTAAGTTTCACCACATTTACAGAAAAAGCCTGAGCTGTATAACAAAGCCTTAAGAACAAGTGAAGCTGGTAGCTAGTTCTAAGAAATGCTTCCCTTCCCATCACTGTTCAACTCTGTAGGGAAGCTCCGTGTACAGATGAAGCTGTGAAGACATTGGCCCTGTGGTAACACAAAGAGTGAAAGGAAAACAGTTCTCCATAGATAATATTTTTAATGTAGGTAAAAATAATAGAAAAGCGGGCCTAACACATAGCCTAGTGGCTAAAGTCCTTGCCTTGCACATGCCAGGATCCCATATGAGTGCTGGTTCTACTCCTAGCAGCCCTGCTTCCCATCCAGCTTCCTGCTTGTGGCCTGGGAAAGCACTCAAAGACAGTCCGAAGCTTTGGGACCCTGCACGCACATGGGAAATGCAGAAGAAGCTCCTGGCTCCTGGCTATGGATTGGCTTCTGACTATTGTGACTATTTGGGGAGTGCAACAACGGATGGAAGATCGTCCTCTCTGTATATCTGACTTTCCCATCCAGCTCCCTGCTGGTGGGCTGGGACAGCAGTTGCGGACAACTCAAAGCCTTGGGACCCTGCACCCATGTGGGAGACCCAGAAGAAGCTCCTGGCTCCTGGCTTCAGATTGGCTCAGCTCCACTTGGGGAGTGAACCAGCAGATACAAGATCTTTTTCTCTGTCTTTCCTCTCTGTATATCTAACTTTCCAATAAAAAATAAATAAATCTTTAAAAAAAAAAAAACACTGGAAGCTAGAAGCCCAAGATCAAGGTGCTGGTGGAGCTGGTTTCTTCTGAGGCTGCTCGGCTGGGTGGGTGGTTGTCCTCTTCCTGTGTCCTCCCATGCTCTTCTGGCTCCTAATCTCTCACAAAGATACCAGTCTTACTGGGTTAGATTACTCTGCTGATCTCACCATAGCTTCTTGTTCTTTACAGACCCCATCTCCAGACACAGCCACATTCTGAGGTATTAGGGATTAGGACCTTGGCACAATATTAGTGGTGAACATCATTCAGCTTGCAATACTTGGGAAAGCCAGGCGGCCATAGGACACACTCCAGGACCCAGAAGTGAGAGCTTCAGTTTTAAATACATGTGCTTTCTGATTATTCTTATTGTTCCTACTTTTCGGAAATAAATTTGATTTTGCCAAATAAAAGATTTTTCAGGCAATCATGGTTTACCACTTGCCAAAGGCTAGAGATAAGAACAAAGAACAATGTGCACTCAGTGGCTTTTCGGCTCTAAAAATCATTTTTATCTATTCATGGGAATTACACCTTTACAATGGCTCAGACCCAAACCCTTGGTGATACCTTTGTTTCTTTTCTTTCTCTCCTTCTCTGAACTTTCTGTTTGACATCAAAGCCTGTCAGCTCTCCTTCAAAATACATCCAGGATTTAACCATTGCTTACCACCCCATTTGTGTAAGCCATTGTCCTGTTTTATTTAAGATATCACAGACCTCCTCACTAGGCCTTTCCAGACCGTTTCACCACCAATCAGCAGGATCCCCTCAATGACCGTGGCTGCATCACTCCTCACAAGCCGTGCAGAAACACTTCTCCGCTTAGACTTCCCAGGCCTGCGTTACATGGCACTTGTCCCTTTTTTTAGGTTAAAGTTTTTGCTTGTTTGTTTGTTTTAATCTGAAATGTAGCTACAGTAAGAAAGAAAGTGAAAGAGAGAAATCTTTCAGGCACTAGTTCACTTCCCAAATGGCTGCCATGGACAGGGCTGGGTTGGCCAAAGCCAGGAGTCTGGAACTCCATCTAGGGCTTCCACAGGGGGACCAGGGTCCAAGCACTTGGATCATCTCTGCTTTCTGGGGTCCATTAGCAAGAAGTGGAGGGGCCAGGCCTTAAACTGGTGACCATATGGAATGCTGGTGTCACAGGTGGAGGCTTAACGTACTATGCCAAAACACCAGCTCTGAGTTCACATTTTGTTACGGAAGCTAAAAGATCAACGTGACACTTACGTAAACGGCATGGCAGGGCAAATGCTAGAATTTGGATATCGTGTGAATGTGTCCCACAAGGTTCATGTGTTGGAATTTAATCCCCATTGTGAGATGTTAAGAAGGTGCCAACTTAATCCAGCTATAGTGTTCAGAGGTGGGGCCTTTGGGAAGAGAGGAGGATTAAAGTCACTGAAGTGGAGTTCTCTTGACTTTAAGACAGGTAGATTTGTAAGAAGAGGGAGAGATGCCAAAAGGGACACACATGTGTCCCGTTTCTCATCATGTGACACTCTGCAGCAACTAGGCTCCCTGTCAGCAGGACTATCTTCAGATCGGACCATTGAAACTTCAGGGCATTTTTTTTCCTTATTAAAGTGGCCCGATCTCAAATGTTTTATTAAAGAAATACAAAACAGACTATTCATGTTGTATATATGTATAAAACATGAGCAGGAAAAAGCAAATCAAGAAATAAGCTCGAGCTGATGGAGCAGTGCTTAGCTTCAGACAGGATGACCAGAAGGAGCTCCCTGAGAAAATGACTCTTGAGCAAGAATGGAAAACCATGATGGTTTTAACCTTGCAAATGCCTAGAGGAAGAACACTCCAGACAGAAGAAATGGCTGATGGGAAGCCAGACATGGCTAGAGAGGAAGGATCACAGAAGAGAGCGGGCTGGTGTTATGGTACAGTGTAACTCACTGTTAAACTACTGATTGCAATTCTAATGTCTCATATCAGAGCAGTGGTTCGAGTCCTGCCACTCTGCTTCTGGTCCAGCTCCCTGCTAAGGCCCCTGCCAGCAGCAGCAGAAGATGACCTAAGTAGTTGAGCCCCTGACACCTACATGAGAGTCCCTGGATGGAGTTCCAGGCTCCTAGTTCTCCTAGTTTCTGCCTGGCCTAACAGTCTATAGAGCATCTTTAATACAGAGCTCCTTTCACTGCAGCCATTTGGGAAATGAATCAGTGCATGGAAAATTTCTTTCTCTCTCTTTCTAGCTATATTTTAGGTCAATTAAAAATAAATCTTTAAAAATTTTTCTTTAGAATGTGAATTACTCTCAAGAAGAGTTTTAATGTGTTTCATTGATGATATCATCCCAAATACCTGGTACAATGAGAGGCTGGCAGAGGATTGATTTACATGTATGTGTTGACTGAATGCCTTATGCATTAGTGTGGCTAATTGATCAATGTGTCTGGTACCCTCTTAGACTGTGAGCTCTGTGAGGTCAGAGCCCAAGCCTATTCTAACCACTCCTGTGTTCCTGGAGCTGAGCACAGGGCCTGGTGCAGAGCAGGTGTCAGTCAGTACTTTTGACATGAATAACTGTAAATGTCGATCGTGCCAGTGCTGAGCTCAGTTGTTTTTGAAGCTGTGAAGCTGGCTAAGCAGCCCCCAGATTAGCCTTAGAATAAATCTGGGTATGGTTAGGAGCCATGTTTCATATACCCCATAGAGTGTAGCGGTGGTATTGTACCATGCTTAGAGTTTAGCTTTTAAAGTTAACGAGCATGGCAAAACTCCTTCACAGCAAAAGTATTACTACTGAAGAATATCTTCAATGCCCATACAGTAACAATTACATAGCTTTAGGAGTTGTGTGCCGTCTTTCAGTAAGTGTAGCCTAGACAGGTTACAGGTTTCCCTCCAAAGTTAGAACAGGTGGTCATGGCTGTTTCTGTGGTTGGGTACCAGATGAAGTAGCTGGCTTGGACTGAAGAGCTATATGTAGGGGTGGTGGTGCTAGAAATTACATATATATATTCATCTGTATTATTTTCTTTTGATGAGCATATAGTTCAGTTCAAGCAGCTTAAATGTTTGTGTAGGGTCACTGCGTTGTACCATTTGGTCCTTGGTATTGTCAGAGTCCACTTGTTGTTTATCATGGATACAGAACCTGGTAAGTGGAAAGATGCAGAAATAGATCCTTTGGGGCAATAGTAATAGTTGGCGTGACCAACCAGGAAAGTGTCAACCTAAATGACGTTCCATATAAAAGAAATTTCTTTCATCCAAACTGCACATAGGCTCTAAACCCCGTGAGCGTGTGCGGAGTGCCCGCGATATGCACACATTGTCTCATCTAACTGGCTCATGGCAACACTTTGGAGAAGACATTCTAATCCCTGCAAACCTACTGTGATTTTTTTTTTTCCCCACAACAGCCAAGCAAGCAAACCAGCCTGGAAGTGCACACTTAGCTGCAGCCGATGGCAGAAGCATTCTGAGGCTGCAACCTGGTGCCCTTAGTAGGTTCATTTCAAAGAAGAATGGTCCAAAGTGCTGAAGTAGATTGGCTTTCTGACTCATCTACAAGGCGAGCCTGAGCCCTCGAGGAGCGCATGTCCGCTGAGTTGCATAAGCGATGTTTTTGTTCAGTTCTGTTCCCATTGGGCAACTTTATTCCATTCCCTCGGCTTTTTCTCCGTGCCCTTTTCCATCCTTTTAGAAAATAACTTCCTCGTTTTCATTTTTACTCTCTTGCTTTCCTCCAATCAAAAGGACCGTTTGGCTTCTGCCTAAATCAACAGACGCCTGGAAATAATGCGACATGGCAGCTGCTCAAAGATCCTTCCCCTCCCTCTTTGCTCCTCTCCGAAAGGAAAGCACACGGGTGAAGATGGCTTGAGGGATTGGACCAGAACATTGTTTTACTGGAGTCTGCAGCTGTCTCTGGACTGCAGAAGTCACTGGAGGGAAACAATGTGCTCAGGAGATGGAAGGAAATGGTTTGGCTCCCAACTGTCCTGAGTCATGTGGGAAGGAATGTTTTTATTGTTGCAAAGGTTTTTCCTCCACAGAGATTTTGCCATTAGTCTGTGGAGATGGTGGCAGGGGAAAGGCTCGGAAAATTCACATAGAATGGGGTGGGGTGCAAAACAAAGATGAAACATTGGCGCAAGGCAAAGGTGGAAGAGAAACTAACCTTTGTTCGGGACACAGATCATTCTCTGGATTCTGGCGTAGGCATCCAGGTCATAAAAGTTTCACCCCTGGGCCTGATGTGGTAGCCCAGTGGCTAAAGTCCTTGCCTTACACGTGCCGGGATCCCAAACGGGCGCCAGTTCACTTCCTGGAAGCCCCGCTTCCCATCCAGCTCCCTGTTTGTGGCCTGGAAAAGCAGTTGAGGACGGCCCAAAGCCTTGGGACCCTGCAATCACGTGGGAGACCTGGAAGAAGCTCCCAGCTTCTGGCTTTGGATTATTCAGCTCTGGCTGCTGTGGCGGCTTGTGGAGTGAATCAATGGGTGGAAGATCTTCCTCTCTCTCTCTCTCCTCCTCTCTGTCTATCTGTCTTAATAATACTAAAAAAAGAAAGTTTAACCCTTTCATTTCTAAGAGGCTGAGGGTACCCCATAACATTGCTATTTTTATCCAGCAGCTAAATAGAGTTGGGTTTGTCTAGGCAAACCCGTTAAGGAATGAATGTGAGACTTCTTTTTGGCTGCTCATCGAGTGGGAAGGGCTGGATCCATGTGCTTGAGTATCATTAGCTGTACTTCCATGTATAAATAATATGCATTTATATATATATTTACACATATTTATATAATTAAATAATATGTGTTTATATATTTATATTTTATTTATAGTATAAACATGTATTATACATAGTATGTTATACATGTATAATATTTATATGTGTAAATATGTATTCATGTGTATAAACATATAAATGCATACACCTCTGTATGTGTGTGTACTATTAGCACTATTTGAGGAAGGCTCTGGAATTGTGTGTTTTCCCTCTGTCTAGGAACTTTCTCTGCCACGGATCCCTCATCTTCATGGGAGGAGCACAGAGAACTCTGCAACTAGGCAGAGAACAGGCTGAACGGGCAACTGTGGTCCACTAACTGCCCACCACCATTCAGTCCAGCTCCTCTTGGTAGATATTTATTGTTTATTTTTAGATTCTAATACATGCTCCCTTGGTGTGTGTGTGTGTGTGTGGATTGAATGATATCCCTGCCAGATGCGGAAGTCCCAACCCCAGGTACCTGTAAATGTGAACCTATTTGGAAAGGAGGTCTTTGTGGATGAGGTTGTTAGAGCAGGTCCCAATCCAGTGACCGGGGAAGGGGAGATTTGGACAGGGACAGGCCTGTGGCGAGGGCACAGCGTGATGTCCACCTATAAGCCCAGGAATCTGGAAGCGAGACAAGGAACTTCGCCCTGAGAAGGGAGCAAGTCAGACTTGCTTCAGACTTCTGGCCTTCAAATCGTGAGATTCAGTGAGCTATGTGGTTTAAGTCACTTGTTTTATGGGTGCTTGGACTGATGGTTCTAGGGACAAAGACAGTTAAATTTGATGCAATCTTTTTGAATACATCTTTAAAAATAAAAAAGTTCCAGAGGTTTAAAAAAATTGCTAGCGGATTACCTATTGAAACTATACTTCATACAAAAGTACTTTTAAAATTTCATAGGAAGATGGAATTAAAAGATACCTTTATTTTGGTGCAAAAACAATTCCATATTGATGTAGGTAGAATTTTTTCATAATACACATTTTTGATGGCCTTTTTGAAGACCCTTTTATGTATGGAAAAGAAGATAACTACCTGGACCATCTCTTGGGAAGGTCAAGAACAATTTCATCTGTTATCTGGGGGCTTCACTTATCAATATCGAAAGTTAGGGACCAGTTTCTGAGTTAGGCCAACTTGTTGCTGGTAAGATGTACAGAGTCTGTCGTGCCTGCAAGCTCTCCGTCTCCGCTGGGGTCTCCGGGTGGGAGGAGCCCCTCTGCTCGCCTACCTTCACCGCCGCAGAACAGGTGGTTTCCACGGCTAGAAAAAGAAGACGTTTCGCTTGCTGCCAATTGCCCTTCAACTTCTCCTAGGACTCTGCCTACTGCCTGCGGCTGCCCTTCCTGAACGGTGCAGGAGGGAAAGGCCTGTCAGGCCTGCCTCCCTCTGCTCCCGCCTGCACGCAGAGCTCTCAGCAATCTCCAAGCTTCCACCTGAAGCAGGGGTATCAGACACTCAACTTTCCTTCTCTCCTGTCCACCATCAAGGCCCCGCCCACGTCCATTCTCTGGCTTCTCTGTGCTCTGCTCCTTGCTGCCTGGAGTGTGGTTGCCACTTGCATCGGAAGAGGAGGCTTGCAGATATTAACTTCTGTGCAATCACACCCTGGCTTTAAAAATTAGGGGGTGGAGGAAGACATGCCTATGTTCAACTCGAGTACAAAACTTGGGTCAGATGGACATGGGCATGGATTACCAGTACAGTAATAGAAAGAAACAATTGTTTTTTTTAAATTTTTTTTTTCTATTGGAAAGTCAGATATACAGAGAGGAGGAGAGACAAAGAGGAAGATCTCCCCAAGCGGCCACAACAGCTGGAACTGCAGCAATCCAATGCCAGGAGTCTGGAGGTTCCTCTGGGTCTCCCACATGGGTGCAGTGTCCCAAGGTCTTGGGCTGTCCTTGACTGCCCTCCCAGGCCACAAGCAGGGAGCTGGATGGGAAGCAGAGAAGCTGGGATTAGAACTGGCGCCATTATGGGAGCCCAGTGCATGCAAGGCGAGGACTTTAGCCTTTAGGCTACAGCATCAGGCCCAAAAGAAACAATTTCTCAAGGAAGACAGATTTTCTTGCCTGTCTGGTTTTGATTTTGTAATATGAGAAGAGAAGAGGGATTTGGGTGGAGGAAAGAACCAAAAAAAGAAGCAAAGAAGAGAGAGGAGCCACGTGACCATTCTCGGATGTGGTTCAAATCCCTGTGGTTAAGTGGACAACAGCAAAACAGCTGACCCACTGTTTTCCATTTTACTTGTTTACTTACTTTTAAATTTTATTTGAGAGAGTGGAAAAAAGAAACAATTACCTCCCCAAATGCCTGCCGGAGCAGAGGCCAGGAAACCAATGCGGAGCTTGCCCCTGTGTGGCAGAAACCCCAACATGGGAGCCATTACTCCTGCTCATCGGGGAAGGAGCAGGCTCTGAACACGGCCACTCTGATGTGGGATATGGACACCTTTTTTACTTTTTTAAAGATTTATTTATTCATGCATGAAAGTCAGAGAGAGTGAGAGAAAGGAGACTCTTCCATCCTCCAGTTCATGCCCTGAATGCCAGCAGGAGCCAGCACTGGGTCAGGCTGAAGTCAGGAGTTTTAATCCCACTTAGGTCTCCCAGGTGAGGGGAGAAGGGACCCAAGCACCTGGTCTGTCTGCTGGCTTCCCGGGTGCTTGAGCAGGAAGCGGGCTCAGGAGTGGAGTGTGGGATGTGGGTGTCCCAAGTAGTCATCTAACCCTCTGTGCCACAGTGCCTGGCCTGATGGGCAAAGGCATCTGAACTGCTGGACCACACGCCTAGGGCAGCTGCTAGAGAGACTGTGGCAACACAAAGTTCCTCCTTCGGAGCGCACACTTTATGACTTCTCAGAGTCCTGTGTCCTTCAACCTCCCTGGACTCCTTCCTCCCTAAACAACGTAGTAAAAATAGGACTTTATAACCGCGTTGTCATAAAGGTAGATCTATTCGTACTATATGAGAAAATATTTCCTTTAGCACTAGAAGTTTTTGTTTGCTTCTGATTTTTAAAAAATGAATATGATTTGATGCGGCCCTAAAAAAATACCATAGTCCCTAAGTATCGTGTTCACTGTGCCTAATGGTTAAGTCAGCCTGAAGAACCCAGGTGTTCTCTGCCTTTGTGATTTGTGCCTTACTTGCTTGGCTGGGGGCTGTGTGAACTCCAGGCCTGGCAGTCCACGTGACACCCAGCAGGACACCTGGCAGGTCACTGATCAGGAAGGAGGTCCCTGGTGTTAAATAAGACCCACTGCCCTATAGCCCCCCAGTTTGTACTTTGTGAAAGTTGCTTGCTTCAAACCCACCAATAGAAGCCCACCAACTTGCTCTTCTTAAAAGTCAGCAGTTAAGCTGACCAATCATGACTGTACAATTATATGGAATTGGCCTGAAATGGCTAAAAAAACCTGTGCTGTTGAACATCTGTCTCTTTTTGGACTTTCTTCTTCCCCTTCTGCTGCAGTTTTTCCTGCTTTGGCCACCTTGGCCGTGGCAGTAGCCGCCGCCAGGGTGGCGGCTACTGCTCCCCCGTCCTGCTGGGCTGGGAGGCTAGGTTAGTTTTGAATAAACCACCTTTATGTTTTTGCATTGACTTCAGACTGCTGATGATTTTCTGGGGATCACAAAATTCTGGCCCAACAGGCCCAGGGTTCAGGGCTCCAGGAACACCGTGTGGCTCAGAAGCACACCCTCTTCCAGCCTCTGAATCTCATGTAAGTGCGCTCTGATATCCTCACAATAAAACTGATTCCAGAGACACCACCAAGGCATGGACTTTGGCATCCTTGTGATGGGTGATGTCACAGATCAGGCGATTGAACGTGCCGCTGAGATCCGCATGCATGCACAAATGAGGGCTGAATCTGGAGACAGCCATCAGGAAGGGTAATTCATGTTCACTGCACAGACTGCTGAGTCTTCATATTCTAAGGTCTTCATCAAAATACTTGTCTTTCTACCCTTCCTGGTATTAACTAACATTTATGGCTGCATTTATTGCCACATCCCATATTGGATGGCCTGCGTTCGAGTCCTGGCTCCAGCTGCCAGGGGTGATGGCTGTGGTAACAGACCCGCAGTGATTTCTAAATATCTATCTGGCTTTGGCCAGCCCAATCCTGGCTATTGCCAAAGTTTAGGGAGTGGACCAGTGGATGGAAGATCTCTATTTCTCTGTGTCTTTGCTTTTCTAATGCAGCAAAAATAAATAAATATTTTAAAAGTGGGGGGTCTGGGGTGTTGAGCATCTAAAGTCTGAATCACATTGCAATACAACTTCATTACTTTTTTTTTTTTTTTTCAATTCCAGAGGTAGAAGGTTAGAGGTAGATAGGTCATAGATGACAACAGGATAGATAATTAGTTCAAGCTGCCATCTGCTGGTTCACTCCCCCAAAGCTCACAATGATCAGAAGCCAGAAATAAAATCCAAGACTCCCACATGCGTAGCAGGAACCAACCACTGAAGTCCTTGCCTCCTCCCAGGAATATCTGACTTTCCAATAAGTCAGATATTTCCATTGGCAGGAAGCGGCAATCAGGAGCCAGTGCCAGGAAGTGAACTGTGTCACTCTGAAACAGAGTGTGGGTGTCTTACCATTGGGCCACAAGGGCTGCCCCCCGGGGTGGCTTTTTGATGGTGGCCACAGGCGCATCTGTCTCTCCAGCCTGGACCAGCATAGCTTTTTATTGCTACTCTCCAACTGAATAAAGAACATGTTAATGGGATAGATCAATGGAGATGGAATAAGTCCTTTTTATTCTAAGACACAGAGACTCTGATAGCAAATCCATCAGAGGAACCCAGAGAACCCTGCTCCTCCCAGGAGGGCAGATTATAGCAAACATGCTTCGAAACCTGCTTGCTTATCACCAGTGATACATCTTTGGACAGTTATTTCGCCTCTTCCAGGCTTATTTTCTTCTGTTAATTGATGATAAAGGTTTCTAGCTGCAGGGCTGATCTGACACTAATTGCCTGGGGGCTGGGGCCCTCGTCCCAGGTTCAGGACACAGTCCTCCATCAGCCACAAGTTCTAGGACTCCTGGGTCACCTACATGTTTAGCCAACAGGCAATGGTTTCTGAGGTCCTGGCCACCTCCTTAGGTTTGACACTTCGCTAGAACAAATCACAGACATCAAGAAAGCCTGGTATTACTGAATGCAGCCTCACAGAAAGGATTCAGGTCAGGACCAGCCCCATGCAGAGACACATGGGACAAGTGGGATTCAGGCTGCTGTGACACAATACTGTAGACCATGTGATTTAAACAATAGAAATTCTTTGCTTTACAGTTCTGAAAGCTGGGACGCGAGGGATCTAGGGCCAATATGGTCTGGTTTGAGTGAGGGGCCCCCTTGCTGGTTTGTAAGCAGGTGCTTTCTTGCTGTATTCAGATAGATCACCTCTCTTGAGCCTCTCATTTTTAAAAAATAAAGATATATATATATATATATAAAAGATTTATTTATTTTTATTACAAACTCAGATAGACAGAGAGGAGCCAAGACAGAGAGAAAGATCTTCCGTCCGATGATTCACTCCCCAAGTGAGCCGCAACGGCTGGTGCTGTGCCAATACAGGAGCCAGGAGCCAGGAATTTCCTCTTCTGGGTCTCCCACACAGGTGCAGGGTCCCAATGCATTGGGCCGTCCTCGACTGCTTTCCCAGGCCACAGGCAGGGAGCTGGATGGGAAGCAGGGCTGCTGGGATTAGAACCGGTGCCCATATGGGATCCCGGCACGTTATAGGCGAGGACTTTAGCTATTAGGCCACTGCATCAGGCCCAAAGATATTTACTTTTTTCTTTTATTATTGAAGGAAGATTTTATAGAGATAGGAGACACAGAGAGAGATCCACCATTTGCCAGTTCACTTCCCAGATGGAAACAATGGTTGAAGGTGGACCAGTCCAAAGGCAAGATCTTGAAGCCTCTTCCGGGTCTCCCAGTGAGCAGAGGGGCCCAAGTACTTGGGCTAAGTACTTGTACCTGCCTTCCCAGGTACATCAGCAGGGAGCTTGACTGGAAGTGGAGCAGCCAAGACTTGAACCAGCGCCACTATGGAATGCCCACACCGCAAGCCAAGGCCCAACCCACTATGCCCCATCTTATAAGGGCATTAATCCCATTCATGGCCATTGTTGGTATCTGGAGAGTGGATCAATGAATGGGAGATCTCAAATTTTAGTATGAACCAGAAAGATTCTTCTTAAAAAATGAGGCTATAGGAACCCTCAGAACTGGGGCTTTGCCTATAGCTTCAACATGCACCAGGCGTAAGGAAAAGGGGAACAATGAGGGTCAATGTGGTCAAAAAGAACAGGTCAACAGAGGCTTCTGACAATACGGGAAGGCAAAAGTGTAGATCAAAAACTGGTCATTTGACTTAATAAGCTAGACGACGAGCGGACCCTTCCGCTTGCTATCTTCTTCATCTTTTCTATGTGTGTTTCCAAGGCCTTCCAGGCTCTGAGGAAAATTAGCTTCAGCTGCATTTGACTAAGTGAACAGCTTCAGAGAGCTCTATGAAATCAGCCTCCCTGTGTCTGCATCATGTATGCTTCTCTTGCGCACTCTCCACTTATCTCTGCAGCCTGGAGTGATCTGGGGGTGAACACACGTCCTTGATCCCAGCCATGACTAATCGCTCGTCTGCACGACATGCCCAGTCCACCCCGACCTCCTCCTAGTCCTTCCCCGGCACGCCTCCTCTCCAAGGTCCTTGCTCGAATGGAATGCGTGTTGACACCATTTTGTTCTTAACTCTGTCCCTAGACGGACTCGAGACCAAATCTTATCTCAGTTCTTCTCGTGAATGGCTCTGTATTTGCCTATGGAGTTGACAAACTTCAGGCAAGGGGGACATATCACGATGCCATCTTGAACCTGGAAACTCCAGCCAAAATAATAATAATAATAGCCTGAAATTGGAGCTGTCAGAGGAGCTGGTGGGGTGGTGAGGGGATTGGAATGGGTACTAATGATGAGAAAACTGTTAGCGATCAAGGCTAAACATTGACAACATTGTGAAGCTGGGGTATTTATCTGCAGGTGCATTGCTTCCAACCGCCAAAGTCCCTCCCCCAAATAGTCAATGATGACTCTCTTGGACATCCCAGTCTCCTTTCCCAGGACTGCCCAATCTGAACGGCAGGGAAGATTCTAGACGTACTTTTCTATGCTGACACTTCTTCAAATTTACATTGAACAAACTCTCCGCCAATGACAGAAGGGCAAAAGCTTTGAACAGGTGTTTCAATGAAGAAGGCAGAAGATGACAGAGAAGCACAGGGAAAGGTGACGACCAGCAGCAGCACTCACCGTGAGCTGCCTGCCACCACCCATTCATTGGGCTGGTTAACCATGGAAACGATCGGTTCTCCAAAGCGTGGGTAAGGATTGCAAGCTACCCAAAGTCTCATTCGCTGTGGGCAGCAATGCAATGTGATGCAGCCTGTCTAGCAAACTGTTTTGACAGTTTCCTTCCAAGGTAAACAAACAGGCGCCATATGATCCCAGCTGTTCTGCTTGTAGGTGTTAACTAAAGCAAAAGGAAGGCATGTTGCTAATCTCTTGGGCACGGATGTTCATAGCAGTTCCATTTGCCTACCCCTGCTGCAGTTGCAATATTTATCCTCCTGAACCTAAGAGTTTAGTCCTCAAAGTCTTATGTTTATGGTCTCAAGAAGGCGGGGACTTAATCCAGTTACGGAGTTCAGAGGCAGGGCATTCGGGCAGTGATTAGGCTAAATTGGATCGTTAGGGTGGAGCGCATGTGCCTGCAACCTGCTGGCTTTACAGAAATAGAGACAGGTTGACTTGAGCACTCCCTGCTCTGTGCCACCTTGGACCTCTGCCGGCAGCAAGGAAATCCTGAAACACAGACTTTGGACCTCCAGAACCATGAGGCAAAATACATCTTTTTTTTCCTTCCAAGGCAGTATGCTCTGGGTCATGTGTTATAGTAATAAGAAGCTTCCCAACTGGAAACCACCTGTATTTAGTCTATTCAGGCTGCTGGCACAAAATACCACAGGCTCCAAGGCTTCAACAATAAGTGTACTTTCATGAGCCCTTGCAAGTCCAAGATCAAAGTTCTGGCAGGACTCCAGCTCCGCTGGGAGACTTTCTCCTCTAGCTTGCAGAAGATGGCTTTGTTGTCATTTGGCTTCACCCCTTAGTGTGCCCAGACAGGAGAGTAGGAGTTGGAAGAGAAGATGAACTGTGCACTGCAGTTCCTGGGCTCTAGGCCTAGGAAGCAGGCCTTGCAGCTCCTGTTAGGGCCTTCTCGGTGTGCAAGACGGCTCCAGGCTACTGAGTGACAGCAGCCAAGCCACACAGCCGACAGCTGGCACCATGGCCTCAAGTCCTGTAAGTGAGATCATTTTTGATCATTCTGCTCCGGTCATTGCATGCAATTACTGCAAGCTCATGTGTGACTCCAAGCAAGACTAGCAGAAGAACTGCCCAAGTGAGCCCAGCCCTGGCTGCCGAGTCATGAGCAAAGGCTTGTTGTTGCTCTAAGAGGCCGCATTTTAGAGTAGCTTGTTAGACAGTAATAGCAACCTGGAACACTCCTCAGGCTGGCTATTTGTGAGCTCTAAGGCAGTTTCTGGCAAGCTCCTAACAACCTATTTCTAGTGTTTTTGCTGCCCTAGTCTGTGATGTGGGGCAAGCCACTTACCACCTGTCTCTTCCCTATTTTGCCCTTCAAATGGGAATGCCATTGTGCATTTTAGAAGGATGTGTTGGAGAATTATTTTTGTAGGATGTTTCTATCTGGAGCTCTATGGACATGGGAAGCTTGGCTAGGTATTTAGTGGGTCTGTTTTGACAGCTTGGGTGATAGTTTCTCGGTTGCGGCTATTCCTGAGCAGACCTGAAGTCAGCCAGTTCCGGCTTCAGACCAGTGAGCCCTGTGACTTTTCTCTCACCCACTTCAGCATGCTTGCTAGACTTTCCCAGAGCTTTCTGCATTTCTATGGGGCAGGAGACCTGGGCTGGAGGTTGCCGCCTTGATTGGCCCTACTCTTTTCATGTAAGAAAGCGTCTTGGGGGCCCAGCGTGGTGGCCTAGCGGCTAAAGTCCTTGCCTTGAACACGCTGGGATCCCATATGGGCGCCGGTTCTAATTCCAGCAGCGCCACTTCCCATTCAGCTCCCTGCTTGTGGCCTGGGAAAGCAGTCAAGGACAGCCCAAAGCCTTGGGACCCTACACCCAAGTGGGAGACCTGGAGGAGGTTCCTGGCTCTTGGCTTCGGATCTGCGCGCACCGGCCATTGCGCTCACTTGGGGAGTGAATCATCGGATGGAAGATCTTCCTCTCTGTCTCTCCTCCTCTCTGTATATCCGACTTTGCTATAAAAATAAGTAAGTCCTTACATCTATCCGGATCCCATATGGGACTGGTTTGTGCCCTAATTGCCCCACTTCCCTTCCAGCTCCCTGTTTGTGGACTGGGAAAGCAGTCGAGGACGGCCCAAAGCGTGGGACCCTGCACCTGTGTGGGAGATCTGGAGGAAGTTCCTGGCTCCTGGCTTCTGACCAATTCAGCTCCAGCCACTGTGGCCACTTGGAGAGTGAATCATCAGATGGAAGATCTTCCTCTCTGTCTCCCTTCCTCCTCTCTGTATATTTGACTTTCCAATAAAAATGAAATAAGTCTTTTAAAAACCTTTGAAAGAATTGAAGCAGGGCAAGGTCATAACACTGTGCTAAACGTTGAACAACTTACGTTTAGTTTATGAGAGATGAACACCACAGCGTTTTGCAACAGGGTAAAGGGTACAAAGCCAGATGGTCTGCCCTCAACACAAATTTCAAAACTCTGGCCACTGGTCGCTGGCCCCAGGCCTCCCCCTGTCCAGTGGGGGCTGTGCTCCACCACAGGGTTAGCTAGTGCATACTCTCCCGTCTCGGGGTCCCCCGCTCTGTCCTGTCAGTCCCCTGTGACCCCGGCAGCCACAGTAGTCCCGTTAGAAATGGAGTCTGTTATCTGCATGAATGGTTTCCTCAACTCTTCCTGGTTTTTGTTTCAACTTCATTTTTTTAAAAAAAAGATTTATTTATTTTTATTGGAAAGGCAGATTTACAGAGAAAAGGAGAGACAGAGAGATCTTTCGTCCACTGGTGTAACCCAAGTGGCTTCAACCAGAAGCTGAGCTGATCTGGCCAGAGCTGAGCTGATCTGATCCGAAGCCAGGAGCCAGGAGCTCTTCCGGGTCTCCCACGCAGGTGCAGGGTCCCAAGGCTTTTGGGCTGTCCTCGACTGCTTTCCCAGTCCACAAACAGGGAGCTGGATGGGAAGTGGAGATGCTGGGGTTAGAACCGGCGCCCAAATGGGATCCCTGCATGTACGAAGTAAGGATATAGCCACTGAGCCATGGCGCTGGGCCCTCCAAAGTCACTCTGCAAACCCTCCTAACACTTCCCATCTCCCTCCCTACTTTTCTGCATTTCCTCCTCTTCAGCAGCTGTCTGCCTTCCTAGGAGAAGAGAAGCTTCAGGAGGAATTTTGCCCGTCTTGTCCACTACGGTTATCCCTCATGCCTGGAACCGTAGCTTGACACGGGGCAGACACCTATGGAAATATCTGGTGAACAAATGAATGAGAAGAACAAAACCCCAGGCATCCTCAGGTCAGCTGTGGACCCCGAAGCAAGTCATTCATCCTCTGTAGGCTTCAGATTCGTTGAGTGCGACATTGAGGGTTTGCACTAAGTAATCCAAGTTTCCCCCAACCGAGGCACAAAGCCTGACTGAAGGAAGCTACAGCGCTGGGAGCGCCTGTGATTTCCCTTCTCCTTCGCAAGGGCGCCACCCAGTGACTACTAGGTTTGCTTCAAGAACTGAAACGTGAACCTAGAAGCAAGGTGAATTCAAAAAAGTGCCATACTCCTTATCACCACGCAGCGGCGCCATTGTCCATCGTTGTCTCTGATGGGCGGTGCAGTGAAATCCTTAACAGGTCTGGCTCCTGCGTGCAGAACCGGGGTGAATCGTTTATTCATCAGGTTTTACTGCCTTGCTTAAAAAAAAAAAAAAGAATAACGACAAGAAGGCGTAAACCCCAAAGCCACACTAGTGAGCCGAAGTTTTTCTTAACAACGTGATTCCCAGAACAAAGTTTGAGTACTTGGCAACCCAAGACACACTCTCATGTTAGCGCCAGGTGAGCCATGCGCCCAGTGTGCTAAGGAGGTCCACCTACCCGACTAAATGGAATCAAGACAGTTTCCAATGCCGAAGAGGGAGAAACACCCCAAGAATGGACTGCTTTCCTTCCTGCAGGGCCCTGCTAAGGCCTCCGTTTTCAGCAGTGGTTGGTTGTCTTCGTTGTTATTCACAGGATGGTTAGTGCCATGAGAGGTCTGGGGTCTTCCTCTGCAGCTGACAACAACGCTCTCAGCTTGATGTTTATTCCAATCCGGCCTTGTGACCGTGTGGACGAAGCTTTGGCTGTGACACAAGTGTCCTGGCCGCCCCACTTCTGACCCAGCTTCCTCGGAAAGCTGCAGAGTAGGGCTCAAGTCCTTGGGAGACCCACAAAATCCCGGCTCCTGGCTTTGACCTGGCCCAACCTTGGCTGCTGTAACCACTAGGGAATGAACCAGCAGACGCACAGTCTCTCAGTCTCTCTCTCAAGAGAGAGTCTCTCTGTCTCTCTCACATAAATAAATGCATATTTACAATCTTGATTTTTTTAAAAAGATTTATTCATTTTATTACAGCCAGATATACACAGAGGAGGAGAGACAGAGAGGAAGATCTTCCGTCCAATGATTCACTCCCCAAGTGAGCTGCAATGGGCCGATGCGCGCAGATCCGAAGCCGGGAACCTGGAACCTCTTCCGGGTCTCCCACACGGGTGCAGGGTCCCAATGCCTTGGGCCGTCCTCAACTGCTTTCCCAGGCCACAAGCAGGGAGCTGGATGGGAAGTGGAGCTTCCGGGATTAGAACCGGTGCCCATATGGGATCCCGGCACTTTCAAGGCGAGGACTTTAGCCGCTAGGCCACGCCGCTGGGCCCAATCTTGATTTTTTTTACGATTTATTTTATTTTTTATTACAAAGTCAGATATAGAGAGAGGAGGATAGATAGAAAGGAAGTGGGGCTGCCGGGATTAGAACTGGCGCCCATATGGGATCCCAGCGCGTTCAAGGCGAGGACCTTTGCCACTAGGCCACGTCGCCGGGCCCACAATATTGATTTCATATGTACCTCCCAAAAAGTGATTTCGCAGTTCATTGATCCAATTACTAAAGTATTACAGGGCGATTTTAGCTGTGTGATAATCTGCACCATGGTGGCGCGCCGAGCAGGCGTCCACCTTCCAGTTCAAGAGGCCTGGGCAGAGAGGGGCTGCGACCCCTGAAGGCAGCGCCAGGTGTGCAGGGTGACCACAGGAGCCCCTTGGTGGTCCGGCTGCAGAAGAGGCGGGCAGCCCCCCGACCCGATGATACTGAAGAGTGCGGCAGTGCCCGAGGGCGGGCGGAGTGCAGAGACCCAAGCCGCACGGACAGAGAGGAGGAGAGACAGAGAGGAAGATCTTCCATCCGATGATTCACTCCCCAAGTGAGCCACAATGGCCGGTGCACGCAGATCCGAAGCCAGGAACCAGGAACCTCTTCCGGGTCTCCCACTTGGGTGCAGGGTCCCAAAGCCTTGGGCCGTCCTCAACTGCTTTCCCAGGCCACAAGCAGGGAGCTGGATGGGAAGTGGAGCTTCCGGGATTAGAACTGGCGCCCACGTGGGATCCTGGTGCGTTCAAGGCGAGGACTTTAGTCGCTATGCTATCACCAGGCCCGGTCTCCTCATTTTAAAATGGGTATACTAACACAGGCTGCTTTTTATGAAGGAACAGGGAATAAAAACAGAGAAGGCATCTTAATGTGTGATTCCTGAAACAACCTTAATGGCCTCAATGCCAAAGGCAAGTCCAAGCAAGCTGAAGGTCAAAGCTACCTTCAGCTCTCCCACAAGGAGAGCAGGGATCAAGTACCTGAGTCACCGTCTCTCGTCTTGCTGGTTTCAGCAGCATGGAGCTGGATGCATAGTGGAACAGTCAAGACTCACTGACCATAGGTGTCCATGTTGTGGCTCAGCCCGTTAAGCTGTTGTTTGGTGTACCGACTGGTGGACAAGCTGGTCCTCTAGGGAACTGGATGTGTCCCCCTGGGCCGTAGCTCCAGGCTTCTCCTGCTTAGCTACCAAATCTCTGGCTGGTCTGAAGACGCCATGGGTTGGCTGGTTGCTGGTCACAGCTCTTGCAGAAATAATGTCTGCACTTGGTGACCACGGAGTTCCGGAAGGCCTGGCGGCAGCTGAAAACACCTACATAGCACCTCTGCGTTCCCAGCCTTGTCCACTTCATCGCAGGCACTGTGGCGACCTCCCGTTGGGTTCACCCTCCATCTGCCACCCGTGCTTGTCATCCGAGCTGCTGCGGAGGAACTTGAAGCTGGCTCCGTGGACTTTGTGGGGGGGGGGGGGGGGGGGCAGAATGAGGAGACTGAGATGGGTGCTTTGGTGTAGCAAGCTAAGCTTCCTGCTGCAGCACATCCCACAGAGGCTCCCTTTTGAGTACCAGCTGTCCTGTTTACAGACTGGGAAAGCAGCGGAGGATGGCTCGGGTCCTCGGGCCCCTGCATCCACTGGGAAAACCCAAAAGAGGCTCCTGGCTTCAGATTGGTTCAGCTCCGGCCACTGTGGTTGTCTCTTTTTTTCTCTGTAACTCTGCCCTTCACAAAAATCTTTTTTAAAAATGGGGAAATTGGGGTAGATATTAAGGTGGAATGGGTTAAGTTCCCACTAGCAACGCCTGATCCTTTATTGAAGTGCCTAGGCCGGATCCTAGCTACTCTACTTGGAATCCAGCTTCCTGTTTACAGACCTGGGAGGCAGCAGCTGATGGCTCAAGTGCTTGCATTCCAGCCACCCACACAGGACTCACCCAGATGAAATTCTTGCCTCTTGGGTTTGGTCAAGTCCAGGTCTGGTTATTGTTGGTATTTGGGGAGTGAGTCAGCAGGTAGAATTTCTCTCTGTGCCTTTTAAATAATTTTTTTTTACTGTGTAGAAGGTTTTTCCCCCCCCCCATTGTTTACAAATTTTCTTTTCCTTCTTCCTATCTGGAGGAGGGGAGACACTGGCCTCCCCAGTACCCAGTGTCCTCCCAGGGTCCCCGTGGTAGAGCGTGTTCTTGGATAGTTCTGAGATACTGTGATATTGCTGCTCCAGGGATGAGGAAATCCTTCCAAGGTCGATTGGCTGCCTTGGCTCACCTCCGAGTCTCCATTTGCCTGGAAGATTGCTGTCAAGTTTCACTGGGGTAATTGATCCATTTGTTCTGCCCTCCTTCCTCTGCAAACCAATGGGTGCTGCAGCCCAGCTCCAACCTGCCCACCACATGCTCAGCCCTCACGTACACAGGGGGCAGGTGAAGTCCAGTTAGAGCAACTCCCAATAACCCGCAGTGGACCAGTCCCCAGCCCTGGTTCCTGTGCCTGCCAACATGCGCGGCAGTCTGGTCTGTCCTACAGCCCATTCCGCTCTCACAGACATCATTGGATGTTGAAGCCTAACTCAATCCAATCGACTCCACCCACTAGCCCACACTCGTGCCAGTGGGTGCCGCCGCCCGTCCAGCCAGGCCCACCCCCAGTCCTGGTTCTTGATTCCCATCCAGGCCTGCAGAGGTCTTGGCCACACCTTCAGGTGGGCGGCGCAAGCATTGACCGCCCATTTCCTAACTGATTAAGAGACCACCAATGGGGAACATTTTACCTGTAGGTTCCCGCCCAACAAGGAGGGGTCAGGGAACGCTTAAAATCCCAAGACACTTCCTCAAACCTTTGGTGTCTCCCTCCCCTTTCGAGAGGCACCCCACCTCCAGGCTTTCTTTCTGGAGGTGCTTTTCCCTTACCTCTTCCTTCCCTGCTCACCTGGTTCCTTCGCAAATAAACTCTCCTGTCTGCAACAGATTCCGGGCTTTTTATTTCTATAATAAGCTGAGGAGAGAACCCAACGGGCTTTTCTGGTAACAGTTCTCATGCTCACCAGTGGGAGGTGCAGCCCATCAGACAGGTGCCCAGAGTCCCCCCAGCTGATCCACTCCCTATCCTGGGTCTGGCACACACTCCAGGCAGTTCTGCAGTCTAGCTCGACAGGACTTGCCCCCAGTCTCAGCGCTTGCCAGCTGGTGCTGCGGCAAAGCCAAACCTGCCTGTACTTACTCTGGCTCATACCGGTGGATACAACAGGATAGCCCAGCCTGGTTCTCCTCACCCAGTTCACATACAGGCCAACAGGTGTTACAGCCCTGCACAGCCTGGTCTGTCCCCAGTCCCAGGCCTCCCACTTACCAGCAGGAGCAGCGGCCCAGCAGGGAGGTCCCCACTACGCCCTTACTGGACTAGCATACCTCCGCTCGTCTGTGTGCTAGCAGGTGTCGCGGCAAATTAATATATCTATTTAAAAAGAGTTATTTTTATTGAAAAGGCAGATTAACAGAGAGAAAGCTCTTGCACCTGCTGATTCACCCTGTTAATGGCCACAATGGCTGTCGTTGCGCCAATCTGAAGACACAAGCCAGGAGTTTTCTTCCAGGTCTCCCACACAGGTACACGGTCCCAAAACTTTGGGCCATCCTACACTGTTTTCCCAGGCCACAAGCAGGGAGCTGGATGGGAAGTGGAGCCGCTGGGACATGAACTGTTGCCCATGTGGAATGCTGGCACTTGAAGGTGGAGGATTACCCATGTGGCTTTCAAGGTGTTTAACAATCTCACCAGTCTTCTTCCCCCTCACTCCCTTTTCGCATCCTCTCCTCTTCTCTGGCTGCAACGTCTGTCACGATTACCAGGGCGTGTTCTGGCATTCCCCACACCTATTCTCTATGCATCAGGCTGTGTACACTCTCTGCACCAGACCTGACTATTTTTCATTCTTCATCCATTCTATTCTTCAACAAAGCTGCTAATCGGTGACCTCACAGTCCTGTTCCAAACCTTTCCACGAGCCTTCTTTGTCCACTAAACAAACCCCAGATTTCTCAACCTGGTCTCCCAGCCCGTCACCCAGCTGCAAATAGGCATGACGAGACAACTGGGTGTTAGGTACACTCCAAGTACCAGGAGGAGAACTGTGGAAACCAGAAAGACCGGTCCCTGAACTCCTGGTGAACACACAGGGCATTAAATAATTACAAATAATCAATTAAGTCATTGTCAATGTGAATCAAGTAATGACAAGGTCCTTGATGCTCTGACCCCAACCCACCTTTTCGGTTTGATTCTCATCCTCTGTTCTGGGGGCTTGGCCCCCCTCCACGCCTTCCCACCTCTTCGGCTGGACCTGGTCAGCCCACCTGCCTGAGCACAGGTTCTTTTCTGCCCCAGCCCAGGCCCAGTTGCTCGTTCTGCTCCTTCCTTGCGGTTCTGCCAGACAACCTGACTACGAAGGAGCTTCCCTCATTTGCATTCCTAGCACTTACCCATTGAGCAAATATTTACTGAGGGACTCGTTGAAATGTTTCATGACTGACGCTTCATGAGAGCCTAAGCACATAGGATGGCATTAAAGATTTAAATTGTACAGAAAATTACAGTATTTTTTTCCCTTCCTCCTCTCTCCCAGGAAATGGGGGGAGGGAGGCAGGAGGGAGAGGAACCCAGGAAACTATATTGTAGAATATTCAAAATTACAGATAAACCTGATGGAAATAAACATTGCTCACACAATTCCACTACTTTTTTTTAAAAAAAAGATTTATTTATTTTTATTGGAAAGGTGGATATACAGAGAGGAGAAGAGACAGAAAGGAAGATCTTCCTTCCGATAGTTCACTCCCCAAGTGACCACAACGGCTGGAGCTGAGCCAATCCAAAGCCAGGAGCTCTTCCGGGTCTCCCACGCGGGTGCAGGGTCCCAAGGATTTGGGCCATCCTCAACTGCTTTCCCAGGCCACAAGCAGGGAGCTGGATGGGAAGTGGAGCTGCCGGGATTAGAACCGGTGCCCATACAGGATCCTGGTGCGTGCAAGGAGAGGACCTTAACCACTATGCTATCGTGCCGGGCCCACAATTCCACTAATTAGGGCTGCTTGCTAGGGTTTGCATCGGTAGGAGACCGCAGTAGGAATCTGAGGCAAGAGCTGAACCCTGAATGTCCTTCCGGACCACACTGACGGCTCTTCCTGTGTGATGCTGGGCTGGGCCGTGCAAACCTGGGATGTGCGGGCCACCTGAACACAGGAAACTTTGCAGCCCACCACCTTCACCCTCAGCATGGGCAGACTCCATTACCGTGCTAAGGTAACTCGATGCAGGGCAGATCCACCTTGGAAATTTCAAAGAACCCCCTACATCGTTCCAACAGAGGAAACAGGGCGATTGCCGCTGCCCGTCACAAGGCCATCCCACAGAGACATTGGTTGCTCCACTTCCAATCCAGCTCCCTGCTAATGCACCTGGGAAAACAGCGGAAGAGAGCCCAAGGCCTGGGGCCTCTGCACCCACGACCTAGACATGAAGCTCTGGGCGCTTGGCTTAGGTCTGGCTCAGTCCTGGTCATTGTGGCCATTTGGGGAGTGAAGCAACGGGTGAAAAGCTCTCTGTGTCCTCACTAACTCTGCCTTTCACACAAATGATTACATCTTTAACAGCACAGGGTAAACGTTAGGGCTGCCCACCTCCCTCTTTCCTAACGTTTGAGTAAATGGCAAGCACAGGACAACGTGTGTTAGGTGCGGGGGTCGAACCGTCTTCTGGCATGAACGCATAAAGGCAAGAACTGCAGCTTTGTGCGTTCTTCTGAATGAGCCTTCCAGCGGGCCTGAAAGGCTCCAACGGGCGCAGAACGGCTGTGGGAGGCTGTGCTGGGTGGGCGGGTGGCAGACGGGGAAGCTGGCCCATCAGGTTGGACCCTAGCAGCGGCAGATCCAAGGATGGCCAGCGGGGAGCTGGACAGGAAAAGAGCTCTCCCGGAGGGCGCAACCCCATTCGCTTCTCCTCCACTGACTTTCAAACACACCTTTAAGGACCCTCGGTGCTGCCCGGTGGAGCCCCAAACCAGCCCAGGAAAACAAAGGCAGCGGTCCTTCCGCCAGGCTTTTTCAGCCCGGACGAAGCCTCGGCGTTACCTTTGGGGATCCACCCGCGCCTTCTCACGCACCCAATGGGACCGGAGCCTCCTCCCACCGGGCGGAACAGAACTCGCTCGGTGCGTAAACGGACAGGTGCCGTGGACCAATGGGAGAGAGCGAGGGGTCGACCTGGGGTTTGAGAATGAGAGAGCCCGCAAAGGAGGGGTGGGGCCCCGAAGGCGCAGGGACCTGCAGGGCGCCCAGCGCGGCTGCCCCAACCACGGCCAGTGGAACCTGCGCACGGGGCGGCGGTGGCCAATGGGAAGGCGGCTGGCGCGCGGGGCGCGCGGGGCGGGCGGGCCGGGGCACCCTGGAAGCCACACCTCCTCTCCGGTCCCGCAGGGCTGGGGCGGAGCCAGGCGCGCGTCAGGTGGTCCCGGGCGTGCGGGGCGGCGCGGGAGGCGGGGCGCGGGGCGCAGAGGGGAGCGGCGGCCGGCTGGCTGGCTGGCTGGCTGGCTGGCGGCGGACACTGGCTGCACCTGCAGGTACCCGCGGCGGAGGTGGCCAGGCCGCCCGCGGGGGGCGAGCTGGGCAGGCGGGGACGCGGGCCCGCCGCACCCCGAGGAAGGCGGTGAGCGTTCGCGCCCCGCGCGCTTGTCCTTCGGCCGCGCGAGCCCCTCCGGAGCGCCGGTCCTGCGCTCCCCCGCCAACCCGGGCCCTACCTGAGGCCGTCGTCGTCGGGGGAGGGGGGTCCCCCCAGCTCTGCGGAGCCGCATGAACAATAGGCGGCGGCGGCTCCTGCGGGCGGCGGCAGCCCCGCACCCTATGGATCGGCCGCTCCATGGAGCCCTCCAGAGCGCTTCTCGGCTGCCTGGCGAGCGCCGCCGCTGCTGCCCCGCCGGGAGAGGACGGCGCGGGGGCCGAGGAGGAGGAAGAAGAGGAGGAGGAAGCGGCGGTGGCGGCCCCCGGGGAGCTGGGTTCGAACCCTCCGCTGCCTTACTGGACGGCAGTGTTCGAGTACGAGGCGGCGGGCGAGGACGAGCTGACCCTGCGGCTGGGCGACGTGGTGGAGGTGCTCTCCAAGGACTCGCAGGTGTCCGGCGACGAGGGCTGGTGGACCGGGCAGCTGAACCAGCGGGTGGGCATCTTTCCCAGCAACTACGTGACCCCGCGCAGCGCCTTCTCCAGCCGCTGCCAGCCCGGTGGCGAGGACCCCAGTTGTTATCCGCCTATTCAGTGTAAGGAGAAGGCGGGACCTGAGCCGGGCGGGCGGGCGTCGGGCGGGCCGGGTCAGGGGTGGTGTTCGCCTGGTGTGGGCATGCGTGCGTGCGTGCGCTTGGACTGCAGCGGCCGGAGCGAGCCCCAGGGCCTGCCTGGAACTACCTCGGCGGCGGCTCTGCGTTTCCCCATCCTGCGCTGTGTCCCGGGTGTCTGGAAGGATTCCAGGTGGGCGCTGTCCTGACCCGCGCTCCCAGCCAGCCCGGGGAACTAATTCTGACGCCTGTCGTCCCTTCCAGGCATTTGCCTGGAAAGAGATGGGGGTGTCTCCCACAGAGCTGGGCTGGCTCTGGAGCCCCGGAAGACTTCGTGAAGGCTAGGCCGATGTGCCTTTGAAATAAATTCTCTGTTAATGTTGTGGTTGCTCCAGCTGTGAGACTTCGAAGTTGTGTCTTTAGGAATCTCACCAAGTCCGGGGAGAAAGGGAGAGGCTGGGTCAGAGGAGATTGAGGAGGGAAAGGTGTCCCCCACCCCGCAAGCCGGAGCAGGTGTTTCCCCCCACCCCACCAGTCGCGGTTCCCTTAGACAGCTGGGCTGCGCACACACGGGCCAGCAGCACCTTCTCTTCACCCTAGATCCTTGCCTATATTTGGCATTGGCCAGATCCCAGGGAGACCATGCCCTGGGTCCCTCGTGGGGCCTTTCTCCCAGTGTCCTGGTTTTCGTCAGTTTCCCAGGAGCCCCTGTTCCACAGCCTGTCCGGAAATTTTCTTTGTTTATTTCCTAAGAGTGAAGTAGTCCCTGGAACCCGGTAATCAATCCTGGCGGGTCGTTTTAGAAGTGAGGTGGAAGCGTCTCATAGTGCAGTTTGCACAGTTTGAGATTTGAGATGAACTGTCGTTTCTGCCCTATTAGAAGTGTTCTTGTTAATAGGCAGTTATTTTATTTTTAAAGATTTATTTATTTTTATTGCAAAGTCAGATATACAGAAAGGAAAGACAGAGAGGAAGATCTTCCATCCGATGATTCACTCTCCAGGTGGCCACAATGGCCAGAGCTGCGCCGATCTGAAGCCAGGACGCCGATCTGAAGCCAGGACGCAGGAACTTCCTCCAGGTCTCCCACATGGGTGCAGGGTCCCAAGGATTTGGGCCGTCATCGACTGCTTTCCCAGGCCACAAGCAGGGAGCTGGATGGGAAATGGAGCTGCTGGGATTAGAACCAGCGCCCATATGGGATCCTGGCGCATTCAAGGCGAGGACTTTAGCCACTAGGGCACCACGCCGGGCCCTTGGCAGTTATTAATGTTCCTTATTTTTGTGTACTTTGTCTTAGTTGATTCTGGAAAAAATAATAGTTACTGAAGACCAGCTTTAAACATTTAGTTTCTTTTTTAAAAATTTTATTGATTTTTGTTGAAACACAGATTTACAGAGAGAAGGAGAGACAGAAAGATCTTCTGTCAGCTGGTTCACTCCCCACATGTCCGCAGTGGCCATGGCTGAGCCAGTCCAGAGGCAGGAGCTAAGAGCTTCGTCCAGGTCTCCCACGTGGATGCAGAGTCCCAAGACTTTCGGCCACCCTTGGCTGTGTTCCCAGGCCACAAGCAGGGAGCAGCCAAGACGTGAACCAGTGCCCATGTGGGATCTTGGTGTGTGCAAGGCAAGGGTTTAGTTGGAAGCACACACGCTGGCCCCTTGCAGTTGCGATCTTGCATTTGCGACAGTTTTTCCGGATCCCATGACTGTTTCTACCTGAACATTTGCTTTGAATGTTTTGAAACATGAGCAGGTAATGCCCAGTCATCACTGCTGTCTCTGTTTCTCCACTCTTTTTTTCCTGTGGGTGTTTGCCAAGCCAGTGTTCAAACCTTTCCTTCCCTTTTCCTCTCCCCCTCACTGGAGTTAAGGCTTCATATTTCTGCATTTTGATCTTTATGAATGTCTTGAAGAGGCACATGACTTTAAATTGTTTTTATGTGTCACATCTTTTTTTGTGCAGGGGCTGGTGAGAGGAAGGCTGAGGGTCCTGGCTCAGTTTTGGAGTAGTGACGAACATGAACTTGGTCATCTATTGGAAGACACATAAATAACCTGGCGTGTTAGAAAGTACAGTGTGATTTTAGGCAGATCTCAGAGGTCTGGATTTTTTGTGGGTGGTTTTGTGATTTTATTTTTTCAAGTTTTATTTTTTGAAAGGTAGATTGACCGAGGGCAAACTGAGCAGGAGAGCAGAATGAGGGTGAGTTGGCGCTGCGTCCTCCGCAGGTTCACTGCCCACATGCCTGCGACAGTGGGGGCGGCACCACACTGAAGGCAGGAGCATGCAGATTCATCCAGGTTTCCCCTGTGGGTGGTGGGGTCCCAAGCACTTAGTCACCATCTGCTATGTCCCAGGGTGTGTATTAGCAGGAAACTAGATAGGAAGTGGAGCTGGGATTCGAACCCAGATACTCTCTTGTGGTTTGGGAGCATCAGAAGCAATGGCTTAACCACTGTGCCACAATGCCCACCCATTTTTTTCTTTTTCAAGACAGCTACTGTCAGAGTGGGGAAGTTATGACATTCGTGACATTCATTCATGACATTGTGACATTCATGAACACAATCTCTCTGTTTGGTAAGATTTATTTTTATTGGAAAGTCAGATGTATAGAAAGGAGAGACAGAAAGATCCTCTATTCATTGATTCGCTCCCCACGTAGCCGCAGCAGCTGGGGTTGAACCGATCCAAAGCCAAGAGCCTTTTCCGGGTCTCCCACACGCGGGTGCAGGGTCCCAAGGCTTTGAGCCGTCCTCAACTGCTTTCCCAGGGCATGAGCAGGGAGCTGGATGGGAAGTGGAGCAGCCGGGATTAGAACTGGCGCCCATATGGGATCTGGTGAATGCAAGGTGAGGACTTTTAGCTGCTAGGCTATGGCTCTGGACCTTATGAGGGATATGAGGTGTGTCAATACACGATTTCACTGAAGCGCTTTAGAACAGATGGGCAGCTGGGCAGCTGCTGACAGGTGTATGTCTGATATGTATGTCCTGTCTACTCATTCAGTTAATGCCAAGCAGAAAATAAAGGTGATGGACACGTTTGTCTACAAATATTTGTTAGAATTGAGCATCTGAGGTGTCTCCCCTGGGTTCAACTCTCCTTCAGCTTCTCCCCGGGGCGTGTCTTGTAACATTACATTCTGAATTGTAAGTGGAAGGGACTAAACCCAGCAGTCATGGTCAGTGTAGGTCTTAGATGGTTGCTTTCTCAGGTGACAGTGCTGTTTTAAACTTTATCCAAAACAGAAAGAGCGGATGTGAGTCTTGGCTCCAAGAACTTGACGGGATGCTCTGAGACGTCTTATCTGGAGCTGGTGCTTTTCTCCTGTGTAGATAACTGGACTTTGGCTCTTCGTAAACAACAGAGAGAGTCAGGAACACATTCATCTGTATTTTATTGAAAGAGGAAAAATGTGCAGTTATAAATGTGTTGCCTTATAAGATATTTCAGTTTTTACAAAAAGTTTCTTTAACAAGAGAATTGTGTCCGTTTCCAAACAAGTCATAGAGTAAGGTTATTAATTTGTACTTCTTATTCAATACTTGCTAAGGGTGTATTTTCAGATGTATCTAACGTTTTTGGATGTGTGACGTTTATAACAGTGTCTTGCCCAAAGCCCATCAGAGTGTGTCTGTACATTATTTTGAAGCATACAGTTGAGAAGGAATTATGTCTTGGCTCTGAAAAGGAAAGAAAGAAGGTTTTGTTCCTGATATTCCTGGAAATATGCTGCTGCAGACACTGAAAAAAAAATGCAGAATGCAACTTGACCTGTTTCTTACTTAAAACCAGGCCTGGTGTGGAGCAGGAATGGGAAGGAGAGACCCGAGTGCCCTCCTCTGCAACCGAGGATGTTGTCCCTCCGTTAGCGGGGAGCTGGGAACGCAGTCCCTTCCCCCACCCTCGGGGCCTGCCTTGTCTTCATTAGGCGGCTGTGGTCTGTGTTTTGCACTTGAAGGCTTGTCCTGATATTTCCTTAACTAAATCATGAGCTCCAGATCCGTGGCCTTCCATGGGGATTTTCTTCCTTCTGGGAGATGCGGTCTGAGGAGCTGTTCTTTCAGCACTCTGGTTTGCGTGCCTGTCTTTTTAAGGTTCGTGTATTTCCATGCTTAATCCCTGCTGCGTGTCCACAGTGATGTTGCGGGCCAGAGCAGAAAGGAGCTTACAAGAGAAAACACTACACATGGTTCTCTTAAGGAGCATTCACTTCTTAAACTGTGGGCAGAACAGATATAAATTTGTGAAATAGAAACAGGTGTTTTCATTTGTGTCAAAGCTGGGAGAGAAGAAAAATGTGTTCCTTCCCTTCATGACCAAAGATAATTTTTATTTCTTTTTAAATATTTTGAAAGAGAGCGAGGTATCTGCTTATCCATTTATCTGTTTACTATTCCCCAAATGACTGTAATAATTGAGACTGGGTCAGTCGAAGCCAGGAGCTGGAAACTCTAGGTTTTGCATGTGGGTGTTGGAGGTCACATGCTTCAGCCTGCACCTGCTGCTTCTCCAAGAAGCTGGAAGGGGGAGCAGAGCTGTGGCCAGGAGCTTCTTCCAGGTCTCCCACGTGTGTGTGGGTTCCAAAGCTTTGGGTCGTCCTCTACTGCTTTCCCAGGCACAAGCAGGGAGCTGGATGGGAAACGGGGCTGCTGGGATTAGAACTGGTGCCCCTGTGGGATCCTGGCATGTTCAAGGTGAGGACGTTAGCTGCAAGAGCACAGCACCAGACCCTCTAAGCAGACTTTTTACAGATAGGATCTGGGGCCTCAAGGGCACTCGGTGGGTTTGTTGAGACACTGTGAACTTGGGGGGATTGAACTGGACCCAGGTGTTTGTTATGAGGCTCCATGGGTCTCAGCCATGAGGTCCTGGATGTCTCCCGGGCTGACTCGGCTCTGCTTGTGTTCGCTGCTGCTGCAGAGCAGCGTTCCTGGGTTCCTGCACTGACCTCCTGCGTGGCGCCTTCTGCTGAAGGCCCTCCGTCTAGATTATGCTCTGTGAGGGCGCTTGCAAAAGCTCATGGCAAAAGGAATGAAATAGTTATTTTGGGGCAAAAAAGTTGAAGCCAAATCCATGCATACAAAGCATTTTCAAAACATCTATGAAAAATGTATATTGTGAAAAAACTTGGATTTCAAACTTAGGTTTTAATTTTCTGTTTTCTCTTGAACCCTTAAAGTTCTTGTCCAGGGCTTCTATGGCCAGTCCTTCTAAATTGTTGAATTAACAACATTCCCCTTCTGAAAGATACTTCTGTTATTTATAGTGTGAAGTTTAAGTCCTTCACAATGGCTTTAAAAACGTGTTACCTCAGCTGCCCCAAGAAAAGCTTTTCTGCTGTTGGCTATAAGCGGCCACAGCAGACCTCCTGAAGTGCCCGAAGGCCATACATTCTCATTCCCTTGTTCTTTGTCTTGTTATACACACTGGTCTCCTCCAGGTCTCAGTGTGACCCTTTGACCCCTCCCACTCCTTGTTCAGGCCCTTCAGATGTCCCCTTGCCTGAGGATCCTTTTCCTGGTCCTTCTCTTCACCCCGTCCTGTGTAGTAGTTTGTGATTTTTCTAAACCTCTGGTCAGCCCCCTACCCCCGCCGACCCGCTGTGTTGTGGGTCTTGTGTTTCTCCCTAGGCCTTGGGGTGTGTGCTGCTCAGCAGCAGGTGCACAGTAAAGCTGAGTGAGGCTCCAGAAGAACTTTCCCAGTGTTGTTTGGGTTAAAGTGCTTGACCTTGCTGCAGGATCCTGCCTGACTTTCCAAGTGGGATTTATTTATTTATTTTAAAGGCAGAGTTAGAACGAGAGAAGAGAAATTCCATCTTCTTTTTTGCTTATCAAATGACAGCAGTGGCTTCAGGCTGGGTCAGGAACTCCATCCTAGGCTCCCAGATGGGTGGCAGGTACCCAAGCTCTTGGGCATCTTCCCCTGCTTTTCCAAGGACATCATCAGGGAGCTAGATCGGAAGCAGAGCTGCCAGGACATGACCTGGCACTTGTTAAGTGCCTACTATGTGCTAGTCCCTCATGATCCTGCAGAAGAAAAGCAGGTTAATTGCAGTTCCCGCCCTGATGGGTTCCATCTTACAGTGGGATGCTGGAGAAGGGCAGCAGGTGGATGCTTGCATTGTATTTTCAGGCTGTCACTGACCTGCTGCTTCCGTCTTCTCTCCCCAGTGTTAGAGATTGACTTTGCGGAGCTGACTCTGGAAGAGATCATTGGCATTGGGGGCTTCGGAAAGGTCTACCGTGCCTTCTGGATCGGGGATGAGGTTGCCGTGAAGGCTGCTCGCCACGACCCCGACGAGGACATCAGCCAGACCATAGAGAACGTTCGTCAGGAGGCCAAGCTCTTCGCCATGCTGAAGCACCCCAACATCATCGCCCTCAGGGGCGTGTGTCTGAAGGAACCCAACCTCTGCCTGGTGATGGAGTTTGCCCGCGGAGGGCCCCTGAATAGGGTGTTGTCTGGGAAGAGGATTCCCCCGGACATCCTGGTGAACTGGGCTGTGCAGATCGCCAGAGGAATGAACTACTTACACGATGAGGCCATCGTCCCCATCATCCACCGAGACCTTAAGTCCAGCAACAGTGAGTGTGATGAAGGGGGGCTGGGAGGGTAAGGGCACCTGCAGACAGCCTGCGACTCCAGTAGGAGTGGATTCCCAATGGAACTTAGGGGCAATAAGCCCTTTGCTTCATCATCCAGGTGGGCACTTGGCCTAGTGGCTGCATTGTCAAATAAGACTACTGCCACCTGTGTGTCTGCCGTGTGTCTGGGTTTGATACCTGCCCCGCCTCCTGTGTCTGACTCGTGCTCTCGCAGACCCTGGAAGCAGCAGGGTGGCTTGTGTGTTTCAGTTCCTGTCGCCCACGTGAGACAGACCTGGGCTGAGTTCGCAGCCTCAGCCCTGCCCAGCTCCAGGCATTAGCGGCATTTGAGGAGTGATGGAGAGATAGGCCCCGCCCCCAGTCTCTTCTCTGCCTCTCAAATAAAGCAAATAATTAAAAAAATAAACAAAGACAGAAGCACCAAGAGAAAGCATTCCATCCTTGACACGTAGGAATGAGATGAGAACCAAGAAAAAGAGGTTTTGGAAGGGAAGAGTGAGACCCCTGAGGGGTCTAAGACAATTCTAAGTCCCTTCCGGTGGGCGAGATGGACTGTGATGTGCTATGCAAAACTAGAGATCTCCCTATGAGGGAAGCCTGTGTGCCATCATGAGGCACATCTTCCTCTTTATGGGGCGAGCAGGCAGAGTGAACCTGTACCACTCTGTTATGATTGACCTAAACACCACAACCTGAGGTGTCTGCAGAAAAAGGACTGTGGGAAGGGAAGGTGGGTTCTGTGAGCCGGGAGCCGTTGCAGGTGGCTGTGTCCGTCTGGAGAGTGCAGCCTGGCCGGTGGTGTTACACTCCCCCTCCTAGCCCAGGGCTGCTGTTCATTGCCATAACCTCCCCGTGGTTAATAGCAGGGAGCTGGAGTAACGATGGGTGAAACACGCAGAATCCTTAAGCTGGATTGCGACTCAGGGGTAGACGTAATTAGGTGGTGAGCTGCTGGAAGTTTCTGCCTTCCCCTTGGCTGAATCTGCAGGAGCTGGCCTGGGCTGCAGTGGCCTGGAGATTCCTGCTCATTCTCACCTCCTCCGCTGAGCAGGAGAGAGCCTTGCGGCTCTCTGACAGCACCCGGAGTGTTCCAGCCCCAAGAGGGGGCAACACAGGTCCCAGGAACTTAACTTCCTCTGCGTCTTTCAGCTTGCAGCCCAGAAATCCTTCACACTTTACTTTGTCGCATTTGTAGCTTCTCTGTTGGTTGGTAAGTACTTTAGTGAGTGTGTTTACTTTTTAAAGTACTTTACAAAAAATTCTGTAAATGGCAAGTACTTGTTGTGTAAAAACTAGAAAGCGCAACTAAAAAGACAAGAACGTTCACCTAGCTGTTACATTTGGCATGTCTCCCTAGTCATTGAACAAGTCTATTTGTTCATTTTTGTTGGAAAGGCACAGAGATAGAAACAAGCAGGTAACCATGCATGGGTTCACTTCCCCAGATGTCCATAGCAGCCAGTGTGGCCAAGGCCAAATCAGGAACCAGAAACAGTCCAGGCCTGCCATGTGGGTGGCAGGGAATGCAGTACTTGAGTCTGGGGCAGGTGCCATAATATCAGTGCTGGCATCCTATGTGGATGCTGGGTTGAGTCTCGGCTACTCCACCTCTGATCCAGCTCCCTGCTAATGTGCCTGGGAAAGCGGCAGAAGATGGCCCAAGCCTTTGGGTCTCTACATTCATGTGGGAGACTCAGAAGCAACTCCAAGCTCCGGGCTTTGGATTGGCCCTGTTCTGGCTGTTACGGCCATTTGAGGAGTTATCCAGCAGATGGAAAATCTTTCTGTCTCTCCTTCTCTTTCTGTAAATCAGCCTTTCAAATAGAAATATATATATTTTTTATCTGTACTGCCGTCATCACTACTGCCTCCCAGGATTTTACATTAATTACAGGGAACTGGAATGGAAGTGGAGCTGAGCCTGGAACCCAGGCACGCCCACATGAGATGCAATCGGCTTACTCACCGTGCCAAAAGTCTACTTTCCACATGACCGCACAGTAGTGTTTGTTACCTGAGTCTCTTCCTGTCCATGTATTCCTCCCGCTTTACAGCGGAAGACTTCCGTTTTGCAAGCATATGGAATATTAGAGACCTTTTTGGAGATGTGATGTGATGCCTGTGAAGGGTTCAAATGACAGGACTACAGCACCTTCTCTTTTCCCTTAGCCATTATCTCTGTTCATCTGGTGGTGCTCATTTCCTGCAAAGTCTAGTTCTTTGAATAGTTTAGAACTCTTGGTGGCCACTTTTCCAAGTAACTTATACCTACAAATGGCTTTGGGTGAGGCAGTAAAAAGCAACAGATGTGTTGGTAGGACATGTGATATTGAAACTGAGTTTTCTTCCTTTTTTTTTTTTTTAATGTCCTTATCATAGGAAAATGAGGCAAAGTACAGTTATGTTACATAATCAGTCTGGTTTTTAAAAACAGGCTTAGGGGCCCCGCGTGGTAGCCTAGTGGCTAAAGCCCTTGCCTTGCATAAGCTGGGATCCCATATGGGTGCTGATTTGTGTCCTGGCTATCCCACTTCCCATCCAGTTCCCTGCTTGTGGCCTGGGAAAGCAGGCAAGGATATCCCAAAGCTTTGGGATCCTGTACCCACATGGGAGCAGAGACCTGGCTCCTGGCTTCAGATCAGCTCAACTCTGGCTGTTGCAGCCACTTGGGGGAGTGAGTCAGCGGATGGGAGACCTTTCTTTCTTATTCTCCTTCTTTCTGTAAATCTGACTTTCCAGTTAAAAAAAAATGTATCATGGAAAATAATAAAAATAATTTTAAAAACAGGCTTAGGATAATAGAATTCTAAGATTTCTATTTCCTTGATGAAGTTTCAAAATTCAGCATAATTTCTAATTGTACATGCAAGGTTTTATCTTTTCAGGGGATTTGTGTGGGGGAATCTAGTCTTAATTTTTTGAATATTTATTAGGAAGTCAGAGGTACAAGAGAGCTCCTCCATCTCTGCTTCATTCCCCAGATGAGCAGCTGCCAGGGCCGAGCCACGCCAAAGCATGGAGCTTCTTCCAGATCTCCCACAGCGGTGGCAGGAGCCCAAGCCCTTGGGTCATCTGCTTTCCCCAGGTCATGAACAGAGGGCTGGATCAGAGTGCAAGCAGCTAGGATACAAATTGGTGCACATATGCCAGTGTTGTAGGCCATGTCCTTACTCAGTGAAATCTAGACTCGGGTAAAGGAAAAGCTACATTGCCACAGTCCTGCTGTTTACAGGAGAGAGCAAGAGGTCTGAATGGCCTTGTGTTACCCAAGAGACAAAACTGTTGTCCTTTTGTGATCTATAAGGTTTGTTATTGTTACTCTATTATTATTTTTAAAGATTTATTTATTTTTATTGCAAAGTCAGATACATACAGAGAGGAGGAGAGACAAAGGAAGATCTTCCGCCCGATGAATCACTCCCCAAGTGGCCATAATGGTCGGTGCTGTGCCGATCTGAAGCCAGGTGCCCAGATCCTCTTTCAGGTCTCCCACGTGGGTACAGGGTGCCAAAGCCTTGGGCCGCCCTTGACTGCTTTCCCAGGCCACAAGCAGGGAGCTGGATGGGAAGTGGGGCTGCGCCCATATGGGATCCCGACACGTTCAAGGCGAGGACTTTAGCTGCTAGGCCACCACGCTGGGCCCTATTATTATTGTTAAAGAGAGAGAGCATGTCAGGTGCCTCCATCTTTTGTTACACTCTGAACATGCCTGTAGTGGCCTAGGCTGGACCAGGACCAAACCCAGGAGCCAGGAACTCAATCCAGGACGCTCATATGGGTGATAGGGAGCCAGTTACGTGAGACTGTCAGTGGGAAGCTAAAGTTAAGAGCCAGAACTAGGAGTCAAACCCAGGTACTCTGGTGCGGAGCAAGAGCGTGTTAAGCACTAGGCTCAATGTTTGCTTCCTTATTCGAGTTTTAGAAGCTAAGGCGGAGCTTCAGGAGTGGTATGTTGTCACAGGAGTTGGACTTCCATGTTGGGCAGTAAGTTGATGTACACTGTCGAGGGAACTGTGCCAGAAGTGTGCAGGGTCCTTGCCTGTGTGATCAGTGCTGCTGTTGAGAGCCCAGTTGTAAATGTGACGTGTGAGTTGGGGTAGCTCCTAGGCATTTGTCTGCGTGGGCGCTAGCCTGGGTTTGTGCGTATCCAGTGTAAGCCTTACTGACCCCATTGTGCTTACTCTACTGCAGATTGTTTTAGAATTGTGATACCACTCCCTTCCACTGCCTCTAGTTTGGGAGTCAAGACTTTGTATTTTGTAGACTTGACGACAACACTGTCCTGTTGACGTTGCATTGTTAATTTTTATTTTTATTTCTCTCTCGTCTGCTGATTCACCACTCCCAAAGGCTCACAACAGCTTGCACTGGGCCAGGCCCAAGCCTAGAGTCTGGCACTCTGTCCTGACTTCTCACATGGCTGGTAGAGACTCAGCTGTTTGAGCCATCATCTGCTGCCTCCCGCAGTGCACATGAGCAGGAAACTGCAAACAGGAGTGGAGCCAAGACTCCAACCCAGGCGCTCTAGTCTGGGGGTGGGCTGTCTCATGCTGCCTCTTGACTGATGCACCAAACACCCACCTCTCCCTTGATTCTTATGGTTGGTTTCACAGGGTTGGGTTTGATTTTTATCACATAGAGACAGAATACTAGGAATTATAGGTCTACTTTACATTGAATCAGCAGAGAAAGGGCTTTGTGTGGGGAGATGGTGATTGACTTGTAGCTACTGTAAAGGCTCCGTCAGAAGTCATTTGTTCAAGTGTCTTAATAGCCTGATCACTTACTTGAAAAGTTACCATTTACTGACAGTGAAAAGCGTTTAGCCTATACTATCATGTATTCCTAAATAATGCATGTTAGGTTTATATTTGTGTGTACCTAACCTAGAAGACAACACAGGAGACCTGGGTGAAAGAAGGGGCATGTGGCTCTGCCCTGGAGCAGCCTGGGGGACTCCATGGCAGGGGCCCAGGGACCCAGGATCTGTGTTACTGGCATCCCAGCACAAGGCCTCCTACTGTTGGCCTGTGGACCAAGAAGACTGCTGGAGGACCAGAGATTTTGTTCAGATCCTTCTTTGAAGGAGGAGAAAAAGTAGCAGCACAGGAGAAGGTGTCCTTTCTGGCTGAGTGAGCTCCCTGGGACAGCCCTGAGGTCCACTCACGCTGACTAGAGCATAGCCACGAATCCGGGGCTGGTGGGCAGTGGCAGTGGGCAGCGGGCCCAGCTCTGCACTGGGTTCTGTTAGTGAACATGACTGAAGACGGGGGCTGGGGTTTGTTTTCTATTTTTTGAGAGGCAGCAGAGAATGAGAGCATGCTACTGTCCGCTAGGTCACTGCCCGGACGCCTGCAGCAGCCAGGACAAAGCCTGTGTAATCCAGGTCCTCCATGAGGGTGACAGAGCCCTAGCCGCCTGAGGGTCCACTCAGTAGGAAGCTGGAATTGGAAGCAGAGCCGGACTCCCACCCAGGCACCTCTGATGTGGGATGCAGTCTCAGCCGCCTCACCAGGTGCCCACCTGTGCCATGGCATGTGTTTGGAAGAGGTTCCCTCAGTCAGACAAGCCCAGTTGATTCTAGGATATGTGGTTCAGACCCCTGATTTAGCAATTTATATAACTGTACTGTATCACACCATTAACCGAAACATCACATCAGAAATCTACTTGGGGGAAAAAACTCTAAAAGAATAGATGTATGCATCTTTCCTCTGTCAAGCTGGGCAGACCAAGTTAACTCAGTTGTTATGGAAGACAGTGGTGAGGGGTGGGCTTCTCGGGGGGGGGGGATTTCAGTTAGTAGGTAGTGTGGTGTGAAGGCATTTGGCAGAGCTGTGCTGGAAGAGAGCCCATTCAGGTTAGGTTAGTAAAGCAGATACAGGCTGAGCATCTCTGGTCTGAAAACCCAAAGTATTTTTTTTTTTAAGATTTATTTTATTTTTATTACAAAGTCAGATATACTGAGAGGAGGAGAGATAGAGAGGAAGTGGAGCTGCCGGGATTAGAACCAGCAGCCATATGGGATCAAGGCGAGGACCTTAGCCACTAGGCCACACTGCTGAGCCCAACCCAAAGTATTTTGATCCCTGACATGCGCTCCAGAGGTTTTGAAGTCTGGAGTATTTCAAAGTTGGGGTTAGGGATATGCTCCCCCAGAGAAGTCGGTGTCACTACTGTGAAATTCAGAACGCTCTGTAAGTTGAAGAGCTTCCGGGCCAGAGAAGGTTGGATCAGGGACCTGTCACCCATGATACATGAAAGCCCCAGGAAGCCAAGCTCGCCCAGTGGAAGGTAGTGCTATTATCTGCATTTTATTTTTAATAACTATCTTCTTAGAAAACACAGAAAAGCATGAAAGTGGAGAAGACTGTGCCTTCCAGAGCCTCTAACACACATGTTGTGTGTGGCGGGGTGTTCTCCACCCAGCAGTCGGCATCGTCAGCTTGCATCCCTCATCCTGCACTGTTGGGCCGGACAACTGACAGCTGGGTGTTTCACTGCAGTACTTTGATCCCGTGGTGTTTTAGTTTTATGTGATCAGGAGTAACGTCGTGTTCCTCCCAGGGCAGTAGCAAGCACATTTTGTTCATGTGTGATCTGTATCCTGCCTGTATCTTCCTTGGGCTTCAAGCAGCTGATTTCTACATATTTAGAACCTTATTTGATTTAAAAGGCAGAGTTGGAGACAGACTTTTTTTTTTTTAAAGCTTTATTTGTGGGCTTGGCAGTGTGGCCTAGTGGCTAAGGTCCTCGCCTTGATCCCATATGGCTGCTTGTTCTAATCCCGGCAGCTCCACTTCCTCTCTATCTCTCCTCCTCTCAGTATATCTGACTTTGTAATAAAAATAATAAAATAAATCTTAAAAAAAAAAAAAAGCTTTATTTGTGTTTGGAAGGCAGAGTTAGAGAGAGGAGAGACAGAGAGAGCTTCCATCTGCTGGTTCACTTTCCAAATGGCTGCAATGGCCAAAACTGAGCTAATTTGAAACCAGGAGCCAGAAGATTCTGAGTCTTCATTGTGGCTACAGGGACCCAAGAACTTGGGCCGTCTTCTGCTGCACATTAACAGGGAGCTGAATTAGAGACTGATCGGCTGGAACTCAAACCAGTGCCCATATGGGGTACTGCTGCTTTAGGCATAGGCTTAACCCATCAAGCCACTGTTCCAATTCCAAGACATTTTTAACTTTATAGCTGAAAGACCAGAGATGAGGGGTGGACTGTGTTAGTGTGTGGGTTAGGGACTAGGCATACCTGCCGTCCTTTTCGCAGATGCTGGCTGAAGGCTCGTACGAGGTCTCGGCTGCCTTAACTCTCTGTTGTTCATCTTGAGGTAATTGGCCTTCAGCCACACTCCCCCCAGAATAGAGCTTGTCCTTCTAGGCCGTCAGGCTCATTTCACACTCACACTTTCTGGGGGATCACCTTGTTTGCAGGAATGCGAGAGGATGTCAGCTGCAGAGCCCAGTTCCTAGCTCTTTCTGAGGGATAAAGAAAGCTGTTCAGGATGCCTCAGGTGCCCCTTGTCAAAAGCAGAGGTCCCTCCAGGCGTGCCTGGCTCGTGAGCTTCTGTATGCCTGTTCTGTTCCCTGTTGTGTTCTTTGCCACAAGTGCTTCTTACAGAGATTTGGATGATGGCAGCTGAGTTCTGAGGATTTTTTTAGGCTGATGTATACAAGAATTAAATGAATCTTTGCTTTATTTATTTCCATTGGAGGCAGGCTTATAGAGAAGGAGAGACAGAGAGAAGAATCTCCTGTCCTCTAGTTCACTCCCCAAGTGGCCGCAACAGCCGAAACTGAGTGGATCCGAAGCCAGGAGCCAGGAGCCAGGAGCTTCCTCCAGGTCTCCCACACAGGTACAGATTCCCAAGGAGTTGGGCTGTGCTCCAGTTTTTTTTCAGGCTGTGACAGGGAGCTGGATGACAAGTGGAGCAGCTGGGACACAAACCAGCAGCCAGATATGATACCAGTGCTTGGAGGCAGATGATGAGCCAGTTGAGCCATTGTGCCGGCCCCCATCATTTTTTGGTAAAGATTTATTTATCTGAAAGGCAGAGTTAGAGAGAGGCAGGTGGATTTTCATCTGCTGATTCACCCACTACATGGCTGCAGTGGTCAGGGAATATGCAGGCTGAAGCTAGGAACCCACATTCCCATCTGGGTCTCCCTTGTGAGTGGCAGGGGCTCAAACACTTGGGCGTCCGCTGCTGCTTCCTTGGCTCATTGGCAGGGAGCTGGGTTGGAAGTGTAGCAGCTGAGACTTGAAGTGGCTCTAATAGCGGATGTCAGTGTTACAGATGTGATTTAACATGGGATGCCACGTTGTCAGCTGATCGCCCCACTTTTTGCAAATGGCTGGTGGTTCCACTATGGCTCAGGGTGAAGATTTGTCCCTGACAAATCTTTTCTTGTTTCAAAGATTGATTTTATTATTATTATTTTATTGGAAAGGCGGATATATGGAGAGAAGGAGATAAAGATCTTTCATCTGCTGACTCACTCTCCAAGTAGCCACAGCAGCCTGGACTGAGCCGATCCAAAGCCAGGAGCCAGGAGCCAGGAGCCAGGAGCTTCTTCCAATTCTCCCACGGGGTGCAGGGTCTCATGGCTTTGGACCGTTCTTTACTGCTTTTCCAGGCCTCAGGCAGGAAGCTGGATGGGAAGTGGAGCTGCCAGGACACGAACTGACACCCATATGGGATTCTGGCGGATGCGAGGACTTAGCCACCAGGCTATCATACCAGGCCCAAATCCTATTCTTTTCTTCTTCTTTTAAGCTTTATCTGTTTATTCAAAAGAAATTTACAGGGCTCGGCAGCGTGGCCTAGTGGCTAAGGTCCTTGCCTTGATCCCATATGGCCGCTGGTTCTAATCCCGGCAGCTCCACTTTCTCTCTATCTCTCCTCCTCTCAGTATATCTGACTTTGTAATAAAAATAAATCTTTAAAAAAAAAAAAAGAAAAATAAATTTACAGAGAGAAATCTTCCACCTACTGGTTCACTCCCCAAATGACTGCAATAGCTAGGGGCTGACACAGGGCAAAGCTGTGAGCCAGGAGCTTCATCTGGGTCTCCCATGTGAGTGCGGGGACCCAAACACTTGAACCATCTTTCCCTGTTTTCCAAGGCATGTGAACAGAGGGATTAAAGTGGAGCAGTTGGGATGTGAACCAGCACCCATAGGAGATGCCAGCACTGTAGGTAGAGGCTTAACCTACACCACATTGCCAGATCGGCTTCCAGATCTTTAAGGAGATCAGGCAGGAGCCGGTCAGCCTCATCTCCATGTCCCTTGGAACATTTTATTCCTTAGCCTGGTACTTCATCTTGTTCCTGTGACTTTCTTAGCTCAAGGTCTCGTGGGGACAGGACACAGAGCAGCCACATGTGGAGGAGTCAGGAAAAGAGTTGGCTCCTTGCTCAGGTGGGGAGCCCAGCTCTATTGGGGCACCCCTTAGCTCCCCATCGCTCTTGTAGCACCACACATCATTCCTCTTAACATAGGGCTTTCATGTGAGCTCCCCAGGAAGGATGTAAAATGTGGTTCCTTTTGAAGGAAGTGGGGCTGGGCTCATATCAACTCAGGGCTTGAGATGGGAGGGTTGTGAGCCACCACCGTCACAGAGACCTTAAGTAGGCTCCTGTGTGTGAGGGCACTGGGGTGGTGGGAGGGACGTGGCCTTTGATGTTAACTGGCTGCGTGGCCTTGTTGGTGTCTTGTGATCTTCATGCAACTTGCATTTCTCTTCTGTAAAATGAGGCTAGGGCAAGATGGCTCGCACTTAGGCCTGAAAGTGTTGGAGAGCAGCTGACAGCTGCCCAGTTTGTTTGCGCCTGATGTCAGTCTAAGATGTGCCCAGGTTGCTCCCTTGCCAGCTTCCACATGCCAGGGCTGAACATCCCCCTCTCCCCCTGAATTAGATTCTGCCGAGGGGTGATTGCAGCGGACAGCTGACAGGAGCTCACAGGTGCTGCTTCCTAACCTCCCATTGCCATGCCGGCTGTGACAGATGGCCTCGCCGAGAGAAGATGCTACAGTCACATGATCCCTGACCAGGCTTCACCAGGCCAAGGGCGACTCCTTCCACTGCTGCCCCATCCTTGGAGCTGAGCACAGGGCCGGGCATCTCAGAGCCTTCTGGTCGCTCTGACTTACAGGTGCTGCCTGCCTGCTTCTCTAAGCCGCTGCCGCTGAGCTTCGGATGGGGCGGCTGTGCCTCTGTGTCCCAGCTCACCCCACAGTCACAGTGCCCTGCCCTGTGAGAGTAAGACCTAGAAATTAGCTAGCTGTTCCTGATCTTCCTTATGCCCCCGCCCCCCCAGGCTTTCGTAACCTGAGAAGAAAGCCCTTGCCATTGGAGGGTGGGTTTGGAAAACCCTTGAATCAGGCTTCAGCTGACATTGGGTATGTGCTGGGCCTCTTGGAGCTGCAGGAATTTTACCTGTCCATGGGACAATACCAAAAAACCTCGGAAAGACGCACCCCAAGTGTCTCTGGGGCATCATGTTCAGTCGGCTCTTTTTCCTTTCTTTCCCAGGTGGGGGAGGCACGTCTTCCCATCCCTTGATATCTGAGGTGCACGTAGTACATGGGTAGATGTCCTTAACGTGCCACGCTGAGCAGCCATTTCCTAAGCCAGCCAGGCACAGTTCTGCCCCTGTCACCGGAAAGGGCTCAGGCACTTGGGCCAGAACCACTGACTGGTGCTAATTCCCACCAGCTCCTCATAGCTGTGCAGTGGCTGCCATGGAAAAGACCAGCCTGCCTGCCTACACCACTCGGTCTCTCTCCCTTTACCCAGCAGTAGCTTAAAGCACTCAGCATCTTGAAAAATGCCGCATCCTCTCTGCCATCATCCCTGACTGCCTCTGGCCTGATAGAATGGAACAGCTGGCTGGTTTTATGGCTCTGCTGGGCTCTCAATGATAATTAAAATGCTTTTGCCCCAGGAGGAAGGCAGTGGGGCTTCTCTCCCTCCCTCCTCTGCTGCTAAGGTCAGGTGGTTAGGTTCCTACCCCCTCCCCCACCGTCGCCCCCTTTGTGGGAGACTTGGACTGTCTTGGTTGGCAGCTTCAGCTCTTCGGCTCTAGCAGGCATTTGGGGGAGTGACCTGGGGGATAGGAACCTTCTGGAATTTTATTTTTTAAAAAGTGTTGAAATTTATGCATAGCATTTAATATTCATTTCCCTGGAGCTTTTATTAAGACTCCTTTTATACATGTATTTCTTTTTTTTGTACATGGATTTCAACATTTTTTGACACCAAAATAAACTTCTTAATCCATTTCCCACGAACCTTTGAAGTGCCCTCAAAAGTGGGGAAAATCTGAAAACAAACTGAAGGTTAAAAATTCAATTTTTAGTTGGTTTAGTTGGATTCTCGCTGCAACCCATGAGACTGATGGAGCATTATCCCTTAACACAGCTGCCATGCGTTTGATATTGGCAAGGTAATCTGATTATTAATTTAACCCAGTGGACAAAGCCTTCTGTGCTGGGGAATGGACAAGGGCTCTCTCCACCACACAACAATGCCGATGGCACCGAGATAGTTATTGAAACACCGGGATGTCTGGCCCCAACCTCAGGCAGCCAGAGGCCTGCTGCCTGAGACATAAAAATGATCTGAGTTCCAGAAGAATATTCTCCCCCAAAGAGCAACAAATACTATTATCAGGTTCATGTTGGTGGCCAGGAAAGATGCAGACTTAACTCCCATACTGTGTCCTGGGGAACTTAGGGCAAGTTATACTGTTCCCCAGATGGGTTATAGACCCTCATCCCACTGCTGTCGGCAGTACCTTGTACCTGGTTGTAGTGTCTGACAGAGGAACGGGTTTCCATGGACAGGGATGGGCAGAGGGGCTGAAACCAAGAGCACCCACCATGAGACTCAGGAGTTCCTAGCTCAGCCACTTCTCCCAGGCACAGGTGTTCCTGGAAGCTATAATATCAGCAAGCACAGGAGAAAACTAAGAGCCACAAGAAAGTTAAAAAGGATGACGATTTTCCCTAACCTCAATCCCTTGCCCCTTCCTCTTGGACCCCACAAAGTGTCTAGATGGAATAGTTAAGCAGGTCCCCCACAGGGGAAGGGGTGGGCAGACCCAGCCATCACTGCCGCCTCCCAGGGTCTGCCTCAGTAGGAAGCCAGGCTGCGGAGCCAGAATCAGGAGTCAAACCCAGGGCTCTTTAATTCACGATGCAGGTGTTTTAATTGCTAAGTAGGATGCGCACCCTAGTTCCAGAAATTTTGCACCAAAATCTGTTTCTCCTTTGATTCCAATTTCCATGAACTTTCTCAAGTTCCCTCATTTGCTTTTCTCACATGATTGAAGAGAATTAGTGTGAAGTGACACTGTCGTATGTCTTCCTTCGCTTGTGATTCCTGGTACTGGAAGTAAGTGGCCCTTGTTTTCTTCGTCACCTCCCCCGGTGTATCTAGAGTTGAAGAATCAGTCTATTTCCCACATGCACAAGGGTGGGAGGATAGAGGAGAACAGGTGTCTACGGCAGAGGGTGGCAATGAGTCAGGACACAGCCCATCCATGGCCAGGCAGTCCCCGCGCTTCCACGCAGAGGGCAAGGAGTGATCACCGAACACTTTCATCTATGGTTTGTGGTTGCCGAGCCAGTAAAGACTTGTGATTCAAACATCTTCCATGGCAAGGGCTCCAAGGCTAGGAGCAGTGGGATGACGGTGGGATCTGATGGGTGGCATTGCTTCCCCCTTCTGCCCTCAGCTGCTTTCTTGTCCCTACTGCCCTGGTGAAGTGCAGTCTCTGTGCCTTCACCCACCTCACCCAGGGCACACAGGTATGTATACCAATTTACTCCCCACCCCCAAGCAGGTCTTATGAGAAACTGGGGAGCCTGCCATGTACAGATGCTTCAGGAAATACATTTGTCATGTATGTAACATGATAGCACTTCAATTGCACCTTTTCCACCCTCAGGAGCTGTGCTACTGAGAGATTTGTTACTATAATCAAATGCCTGTGGTAGCCTCCTTTATAAAGAAAGGTTTATTTTGGCTGACAGTTCTGGAAGACCAGGGTTCCAGAGCATTACTTGTCAAGAGACAGGGAGTGTGTGTGTGTATGACTACTTACTTGTGTGAGATTGCCTTTCTTCTTCTTCTTCTTTTTTTTTAAGATCCATTTATTTATTTGAATGACAAAGTTATGGAGAGAAGGAGGTGGGGGGAGAGATGTATCTTCCATCTGCTGGTTCATTCCCCAAATGGTTACAATGACCAGGGCTGGGTCAGGCTAAAGCCAGGAGATTCATCTGAGTCTCCCACATGAGCTTAGGGGCCCAAGCACTTCCACTGCTTTCCCGGGCCATTCACAGGGATCTGGTTTGGAAGTAGAACAACCAGAACTCAAACCAGTACTTGTATGCATCAAGATGCCAGCCCCTTCCCTTCTTCTGATAAAGCCATCAACATTCAACTATGGTGAATCCATCCTATTGACTTAAAGTGTGTCGTCCCCCAAAGGTTCTGCCTTTAAACACCATGGTCAGCTGAGCTCTCACCCCTTAATTCCATTAATATCATTCCCCAGACACTTCAGAAGGACAAATCATACTCCAACATAGCAGAAGTCACACATAGAAAACATAGCCAGAAGCAACCAGGGCAGTGGGCAGGCATGCAGCTGAGCAGTTCAGACATCAGTATGACACCCACTTCCTTTATCATGCCTGGTTTCAATGCCTCACTATGGTTCCTGACTCCAGCTTCCTGCTAATGCAGACCCTGGGAGGTAGGGGTGATGGCCAACATGATTGGGTTGTTGGCACCCAAGTGGGTGATCTGCTGTGTGTTCCGAGTTTCCGGCCTTGATATGGCCCAATCCTGAGAAGTGCAGGCATTTTGGGGAATGAGCTAGTGGTTGGGAATTCTATCCTTCTCAAAACTTTTAAAATGAAAAAAAAAAAAAATTCACCACCGTAATAGTATCACACAGCATGAACTTGTGTGCCAGTTGAGCTGGGAGTCTAAAGAAGGCAAAATTCCCTGGAAGGAGTTGATTCAGGACCAAGGGCATAAAGAATGGGCAGAATATAGGAGGAGCTGGTAATAGGGTGGGTAGGCCGCAGCCATGACTTTGTAGAGAAGCAAAAGACAGAGAAGCCTGTCTCATCTCCCGCAGAGCCACGTGTTCATCTGTGCTGGGCCCCATTGCCTGGTCTTTTAGGACATCCCTCGATGCTGAATACAGAACGGGGAAGCTGTGCTCCCAGCAGCCGTGTCCTCTGTTTGAAGGAAGAGAATGCTCTCTAAGCAGCCAGAGTACATGGCCTGGCTCTCAGTCAGATGGACCTGATGTTGGGGAAAGTCCTTGACCTGTGGCCCCTTTTCCTTTTCTTTAAAATGGGGGTCATCTTAATGTTTGCTCCTAGCCTTGTCGTGAGGACTGGATGATGCTCTGCAGGTAAGACCTTAGACAGATGTCTAGAACGGACTAAATGCTCAGCCACAGGGAGCTTTTCTTCTTTTAAAAAAATCCTGTTTCTAGAGAGAGGGCTTACTCCTGCTCCTCAAGGGCAGGGGAGACAGGAAGGCTCAGGGTGAGCTCCCTGAGGGAGACTGGAGTCCTCCCAAGGTTGTAGACAGGCATGTCAGGTGGTGGGCAGGGCGACCTGGAGTCTGGGACTACTGTGGGGAGGCCCACGCGCAGCCCTTCTTTGAGCAGCGCTGTCTCAGAGCCCTTGGACTTCTGAGGTAATCCAGGGCTTGCAGCGTGACTGTCCCAAGGTGGAAGCTGCATCGTTTTTTCTGATCTTGCTTGGAAATCACGTGGTGTGGTCACCGCCTACCCACCGCCTATCCAAATGTCTCAGGGCAGATTGAGGCAGTAGCAACGTAGACCTGCCTCTTGGGGTTGCAGGGGAAGTGTCAAGGACAACACTGCTGGAAAGCACATAGGGTGAGAGAGAGGTGGTGACATTTTGGAAGTGGAATTTTCTGGGTCTTCCAAGGGAACTCTGGAAGCAGAATTTGGGGATCCAAGATTCCCGAGAGTCTGTGTAGCAACCACAGCCCATGGCCACGAGCAGGGAAGAAGAACTGCTTTCTGTTGACCAGACCACTGAAGACCTGACACGCTTCCTCTTTCACGAGTATTTTTATCTGGTGTATAGCTGGGCACACAGCCCAAGCACAGCCGAGATCCGGCAGCTCTTGTCAGACAGTGCAAGCTGATAAGGGGGAAAACGCAGCGCAGGCAGACTGTACTTGAGCTGTGTCCCTGGCTGTGTCACCAGGCCCCCTGCTGGGGACATCTGTGTCCGGACAGCCCAGGGCTGGAGGCTCGGCTGTGCTCCTTGGGCTGAATTTGCACAAGATGGCCATGGCTGTGGGTCTGCAAGCAGCATTGTCCTTCAAAGGAGTCCTATTTTCGGGTGTTAGAGAGAGCAAGGTGTCCTGCAGACACGTTCTAGGAGGGTTGCTCAGGGAAAGGGAGGTTGGTTTCTTTCTCTGCATTAGCCACTAGAAGCTTTTACTCTGCAGCTAGGGAGCTGCAGGAAAGGGATGTTGTGGCATCCAAAGGAAGAGGTGAAGGTGGTGCTCCCACAGAAAACAGGACTGGTGGAAAGAGTCCATGTTCAAGGCTGATGAGCCGCGTTGTGGCTGCCTGAGGCTTTGTTAAGTGTTCAAGTTTAAGTTCCCTGGCATGCCCTCTTCATCCCCAGGCCAGCAAGCAGCAGCAGTCTGTGTGCCGTGCTGTTGAATTGTGAGACAGGTACAGGCCCAGTTCTAAGAAGGTAGGCGCTTTGACTTGTTTTCCGGGTGCTGATCCACGTGTTGTTCCCCATAGCACAGACTCAGCATTGGGATTTACCTGGACACGGTCGGGATTTGAACTCAAGCCCCAGCATCCTCGTGCTGTTGCCTCAGCAGTCTGTATGGGCACTGCGCGTGAGACCCCATGCCTGATCTGCTCTGTAAGATGTTAGCCTGTCCTGGAAAGTTCATCCCTCAGTGTTTGTTCCCTCTGGCCTAATTCTACGTGTGCCTTCCCTGAACACTATGCTGTGTGTCCTTGACAGACATGGGAGGAAAGCATGCTGTACTGGTTCTGGGGGCCTGCCAGTCGTCCCGGGTAAATGCAGGAGTGAGCCGCTCTGGCACAAAGCAGCTGTGCTTTGCATGCTGGCAGTGACAGGGAGTTGGTGACTACAAGTGAAAATGAGGGAATCCTGCTCTTGGATAGTTGTGGAGGGATGGGAAGGGAGCGGTGAGTGGGTGGCCCACCGCTAGGAGAGGTTAGCCTGGTGGAAGGGGGGAAGATGTGTCTGGATCTGGGTTTTCAAAAGGACAGTGTGCAATGAGAAAAGCTGGAGGAGAAATCAGGGCAGCTAGAGAAATGCCCTTTCCCGTTCACTACAGTGCTTGTCTTGGTGGCTTTTATTTATCTGGGGAGCTGTACTGCTTGTTGATTTGATTCATTGCTTGGGAGGGGGGTTGGTTTGCTGACTCATTGCCCCCAAGAGGTCCTCAGGGGCTCCTCACATGCCCAGAGGGGAGCACAACTCCTAGGCATGTGTGCTGCCTGGGACTCCGGCCTTGCCAACCATGGACCTCATCGGGGCAGTGTCATCCCTGCAACTTCTTCCTTGGACATCCGATGCTGGCTTGGCTCCATCCTCTGGCTTGCTGATGTCTCCGCTTCCTTCGTAATCCCCAACACCTGCCTCCTCCAAGGGCTTCGGCTTTTGGCTGACTGCTACCTTTCATGCAGAACCCTAGCAGAACTTGTTTTTAAAACAGTTTCTGCCTGTGGCAGAAGGGACCTTGAAAATTCCCTAAACATGCTTAACACTAGTTCCCTATAAGATTGATGACTTGCAGGTGCCCACCCGGGGCAGGTAAATGATGGCTTGCCGTAGAGTCCCTGACTCTCAGGGTCACTTCTCCATCCCAAGTGTGCAGCTAATGACTCTGCCTCTCGCTTCATCCCTCAATCCCAGTACCTGTGTAGGTTTGTCCTCCATCTGCTGAGTGATGTATTAGGGTAGCTGCTTGCCATGTCTGTGCTGCCTTGCTGGGTGGTTCCCTGACTCCTTGGCATGGCCTCCCGCCTTCCAGCTGCCTTCTCCTATTCTTTCTCATCAGAATTCTCTTCTAGCTCTGAGGACCTTGTTCCTGGATGTGTCAGGTACCCTTCCCCAGGCTCATGGCTCAGAATCCTGGGACTGCCTCTGCTTGGGCTGGCCTTCTCTCCGTCTGCCCCCAGGAACCCAGCCCTCTGCAGCTCTATATCCCGGGACCCCCTCCTGGGGAGCTCATCTCGCTTGTGTCTGTTGGCTCCAGCGATGTTGGTGTTCGGACAAGGTCGGTCACTGTTAGGAACTGGACACTGAGGCCCATGCTCCCTGCCTAGGACCAACAGGAGTAATAGAGACTATATGGACACCTGTCTCCCAGTGTTTTTAAAGAGATGCTCAGTGAATGCTAGCAGTGATGATGATGATGATGATGATGATGATGATAGTTACAGAAGTGGACTTAGGACCAGAATGAATGAGGCCAAGGAGCTTTTGTCCTGGTGTCCTTAATGGGGTCTCTGCTCCCTGCTCCCTCCCCCCTCGCTCTTCTCCTTCTGCCCCATTCTGTGACTGTTGCTCTTCTCCAGTCACTGGGGCATTTGTGTCTTTCAGCTGCCAAGATCTCTGGGTTCTCAGGGATGCTGGGCAGCAAGTTAGAGTTGTGGTTTCTTAAGAGCAGCCACCTGCGTTCTTGTGGTTACAGTTCTGAGCTTGGACCTTGGTTGCGTTATAGGGGTTTCAGATGATTGCAGTCCCTCCCTGCCATGGTGGTGATGTGAGGTTCCCAGGGAGCTGGATGAACACTGCAGCGGGGCTGGGCCCTAGTAGGCCTCATCGTATCTTGCTATGGGTGAAGCCCAGCGTCTCAAGGGTTGAATTGCCTGGAGTGTATGATTCCTGGGCTGGGCTTCTGGACATGGGTGTCCTCTGACCACGTAAAAAATCAGGCTGTTCTAATGGGAGGATTTCATGAATCTTGGGCTATGGGGAAACAAGTAGAGTTTTTTTTTTTTTTTTAGATTTTTTATTATTATTGGAAAGCCGGATATACACAGAGGAGGAGAGACAGAGAGGAAGATCTTCCATCTGATGTTTCACTCCCCAAGTGAGCCGCAATGGGCCAGTGCACGCCGATCCGAAGCTGGGAACCAGGAACCTCTTCCGGGTCTCCAACGCGGGTGCAGGGTCCCAAAGCTTTGGGCCGTCGTCGACTGCTTTCCCAGGCCACAAGCAGGGAGCTGGATGGCAAGTGGAGCTGCTGGGATTAGAACCGGCGCCCATATGGGATCCTGGTGCGTTCAAGGCGAGGACTTTAGCCGCTAGGCCACGCCGCCGGGCCCACAAGTAGAGTTTTTTAAAGGTTATTTTTTTTTTTATTTGAAAGGGCAGAGAGAGATAAAAACACATGAGAGCAAGGGAGAGAGGACAGGAGAGAAATCTTCAGAAATCTGCTGGTTCATTCTTCCAATTGCTTGCAACAGTGGGGTTGGGCCAGGTTGAAGCCGGAAGCTGGGAACTCAATTCAGATCTCCCAGTTAGGTGGCAGGGGCCCAGCCCTTTGAGCCATCACCACTTCCTCCCAGGGTGTGCATGGGCAGGAGGCTGGAGTCAGCAGAACCAGTGACTTGGCACTCTGGCATCCCATGTGGGTGCCATTTCATGTCCTGGCTCTTCCACTTCCAAACCAGCTCCCTGCTGGAAACGCAGCGGAAGATGGTCAAAGTTCTTGAGTCCCTGAACCTAGGTGGGAGACCTGGACAAGATGCCTGGCTAAGCCCTGGCCATTGGCAGACCCTTGGGGAGTGAATTAGTGGATAGAAAATTCGTCTCACTCACTCTTCTCTCTCTGTCTCTGACTTTGAAATAAACAGAAAAATTAAAAAGAAAGAATAGCCAGAATTCTAACCCAGGCATTCTAATGTGGGACTCAGGTGGGTAGAAAACACAAAATAAAATAAGTCTTTATTGTACTTTTTAAAATATTTATTTATAATTTATTTAAGAGAGGGAGAGATAGAGATATTCCTTCCCCCTGCTGGCCAACTCTCCACTTTCCTACTATAGCCAGAGTTGGGCTAGGGTGAAGGGCTGGGGAAGCCAGTCTAAGTCTCCCATGTGGATCGCAGGGACCTGATTTGAGCCACTACCTGCTGTGCCCTCCCCCCCTCCCTGGGGCTGTCAGGAAGCTAGAATCAGAAACAGAACTAGGATTTGAACCCACACACTTCTGTACGTGAGGCAGGTGTGCCAGTGCCTGTCCCTCTGGATTCTGGGGAGCGGACGGTAAGGATCCTGCAGGGTAGGCTGCAGCTGGGGACCAAGGTGCTGGGCTGTAGGGGTTTCTGAGTTGATGCTTTCTGTTTGCCTCTGGGCTGGTTAGGGTGGTTTGGTCTTTCTTACCACTCTTTTAAGGCCCTTTCTGCCGGTGTGCAGATGAATCACTGGGTAGGGCACACAGCTGAGGAAAAAAAAAAAAAAGATAAGTGCATGGTGATTTAGAGTGGGTGGAGGCAGGAAGTTGAAGATTCCCTGAGAAAGGGGTAGGGAGCGGCTTGGGGCCAAGCAGCAGGGCCCGGTAAATGGCCCAGGCCAGGGCGTTTCCGCTTCCCTTAGCGTGGAAAGGGCTGACAGGAGAGGAGCTGGTGAGTCAAGCGTGGGGCCTGCCTGCTGCCGCTCAGTCAGACCCTGCGTCCTGCCCGTCTTCAGGATGAAGCCCTAATGAGCAGAGCTCAGGGACCTGAGGATGTGTCATCTTGACCTGCTTGAACAGTGACCTTTTGGGTGCCTGACTCTCTTTGCTGGCCCAACCTTTGGTTTGCCTGGACATGCCACATAGAGGGTGTCCCTTCAGGGTGCTGAGTGGTACTGGGTTTGTAGGGTCCAGCCCGTACCACTCAAAGCTGCCAAGATGGTTTCATCACTACCAAGTCCGTTCCTCTGCTATGGTTGAGGGTCAGTGTGACCTGCCCACCTGCACCCTCCCTCCAACCCAGCCCGGGCTCATCCTACTTAACGCTGGGGCAGTGTCACCTGCCAGCCCGCTGTTGCATCCTCACCTTGGCAGAGCTGTGCTAGTTTGATGCTGAGTATCTTCCCAGTAGAGACAGGCTGAGCCTCAGAACCACCCTCTCGAAGCTGTGAAAAGCTGCTTCCCTTCCCCAGGTGGGCCTGGGGCAGTGCCACGGCCTCTCAGTATCTCTAGGGCACTGGTTCTAAGAATCTCCCTCAGACACCAAGTCTGTGGGTGCTCAAGGACCTGATATAAAGTGGCTTGGACATCACCTGTCCTGCCTACTTAACGTTGCAATGCCTTCCCCTCGTGTAACTCCAGGTTACTTACAACACCCCCGCCTGCGTCCATCAGAAAGTTATTAGCCTGTACTGTTTAGGGGATCACAGCAAGAAAAGACCCTGCATGTTCAGTACAAACAGTGTTGATCCCTGAAATAGCTGGTTGAGTTGGCGGATATGGCACCCACAGACGGGGAGAACTGGCGGTGCCCAGGGGTGGTGTTAGTCCAACACTCCCCGAGTTCCGGTGGAAGAGCAGCCAACTTGGAGGTGGAAGTGGGTTTTTTGGCTCACTCGGCTGGGCTATCTGCCAGTTCTCTTCCGCTCAGAGCACAGGGTTTCTTCCCGGGACCAGCCAGTGAGACATCTCCCTTCACCTGACAGCACCATATAGATAAGTGTAAGAAAAAAAACCTGTCATCCCTAATCCCCTATCTAGACATAACCCACTGTTACCATTTTGATATCTGCCCATTGGCTAGGTGACAGAGACAACATGTCTTTAACCACAACAACAATAAAAAGGAAAAATGTAGCAAGGTATGTATTTTTGGTTATTCATGTTTTACTGCAGTCTAGTTATAAAATAAACTGCCTGTCCTTTTTTTCTTGAAATGTTTGTTGTCATCTTAATTTTGTAAAAAAAAATTTGTATTTCATTGAAAGGCAGATTTACATAGAGAAGGACAAACAGAGAGAGAGAAAGAACTTCCATCTGCTGGTTCTCTACCCAAATGGCTGCAATGGCCAGAGCCTTCTCAGGATTTCCCTTTGGGTGCTGGGGCCCAAGGACGTGGGGCATCCTCTGTTGCCTTCCCTCATTGTAAGGAGGAAACTGGATAGGCAGTGGAGCAGCCAGTACACAAGCTGGTGTTTATATAGAATGCTGGTGCCGCAGGTGGAGGATTAGCTGGCTGTGCCACTGCGTTGGCCCCCTATTTTCATCTTTAAAAGCAAAACAAATGAGGGAAACTGAGTTTCCATTTACAGTTCATGCCTCAAACATTCACAACAGGAAGTGCTGGGCCTGGCCATGCTGACACACTGGAGCCATTATGTGCATTAGCAGGAAGCTGGGTCCAAAGTGGGGGAACCAGGACTTTGAACCAAGCGCTCTGATAAAGGATTCTGGTAACTAAGTGGCAGCTTAGTCTGTTGCACCACAACCCCTGTTTCCACATCTGTTTTTCACTCTGAATCTTCAGTTCTGAATCGTGTTTACCATGTCAGGGACAAGGCATTTAGCTTAGTGGCTAAGACGCCACATGGGAGTGCCTGGGATCAGGCCGTGGCTCCTGACTCCAGCTTCCTGCTAATACAGACGCTCGTGGCAGGGATAATGGCTCAGGTGCGTGGGTTCCTGCTGCTCAGAGGAGAGGTTGATGGCATTCCTGGCTCCTGACTTCAACCTCAGTGCAGCTACACCTGTCCTGGGCCTTTGGGGTGTGAACAAGTCGGCCAGAGCTCCTTCCCTCTGCCGCCTCTGAGGATTTTGCTGCTTTTATGGATAGCAAATGTCACCCGCTCCATGTTTTCTGATTTTTCGGGCTGGGTAGTCCTCTGGAGGAGAGGTGCTGATTTATTTTTTAGCTGCCAGTACTTAGGACAGAGTTTGATGCATATGGGGCTGTGGTACATGTGAGCTTTTTTTAGTGAACGGTTTAAGTCCACACTTATTATAGAATGTGACGTTACTTCCCAATAACAGCAGCTGAGGAACGTGGTTCTGGTTGATTCATTTTGCAGCAGCTCAGAGAGGCTGTGCAAATGTTTAGCTGCGCCCACTGGGAGTGGATTAGCTGAAACACTGCTTTTGGCTGGCATTTGCAACTATTTTGTTTCTTTTTTTTTTCTTAAGACTTAATTATTTGTTTTAATTTGTTTGAAAGAGTTACATGGAAGGGGAACTCACACACACACACACGGGTCTTCTACCCACTAATTCACTTCCCAAATGGCCACAGTGGCTGGGACTAGGCCAAAAGCAGGAGTTTGGAGTTTCGTCTGTATCTCCTTTGTGGATGGCAGGGGCCAATCTCTTGGGTCATCCTCTGCTGCTTTTGCCAGTTCCAAGAGCAAGGAGCTGGATTAGGAGTAGAGTAGCCGGGTCTCAAATTGGCACCTGTTTGGGCTGCTGCCATCACAGCGGTAGCTTTACATGCTGCGTCATAGCACCAGCCCCACAAGCTGGAATCTTTGAAAATGGGTTACAGAAAGTAGCCCTGGGCACTCCTTGGTTACCTGGCTGCACCTCAGAGCAGGTCACGCTGGAACAAGGCAAATGAGAGATGGGGTTGCCTTTACAATTGGCCAGGTTCTCTTGGTGAAGTCACGGCTACTCTTCCTACGGGAGGAGGGGAGAGTAACTACTGGTGGACGAGTCGCCGTCTGGGTCCCGTATGTATTTCAGGCTCTGCTCCTGCCTGTCACTAATCCCTCGTTAGTCCTTCTGTGTGTGCTCCCAGGACTGCTAATGTAGCAGTGCATTTCTGCTGTGTTTCCAAATTGTTTTGTCTTTCTCACCAACCCTGCTGACTCTGGCCTTCGGCTTTAACCCTGGCTGGGAGCTTTCCCTCACACTCAGCTGGAGACAGTTGGAAGCCTAGACATACCTGCCTGGGGGTGAGGCCAAGCAGACCTGGATACCTGCCGTGGGGCAGTGCCCTGCAGCTGTCTGCATCCAGCTGTCTGCATCCAGCTCTCTGGGATGCTGCCCTGAGGTCAGCAGTTCCCCCAAGAGGGGCTGCTGCAGAGTGTCTTTAACCATGGGTGCAGAAAGTGATTGCGTTTAAGCTTCTGATTTCCAAATGTGCACAGGTTCTGTGGTGCACACCCGTTTACAAGCTTTCCCTGAAGGAGTTGTGTGTTATGGCATGGTAATGGCTATCACCCTGGCTAGATAATTTTGCTCTGATGGGGGTTATATCCCAGCTCTGCCTCTCCCCATCCGTAGACCAGCCTGTCTGAATGTCAGCCTGCACACCTGACAGCAGGCATGGGAATGTCACCTGCCTTCAAGTGCTGTTGACAGGGTGAGAGAAGTATAGATTTAAGTCAGTCTGCCTGTTGTCTCCCACCACTAAGACACCCATCAGTATTAGCTATTTCTTTCTGTCCTGTCTCTCAATTTGCTTTTCAAATAAATAAAAATGGAATAGAATAGTCAACTTGAACGGAAAGGGAGGCTGTTGGCTTTGCCCTGAGCCACAAGAGGAGGTCGCCGTGGTGAATGCTGTGCCTTCACCGGGTGCTTGGCGCACTTACTTGCTTTCCTGCCATCTTCTGCATGAACAGGGATCCTGGATCCTCTATCTCCCTAAACCCCATCTCCCCCTTCCGGTTGCCTTGCTTCAGGCTTGTGAGGAGCACAGAGGGTTGTACAGGGCAGCTCTGCTGATGGTGCCAGTCCTGGCCGGGCTTCAGTGGCTGCCAGCTTCTCTGGCATCCCGGAGCAGCAGACAGCACTCCTCTGCTGAGCGCATGCCATCTAGGTGGTGAGTCACTGTCTCAGTAAGCAAGTCTGGCCTGAAGGGGTGGAGTAGGCAGAGGGCTGGGCCAGGATGGGCTGTGGTGTGCACTAGTCATGAGCTTGCTCCCTGCTGGTGGGCCTTGCCTGCCTGTTCTGTGCTGGCAGTTGCTGTGTTGCGGGGTGGGGGTGTCCGGGATCACCTTCCGTCTTCTCCCAGAGACAGCCTGCTGCAGGAAGCAGTGATCTCCGGTGCAGCTCAGGCACCCTAAGGGCTGGCTGTATCCCCCCGGAGGGGCTTTGCTCTGGGGTAGGGTCACCTTGCCTCTGGTGTTAGCTATTCCTCAGCCCAGACAGGTGGTGTGGCGTGCCTGCCACAGGGAAAGATGGACGCTACTTTGGGAGGTGTGGCAGAGTCATCGGTCAGGGACATGAGCACCTGGGGAAGACCATGCAGTGTGGAACCAGAGCTCGGCACTCGGTCTCACCCTCGCGGTCTCCCGTTTGTTCCTTTTGAAGTGGGAGAGCACGCAGGGATGTGGACGTGGCGTTGCACTCCGGCATCTTGTTCTGCTTCACTCTCGGCAGGTGTTGTGTATTGGGAGAGAAGCCATTGTATAATTCTGTATTTTAATTGATTAATTTTTGGTTGGTTGAGAAGCAGAGAGAGTGAGCTCCCATGTGCTGGTTCACTTCCCAGGTACATAAGAAAAACCAGGGCTGAAACTGAGAACCAGAGACAGCCCGTGCCTCCCATGTGGGCAGCAGAGCTCCAGCGTCTTGAGCCATCGCTGCCACCTCGCAGGGGCTGCGTTAGTAGGATCAGGAGTCGGGGCTGACTGCAGGCCCTGACATCAGGCCCTCTGATGTCAGAGCAAAGGCCTCCTCCTTGCAAGATTCCTTTAATCACATAAAACCGAAGGGGAGAGGAGTCTTGTGGTAGGGTGGTAGATTGTGCATGGCAGCAGAGGTCGCTGCCTCCTGAATGCTGGCTGAGAGCGCAGCAAATGCACAGGGTTTAAGCAGGAGGAGACAATAGCAACTGTTTTGGAAGCTGGACACAGATGGAAGGTGTTGGATTATTAGCGACAAATCTCTAAATTGGCTCTCTGGAAAGCAAAGAACCAGTCAGTTCTACCACAGACCGCTGAGAAAGGTAGGAGCTGGCAGAAGTGCGTGCCTCTTGAATTGGGGCATAGGAGGTGCTAAAGTGAAGAAGCTGTGGTAGAGATTGATGCAATGCCATTGGGGGCAGGTGTTTGGCACAGCGGCAGAGACACTGCTTGGGATGCCTTCATCTCCTCTTGGAGTGCCCTGGTTCAGGGTTCAGCTCTGCTTCCAATCCAGCTTCCTGCTAATGGACACACTGAGAAGCAGCAGGTGATGGCTCCATACTTGGGTCCCTGTCACTCACAAAGGAAATCTAATTGGAGTTCTGGGATACTGGCTTCAGCCTGGCACAGCCGTGCCTGGTGTGGGCATTTGGGGAATTGAAGCAGTAGGAGGAAGATCTCAGTCTGTGACTCTCTGCCCTTCAAATAAATAACCGAACAATGCAGAAGGAGAGTCGGGTCCTGTGTGTCTCTTCCTCTGCTATTCCATACTGCTGCCTCATCGACTGAGGGGTAAGTCAGAGTTTCTGGACTCATCCCATCACACACCATGCAAGTTCTGAGCACCTCATCTCAAACGCAGGGTTGTTGGGGACAGAGTCTGTCGTGCCGAGCCTGCCCTCTCCATGGATCAGGGCCTACCCTCCCATCTCTGTCTTCCTGGCAGCGTTTGGAAGAGGACCTGCTCTCTGGGAGCTGGGCAGCCCAAGGGGATCAGCTTCGACCCCAGGACACCCTCCGTGACACACTCCTCCCTTTGCTCAGAAGTTCTGGTCCGCTCCTGAGCCTTTCCTGTCTTGTCTTCTTTCTTTGTCTAACCTTCTCACCAAAAAAATGGGCCTACACAAATATGGTAAAATTTGGAAATGGAGTCTTTGTAGATGTAATCCTAGACTAGGATGAGCCTTAATCCAGTGTCCAGCGTTCTTGTAAGAAGAGCCAAAGGGAATAACACCGTGGAACAGACATGTTCCTCGCACAAGGCAAGGAGGATTGTCCCTAGAGCCCCTGGAGAGGCCATGGCCCTACTGGCCCCAGGAGTTTGGACTTCGTGCGTGACCATGTTTGTGTTGGGTTACACAACGGCCCTGTGCTGTCTCGTGATGGCAGCCATGGGGAGCTGTCACATGCCACTTCATGTTCACCCGACTCAGCAGGTTCAAAACTGTACCTTATTTTATTTAAGGATATGTACACAGATGGTGAGCTCATAAAGAGGGAGTAAGCCTGTCAACGTCGTGAGACTTCTGGGGGGAGGGGGGGAGCGCCTCTCGGTGGGTTTCATGCTCAGCACATGTACATTTTTATGCAGTTTTTTGTGCGTAAGATACTTAACACGAAACTTCTGAGAGAGTGAGAGATCATACCAGACAGAGTACACCCTTCTGAACAGTTACACCATTGCTTCATCTGGGAGAGAGGGCACTGACTCAGCTAGACTAGCTGAATGCCTGGGGACAGGATCCTTGGTGCCAAGGTGAGCATTGAGCAGATCCCAGCGTCTCATGCTAATGGAGATGAATAATAAATGAGGGATTCAGAATGATAAGTCATCAGCTAAAGCTAGATTGACCATTAGGACCTAATGCAGGAGTGTCTTGGGGTTATGCCAAGTTCTGAGAGACCAGACTCCAGCTAAATGATGGTAAGCCAGATTCCCAAAGCTCTTTGGGGCCACCCCATCCACACTTGTCCCTCAGGCCTTCCCGCAGGGGGTGGCTTTGGGGTCATTGCGGTGGTGTACAGTAAGTAGTGTCATTCTGCCTCAGTAGCTGAAGATTGCAGGCCCACTTGGTGTTGGTTTGCCTCTCGTTCCTCCCTGATGGGTCTAGGCTTTCCTGTCTTAACACAGAAAGCAGCCTCGGGTTCGGACCAGCAGCAGGGTCTATTGAAACTCAACATTCATTTGCCTTTCCATTTGCTTTTTTTTTTTTTTTTTTTTAAAGATTTATTCATTTTATTACAGCCAGATATACACAGAGGAGGAGAGACAGAGAGGAAGATCTTCCGTCCGATGATTCACTCCCCAAGTGAGCGCAACGGGCCGATGCGCGCTGATCCGATGCCGGGAACCAGGAACCTCTTCCGGGTCTCCCACGCGGGTGCAGTGTCCCAAAGCATTGGGCCGTCCTCAGCTGCTTTCCCAGGCCACAAGCAGGGAGCTGGATGGGAAGTGGAGCTGCCGGGATTAGAACCGGCGCCCATATGGGATCCCGGGGCTTTCAAGGCGAGGACTTTAGCCGCTAGGCCACGCCACCGGGCCCTCCATTTGCTTTTACAGGTTACCTAGTGTTAGGAGACTATTTGGCTTTCCCATTTACAATAGTTTACAGATTTTGTTCTTTTAAGCCGTTTAAAAGTCACTTTAAAGAAAAATATCAGGTAAATGGGGATATAGATGGTGTCCTGATCATCAAGAATAGTGTACTAGGTTACTGAGTTTTCAGAAACTTTATTTGAATTTACAGGGCACCACATGATGTTTTAATCCATGTGTATGAAAACATCATGTATCAGGGTATTAATACATGTGTCAGGGTATCCTTCATGTGTTGCCAAATGACAGAGTTTCATCATCTTTTTGTGGCTGTATTCCATCATATGGATACACTGTGTGTTCTTTATCCTGTTACTGGTGATGGACACTTAGGTTGAATCCATGTCTTAGCTAATGTGAATAACGCTGCAGTGAACTTGGGAGTACACATCTCCCTTTGGCATACTGATCGGGTAAATATCTAGCAGTGGGATTTTGGAGTAAGATGATAGTTGCACATTTTTTTTTTGCAGAGAGAAATCGAGACCCCCCCCCCCGTCTGTGCTTCACTCCCCCGGTGGCTGCAATGGCTGGAGCTGAGCTCAGCTGAAGCTGGAAATCAGGAACTCAGTCCAGGCCCCCCATGTGGTTGGCAGGGACTCAAGTGCTTGAGCCATCCTCTGCTGCTTTCTAGGGCACACGTTGGTAGGAAGCTGGATTTGGGAGTAGAGCTGGAACCCAAGCATTCCCATATGGGATCTGAGTGTCCCAATTAGTGTCTTTCAACTAACTGCATCCCAAATGCCCATCCTGGTTCTTCTAATTTTGAAAGAACCGTACTGTTTCTCACAATGGCTGTACTGGTTTACACTCTGCACCCATGGTGTCTAAGGATTTGCTTTTCTCCACATCCTTGCCGGGGCTTGTTTTTCTAACACCTGTGGCTGATTTCTCGCTGTGGTTCTGATTTGCATTTCCCTGGTGCTTAGCGAGCTTTGAACATCTTTTTTTTAAAAAAAGATTTTATTATTTTCTTATTACAAAGTCAGATATACAGAGAGGAGGAGAGACAGAGAGGAAGACCCTCCGTCCGATGATTCACTCCCCAAGTGAGCCACAACGGGCCGGTGCGCGCTGATCCGACGCCAGGAACCTGGAACCTCTTCCAGGTCTCCCACGCGGGTGCAGTGTCCCAAAGCATTGGGCTGTCCTCGGCTGCTCTCCCAGGCCACAAGCAGGGAGCTGGATGGGAAGTGGAGCTCCCGGCATTAGAACCAGCGCCCATATGGGATCCCGGGGCTTTCAAGGCGAGGACTTTAGCCACTAGGCCATGTCGCCAGGCCCTGAACATCTTTTCATATACCTGCTGACCATTTGTATGTCTTCTGAGAAATGGCCATTTTTAAGTTGCTGGCCTTTATTTATGCACGCATTGTCCCTTCTGTTGTGTATTATTCTCTTTTTCTTAAGGTTTATTTATTTTTATTGCAAAGTCAGATATACAGAGAGGAGGAGAGATAGAGAGGAAGATCTTCCGTCCGATGATTCACTCCCCAAGTGAGCGCAACGGCCGGTGCTGTGCCGATCCGGAGCCAGGAGCGAGGAACCTCCTCCAGGTCTCCCACGCGGATGCAGGGTCCCAAAGCATTGGGCCGTCCTCGTCTGCTTTCCCAGGCCACAGGCAGGGAGCTGGATGGGAAGTGGAGCTGCCGGGATTAGAACTGACGTTCATATGGGATCCTGGCGTGTTCAAGGTGAGGACTCTCGCCACTAGGCCACACCGCCGGGCTCTGTGTATTATTCTTTGTAGAAGGCTTTTGAAGTAGAATCTGCAACTTGCCTTCCCTGTGTATCCCCCGCCACGTCTTACAGCACCTGGGTGAGTTAGTCACTGTGGAACCCCTGACTGAGGCCTTACTTTCCCTCCAGTCTGCCCCAAAGGGTCTGCCCAGCTTCTGGCAGCAGTAGGATGGGGCTGGTGGAGCAGATGGCTGGAGGAGAGGCACCTGTTCCTTCAGAGCAGTGGGGGCTGAGTTCTGTCAGAGAGCCCCCTGCTGTGGAATGAGTGGTGTGGGCCCCAGCAGAGTGCTGAGGGTTTTGCCCTCCGGGAGTCACAGTCCATTACAATCTGGGGCAGTTGATGAGACACGCTCAATGCTTGAGTTGGCATTGACTAGAAGAAGCATACCCACCGGTACTTCAAACTGTTTGTGGAATATGCATTTAAAAGATAAGCTTATTTTGGTGCCAAGAAAAAAAAAATCACCCATACTTGCGTGCGGTCTTCAGAAAGTTTCTGGAAAGTGTGTAATATGAAAAAAAAAAACCTGCGTAGATTAAAAAAATACTTTATACCCAACTAAGCTTGTCTTTAAATTGTGTTTTTTTCCCACAAAGTTTGTAAAGTACCAGCATGTAAGGCTCAATCAATTGTGTGGCTTTGGTTTGGGATACTGAAGGAAGAATTCATGGAGAAGAATAGTGGAGATTTGTTCACCAGCGACAGCTGAAAGGTGCAGGCCTTAGAAACCCGGTGGATTCCTTCATGGATGGCCCAACACCAGGGTAGCTGTGATGTCACACAGTTCTGAATTCCATGCCTGTCCCTGTCCCTGTCCCTCTGTCACTGGACGACTGACTTGAACAACATACAGCTGTCTGTTCTGGCCTGGGTGAGCACAGGGAGGTAATTACGCCTGCTTCACGGGCTTGACTTGAAACTGAAGGTGACATCAGCAGTCACATGGTGCTACTACATAGTCAGCGACCATCATGACTATCTGTCATTATTAATCAACCTTTCCCTTTATTTATACAACACATGTGTCCTGGTGGTGGCTGTGCGTCGGGCCTTGCTTCCAGTGCTGAATCCCATGGTTTCCAGCCGTGTTCAGGACACTCGGTCATCATCGTCCTTGTAACCGTGGTGCTCTGAGAGCCTGGTGTGTGACAGGTGCTCTGCGTGCTATGTGCTGTGCCACTGCATTGCCTTTCCTGTTCAGCCCCAATCTGTAGAAGCTTCTTTCCTCAACGCCACAGTTAGTGGCACCCCATTCTCCTTGTCACCCCAGTCTGAAAGGCTGGATGCCTCTCCCTGAGCCATCAGGCTCTGACGTCTGGTTAACCACCAGGTCCGTAGTTCAAATCCATCTTTTCCTGTCTATTCTGCCACCCTGCCGCGGGCCCACCTTGGTCCAGCTTGTTTTAGTATTATACCAGATATTAGACCCTTATTAAATCGATGGCTTACAAGTTTCTCCTGTTCTATGAGCTTTTTTCTCATCGGATAATCCTACTGGTGTATAAAAATGTTTCACCTAGATCAAGTCCACTTTATTTTTTTCCCTTTTGCTTTTCATACTTTTGGTGTAATATCTAAGAATTTATCGTTATGTCCAAATCATAAATATTTGTCCCAAAGCTTTCTCTCAGGGATTTTATCCTTCAAACTCTTCTATCTAGATCTCCTCCATTTCAAGATCATTTTTTAAAAAGATTTATTTATTTTTATTGCAAAGTCAGATACATAGAGACAGGAAGAGAGACAGAGAGGAAGATCTTCTGTGTGATGATTCACTCCCTAAGTGAGCACAACGGCTGGTGTTGCGCCCATCCGAAGCCAGGAACCAGGAACCTCCTCCAGGTCTCCCACACAGGTGCAGGGTCCTAAGGCTTTGGGCCATCCTCAACTGCTTTCCCAGGCCATAGGCAGGGAGCTAGATGGGAAGCGGGGCTGCCAGGATTAGAACTGGTGCCCATATGGGATCCTGGCTCATTCAAGGCGAGGGCTTTAGCCACTAGGCCATCGCACTGGGCCCTCACGTTCATTTTTGTATGCATGAGAAAGGGGTCCAACTTCGTTCTTCCGCATACGGCCATCCAGTTGGCCCAGCATCATCTGGAGAAGCATCATCTTGAGTTGGAAAGAAAGGTTACTTTTCCCATTTCCCCTGAGAATGCACTGAGTAGGCCTTGGCTCTCGTGTGTAGAGCAGTAGAGACAACAAGAGAACTGATTAAAACAAGGGCTGGCAAGACTGGGGAGAAACTGGAGCCCTCTTATTCTGCTGGAAATGTGAAGTAGCTCAGCTGCGATGGAGAAATTGAGCGCTTCCTCACAAAGCTAAACATAAAATTACCGTGTGGCCGGAAGTTCTACTCTTAGGTTTAGAGTAAAAATTAAGCATGTGCACAGATCATGTATACACATGTGTTCCTAACGGCCCTGTTGCCAGTAGCCAAAAATGAGAAACAACCCAAATGTCTATCTGTGGACAAGTGGATTAAATAAGTTATGGTATGTACATGCAAGAGAATATTCTCAATCATGAGAATACATGAAGTACTGATATAACCTACAGAGAAGTGACCTAAAACCCATCATTTGTGACATATTACCTATCGTATGTGGCACGTTTATGTTTTCATATGAAGTTAGCAGAGGCCAGCACTGTGGTGCAGCGGGTTAAGCCTCCCATGTTCTGAGTGCCTGCTTGAGTCCTGGCTGCTGCACCTCAACTCCAGCTCCCTGCTGACGTGGCTGGGGAGGCAGCAGAAGGTGACCCAAAAACGCAGACCCCAGCCACTCCTGGGGGAGATCCAGATGCAGTTCTGGGCTTCTGGCTTTGGGCTGACCCAGCCCTGACTGTCGAAGCCATCAGGGGAATGAACCAGTGGATGGGAATTTTCTTTCTTTTTTTCTCTCTCTCCCTCTCTGTTGTTCCCTCCCTCCCTATCTTCCTCTCTCTCTCATCCTTTTTTATCCAGTAAATAAATATATATTTTTTTTTTTTTTAAAGTCAGCAGAATAGGCAACTCCCTAGAGAAAAAGCAGGCTGGTGGTTGCCAGGGGCTGGAGGGAGGGCAGAACGGAGAATAGGTACTAATGGGTATGTGGTTTCCTTTAGAGGTGCTGGGAATGTTTGGGGATTAGGCAGAGGCTGCACATTGTGACGGTGCTAAATGCCTCTGTGCTGTTTCCTTTCAAATGGTTGATTTTCTGTTTATGTGAGTTTCATCTCAGCTTTCCAAAGACTACAAGAAGAAGCCAAGTTCTTACAAACCAGGGCTTTGGTTGTCAGTGGGAAGAGAGGCTTGATGGATGCCAGTGTTGAAGGGCATGGTTCCTGCCTGGCACCCTGGGCCGGGATTCTCACTGGCTTCTGCCTACTGCCTTGTCTCTCTGCTGAAGTGAGGGCCCTGGCCTGCGCTAAGCACCACAGGGACCTGAGCCGTCAGGGTGTGTATTTGAGGACAGCTGAGTGGGAAGCACCAGGGGTGGGGATGAAGCCCTGGGCGGCACCTGTAACACCTAAAGGCAGATGTACGTGACTGCTTCTTCTCATCCCCTATCATCCCGCTATCCTTCTGAGCCGTCTGACAAGACAGTGCCATGGAACATTGTCTCCTTCTCTACTTCCCTGTCCTAGCCACCCGGATGGCAGAGGTGACAGGCCTGAACCCCACTGGATATGTGAGGGGAAGGGTTCACTGCGAATCTCCCATTTGAGGGTCAACAGCTGCTGACAGCCTCTGCCAAGGGAGTGGTGGGCTCTAGTGTGTGACTCACCTGGCAACTTGAAGGGCAAGAGAGAGAAAGGCCTGGAATAGCCTGGAATTTTTTTTCTTCAATGAATGAGGTTAAGAAAGGTTTTTGTTTTTATTTTCCTTGCTGTCTCTGCCCCCATCTTCCCAAGGCATGGGAAGTCTGTCCTGTCTCAGGATGCTGGCAGCTTGGGCTGGGGAGGGCTGTCAGGGTGTGGCCAGGGCTTGTAGGCAGGAGGCTCCATCTGTTGGGCGTAGGGAGTGGCTCTTTCCTCTTGTTCTTCCAACCCCAGAGCTGCCCAACAGCCCTGGTACTACTGACTGCTGAGAAGCGTGTGGCACAAGAGCCAGATCAGTGTTTGGGGGTGAGATGCACACAGCAGAGTGGAGACCTGCCTGCCCTCAAAGACTCATACCCCGCAAAACACACACCCCTTCCTGGTACCCAGAGCACTACTGTCGCAGTGGTTTTCTTGAGATACTGGCAGGTTGGAGCTCTCGGAGAGCCTTCTGAGGCAAGCATCCATGACAGAGGCACAGATGAGAACCTCCAGAGGCCTGGCCACCCTACAGGAGCCCTTGCTGAGGGCAGACCTGGCAGGAAGGCACTTGGGGTTACCCTGACACACAGTGGCTGGCCATAGAAGATGGCGCCAGCATCTATCTGTTCCAATGTCCTCCGTCACCAGTAGGCACCTTGGCCCACACACAGCACGTGCACTGAAGGCAGGGGTGAGTCCTGAAGTCCTCTGAAGTCCTGTATCCTGAGTTCCAGGGACTCAGTGTCGAGCCCACTACAGGTTGTGCTTAGAGACTTTGGGGTACCCCTGCTTGTGAAATGGAAGCTTGGCATCCATGTGTCCAAGGGCCTGCCTGCTCACATAGAGTTCCTTGGTGGTACTGGTAGCACTCGAATCAGTTGATGGTTCCACTTTTTTTAAAGACATTTATTCGTTTATTTATTTGGAAGGTAGATGAGAAAGGTATTATATCTGCTGGTTCACTCTCCAAATGGTTGCAGTAGCTAAAGCTGCAGTCTGGAGCCAGAAGCTTCCTGTAGGTCTCCTACATGGGTGCAGGGACCCAAGCACTTGAGCCATCCTCTAATGCTTTTCAGGCACATTGGCAGGGAGCTGTATCGGAAATGAAGTAACCAGGACTTGAACTGACACCCATCTGGGAGCTTTACCAGCCCTGGCTTTGCTCTTTGTAAAGTCAAGTTGTCTCCCGTGGTTGGACTGTCATGGGGGCCTCAGCTACTGTGTTAGGAGAGCCAGGGTGCGGCTTCCATACTGCAGGGCGTCATGGTTAAGATGTGGGAGACAAGACCCAGGGAATAACTACTGCAGGGCCCAAATTCTTCCCTCCCAGGACATGTTCACATCATCATACGTGTGAACATGTGTGCACCTCTGACTGCTAGTTGATCAGCACTTCTCTGTGGATGGGAATGAATTTCTGGATTATGCATGGGTTTTGACAGTCACACTTCTCAAGAGTTACAGTAATACAGAGGGAGTGGGTGTTCAGCTTATCTGTTGAGACATAGCATACCATATGAGAGTGCCTGGGTTGGAAGCCAAGCTCAGGCTCCTGACTCCAGCTTCCTACCCTGCCTAGCAGCGCAGACCCTGAGAGGCAGCAGGTGGTGGCTGAAGTGATACGGCTCCTGTCAGCCACGTGGGAGAGCTGGATTACGTTCTCAGCTTTGGCCTGGCCTAGTAGCCATTGTTGGTGAAAGGAGTGCTGTCTGTCTTTCTGCCTCTCAAATAAGTTACAGTTATGCAAAAATAATGTCGAGAGGCTCCTGGGTGCTGCCCAGCATTGTCTCAACTGTTGGAGATGCCCTGTGCCCCTGCTTCTGTGATCTGTGAATAGATATAGGTCGGGGCTGCTGGGCAGACAGGAAGCCCCACCAGATGGTGAGCCTTGCAGCTGTGCTGTCACAGCAGTTGGCAGAGCTGTCAGCAGGATGTTTGTTTTGGATTTTGAAGCATTTTGGATTTTCAGTCTGAAAGTGCTTAACCTGCAGTACATACTTCCTAAAGTTCTTGTGAGGATTAAAGATGATGACTGTGAAATGAATGGCATGAAAATGCAGGAGTTTCAGAAGTTGTGGCTCCTGGGGTTGGCACCCATGTCATAGTGGTAAAGCCGTTGCTTGTGGCACCAGCATCACATGTGGATGCTGGTTCGAATCCCAGCTGCTTCACTCCTTATCCAGCTCCCTGCTGATGCACCTGGAAAGGCAACAGAAGATAGCCCAAGTGCATGAGCCCCTGCAGCCATGTGGGAGACCTGGAGGAAGCTCCTTGCTCTTGGCTTCCGACTGGCCAAACTGCAGCCGTTGCAACCCTGGATCTGGGGCAGCTGAGCCATGGAGCCTGTGGGAGAGGCGGCCAGTGATGGTAGGGTTCTGTATCTTATGAATTCTCCAGTTTCTCCTGCTTTCATTTCCTTGGCCAGTATTGATCCTTCAGAAGGTGGAAAATGGAGACCTGAGCAACAAGATTCTGAAGATCACGGACTTTGGTCTGGCTCGGGAATGGCACCGAACCACGAAGATGAGTGCGGCAGGGACCTACGCTTGGATGGCTCCAGAAGTCATTCGCGCCTCCATGTTTTCCAAAGGCAGCGACGTGTGGAGGTAAGGGCCACAGGGACAGTGTCCCCCAGGTCTTTTGTGACTGTGTGTGTGCTTCAGAGCTGGAAGTAATGAAACTGTACTGGGAGAGCCCTCCCGAATAATCAGGGCTGACTGCCACATTGCCAGGCGACAGTTTCCTGTGATTTCATGTACCCTCTAGTGCTGAGGCAGGTACAGTCCTCCAGGGCAGTGTCTGTTCCCCAGAGAAGGCCAGAAGATTCAGGGGCAAGGTGTACTCCCATCTTTGGCTGTAGGATGATGCGGGCACTTAACCTAGAACAGCCTGGCTCACTCAGCAGTGTGCTGGGTTCCAAGTGGCTGTTCCTGCTGGACTTAAGGAGGGGGCTAACCAACCTAGGGCACAGCTCCTGAACTGAAGAATGTCCCTTGTACTGTCTGTTTCTTCTTGGTTGGTCTATAAGAAAGGTCAGTCCAGTTAGTTAATCTGTTAGTCACAGCTCTGTCTGTTGGACCTTGGTTTAGAAATGGAAAGAGATGGATCCCAGGCTTGCAGCAAGAACTGCAGGGCCACGGACTAGACCTGGTGAAATGTCACCCTAGTTAATGTCAGTCCAGGAGAGAACAAGGACATGGATCCAAGCAGTCTTGTCTCCACTGAGGGCATGAGCAGCTATATAGATCCTGGTGGGTTTGGGACCGTGTCATCACTTTGACATGCAAAAGCCAAGACGTTAGGTTACACTGCACATTAGTCCATGAGGTTACGTATGTGCATGTGTGTATATACTTTTTTTAAAACTTATTTGTTTTTGTCATTTTAAAGATTTGTTTTTATTGCAAAGTCAGATATACAGAGAGGAAGGACAGAGAGGAAGATCTTCTGTCTAATGATTCACTCCGCAAGTGACCACAATGGCCAGAGCTGCGCTGATCCAAAGCCAGGAGCCAGGAACTTCCCCCAGATCTCCCACACAGGTGCAGGGTCCCAAAGCTTTGTGTTGTCTTCAACTACTTTCCCAGGCCATAATCAGGGAGGTGGATGGGAAGCGAGGCCTCCGGGATTAGAACCAGCACCCATATAGGATCCTGGCATGTTCAAGGCAAGGACTTTAGCTGCTAGGCCACCACTCCGGGCCCTTTAAACTAATTTGATTGAGATATTATTCATATGCTGTAAAGTTCACTGCTTATATACTTAAAAGCATAGAAGTCAGTGGTTGTGCCTTGATTGCCTAGAAATTCATTTCTTGCAGTTCTGCAGACCAGACATGTGACAAGGACACATTGTCCAGAGCCTCAGGGGAGGTTCTATCCCAACTGCAGATCCCAGGTACTAGGACATGGCCATACCTGTTCAAGGCCAAGACTCAACCCACTATGGCCAGTGTCTATTTCTTCTGGGACATTTTTTTTGTTGTTGCATAACAATTTTTTAAATTAATTAAATTTTTTTATTAGTTTGGATCAAGGGCTACAGGGTGAAAGTGGGTAATACCATTGTTTCCACACTAATATTATCATTTTTCCCTGTATCTGGGGTCAGAGGAGAAACAAAGGGAAAAGCCCTACCCAACCTCCCACCCATCCCTATTTCTGGGACATTTTTATCAGCCAAAAAAAGAAATCCGTTACCAACTCTTCCCATTCCCCAGTCCCTTCTGTCTCGATTCCCTTGTTTCCAAATACTAGCTTACTGGTTTGCAAATTCTGGATAGTTCAGATAACTGGAATCAGGCAATGTTTAGTCTTTTGTGACTGGCTTCTTTAATTTGGTGCCGTATTTTCAAGGTTCATCCATTGTAGCTAACATCAGAACTCCATTCTTTTTATATCTTAATCATATGTCATTGTGTGAGTAGGTAATGTTCATCCATTTATCCTTTGATGGACAATGGATAGTTTGCACGTTTTAGCTGTCATGAATGATGGCCACTGTGGATATTTGTTTACAGGTAATTGTGGGAACGTGTATTTCCAGTTCTCTTAGATACACGCCTGGGAGTAGAGTTGCTGAGTCATATGATAGTTCCGTCTTTAATGGTTTTAGGAGCCAAGCTTTTTCATCACAACTACAGTTTATGTTCCCATTAGCAATGAACAGGGTTCCGATTTCTTTTCTTTCTTTAATTATAGCCGTCTCTGTGGCTGTGCAGTGGTGTATCATTGTGGTTTTGGTTTGCATTTCTCCAATGACTAATGATGTTAATTACCTTTTTCTGTTTTTATTAGCCATTGAGATATCTTCTTGGCAGAAATGTTTATTCCAATTCCTTGCCAACTCAGTATTTGGGTTTGCTGTCTTTTTCAACTTGAAATAGTTCTTTATGTATTCAGGATACAGGTCCTTTAACAGATATGTAATTTGCAAAATTTTTCGTTCTGTTGACTACCTTTTCACTTTGTTAATGGCGTTGTTAAGCAGACATTCTTTATTTTGATCAAGTCCAATTTCTGTTTTTTCTTTTGTTTTGGTGTCTAATATGTAAGAAATCATTGCCTAATACAAGGTCATGAATATAACTATGTTTTCTTCTAAGAATTTTATAATTTTGGCTTTTATATTTCAACCTTTGACCCATTATGAATAAATATCTACATGTGGTTTGAGGTAGGGATCTAATTTTATTATTTTCCATCTGATTAGTCAATTGTCAGAGCGATGTTTATTGAAAAATTGTTCTTTTCCCCACTGACTTGTTTGTCATCCTTTCTGTAAGGATTTATTTGTTTTCATTGTAAAGTCAGATTTTTACAGAGAGAAGGAGATACAGAGAGAAAGATCTCTGCTTGTTCATTCCCCAAGTAGCTGCAATGGCCGAAACTGAGCCCACCTGAAGCTAGGAGCCAGGAGCTTTTTCTGGGTCTCCCATGTGACTCCCATCCATGGCTTTAGGACTGTACTCTACTGCTTTCCCAGGCCTCAAGCAGAGTGCTGGATGGGAAGTGGAGCAGCTGGGACATGAACCGGTGCCCAAATGGGATACCGGCATGTGCAAGGTGAGGACTTTAGCTGCTAGGCTACCACACTGGGCCTATCTGTCATCCTTTTTAAAAGTCACCTCACAGGGTTTATTTCTAGATTTTCAGTTCTACTCCATTAATCTACATCCATATCCTTAGACTGGCTCCATCCTTTCTTGGTTACTGCAGTTTCATAGTTAAGTTTTATTGTTCTGTTTCAAGATTATTTTGGCCATTTTAAGTCTATAACATTTGCTTAAGCCTCTGAGGATCCTTTTGTCAGTTTTTCTAAATTAGGCATCTGAGATTTTTGGTAGGAATTGTGTTTAATCTACGTGTTACCTTGGGAATCAGTAGAATGTAGTAATTTTCCAATCTGTGGACATAGGACACTTACTTAATTTTTTGCAGTGATACTCTGTAGCTACGTGTGTAGATTTTTATTTAGCCATATGTTAACTAAAGGATGAAGTAGTTAATGAGAAACAGCTAACTTTTTATTGCCTTAGAATGTCTAACCCAGTCTTGTTAGATTCAGTTATTTACTGATATCGAATGTTTTGGTCTGTAAAAATGGCAGTTGCGTGTGTTTATAGTTGTATTGCTTGACCTTTTGTTTAGAAGGTTAATTTATTTAGCTAAGCTTCTTTTGCCAGGAGGCACACAGGCTGAACTAGGATAGAAGCGTGTTTCTCTTTGTAGGTGTGGCCTAGAAAGCCCTGGCTGCAGGATCATCCAGCAAGCCAGGTTCCCTCAGCATTGTCTCTGTCTGGGTGGACGAAATGAGTGACTGTCTTTATTAAAAGAAGAGAGCTCATCCATGCCAACAGCTGGTCTTTAATCGGGAGACAATCTGGAAACTGCACGCAGCCCTCAACACCCGCTGCCTGCACAGGTTACTTGGGCACACCTGGCTCCAAGAGAGGCAGGAGCAGGCAGCTCAGTCACGACCCTTATTATGGACGAAGGGGAATGAGCCATTTGCCACTTCTGACACTCACTTGGCCTTTCTTCATGGGAAACCATGATGCTTCCAGAATGTGCTGCTGCCCATGGGTGTGCTTGTCCTCTTCTCCTGGCCCAGGCCTGACTTTGTTCAGGTTTTAGTGCCGCGTTCTCTAGAGGTTTCTGTTGGTGATTACTTGGACAGAATTGCTTCAGGTTTCCAGAGACAAGCTTAGGGGATGGGAAAGCATCATGACAGAGGTGGGCAGGGCAAGGCCATTGCAAGGGTTTGTCCTTTGAGTGAGCAAGGCAGGACCTTTGCTTTTCTCTCCCTTTCTCTTTTTTCTATTGCCTTCTTTCAAGATGTATTTATTTATTTGAAAGAGTTGGAGAGAGAGAGAGAGAGAAGAAACAGAAAGAAAGATCTTCCATCTGCTGAGTCACTTTCCAAATGGCTGCAATAGCCAGGGCTGGGCCCATCTGAAATCAGGATCCCAGAGCCTCTGGGTCTTCCATGCGTGTGCCGGGGCCCAGAGACTTGGGCTGTTCTCCACTGCTTTCCCAGACACATTAGCAGAGAGCTGGATTGGAAGTGGAGCAGCCGAGACTGGAACAGGAGCCCTTGAGGGGTTCCCGCACCACAGATGGTAGCTTTACCGACTATACCTCAGTGTCATCTGGGAGCTTTAGCTTTAATTCATGGGATCCTTGTTCTGAGACTGATCGTGGGTCCTGCCCTTTACTCATAGAGCCTGCAAGCTTGTGAGAGGCATTTCCTGAAACAGGTGCTCTGTAAGGGGAACAGCTTCCAGGCAAACCCCAGATCATCAGCTCTTTGGATGAAATCTTGGACTTTGTTGCATAACCTGCCAGTGGGTCATTGGTTTATTTATTTATTTATTTTAAAGATTTATTTATTTTTATTGGAAAGTCAGATATACAGAGAGGAGGATATTCTGTCCACTGATTGACTCCCCAAGTGACCACAATGGCCGGAGCTGAGCCCATCCAAAGCCAGGAGCCAGCAGCCTCCTCCGGGTCTGCCACGTGGGTGCAGGGTCCTAAAGCTTTGGTCGTCCTTGACTGCTCTCCCAGGCCACAAACAGGGAGCTGGATAGGAAGCAGGGCCATTGGGACATGAACCGGTGCCCGTGTGGGATCCTGGCATGTGCAAGGTGAGGACTTTAGCCACTAGGTTACCGCATTGGGCTTGGGTCACTGGTTTAAAATCATTCCCAGGAAGTGAGCTTCCTCACTCAGCGGTGGATGACTGTGTTTAGTAAACAGAATTCAGCCTGTTCCTGTGGAGTTTTCTTAGCATTCATGCTACAGACTTTCGTTCAAGATAATCTGTGGGCTCCATTGAATGGCTCTTTAATTCCTCTCTCCTCATCTAAGTGGCCCCAGCTGATCTCACAGCTTCCCAGACCCAAATGCTTGAGGGCTAGGCTGTATATTTAGTGCCATCTGCATTTCATCTCAACTAATCCTTACAAGAATGCCCAAAGCGGGTGCTGTTCTTTCAGTCTTACAGATGTGGGTGCTTGTACCCATTAAGTTACGTGTTTAAGCTCCCCTGAGTGGTAGGCAGAAGCTGTGGTCAGAACCACGCGCAAGACTCTTAAGCCTCGCTTGTACCGAGTGACCGGGCGTGTACACTTGCACTTTCCCAGGGTGAGTGACATCCAAGAGAGGACTTGCACGAGTCTACAAACTTGGCTCTCGAATTGTAACCCATTTGTTCATTTTGAACTCATTCAGAACTGTTTGCTGGCTGCCAGACACCAGCTGAGTCTGGGCCCCCGCCCGTCCGCCCCTGCTGGAATTCATCCTGGGCCTCCCTGGGCTCTGCTGTTGCCAGCCGGCCGAGTTGTTGTTCTTGCTCTTTGGGTGTGGTTCTGGGGGGCGGGGTGGGGCCTCCTCATATTCAAGGAGACCTACAACCTGCACAGATAATTCCGAAGCAGCACAAGCCCACCCCACCTCCTAACCATCCTCACAGCGATGGAAGGCAGCATCAGCAAAGGACCGAACATACACCTGCGCCAAGAGGCGAGTGCCCAGTCCTTGTTACCTCCTCCTCTCCTCCCAGACACGTTCTCTCTGGTAGTGTCTGGTGATGTTGCAGCCTCTAGAATGTTCATCAGTGACAGATGAAGTTGATTTCGGATCCTAAATTTGACTACAATTTACTCATATGGACAATTGGGAGTTACCTAGTTTACGCACCGGACAAAAGTCAAAACTCTCGGCACCCTCTGGGCACCAAATCACAAAGTGTTCATGCTCAGGTGAAGGGTATGACGTTGGCCTGGGTCTTCGACTACGTAAGTTTTCCCAGTCGACTTGGATGGGACCTCCTTAAGAAGAGTAGCTTGGGGCTGAGTGTGGTGGCCTAGCGGCTAAAGTCCTCGCCTAGAATGTGCCAGGAAACCATATGGGCACTGGTTCTAATCCCAGCAGCTCCACTTCCCATCCAGCTCCCTGCTTGTGGCCTGGGAAAGCAGTTGAGGTTGGCCCAAAGTGTTGGGACTCTGCACCCGTGTGGGAGACCTGGAGGAGATTCCTGGCTTCCGGCTTTGGATCAGAACAGCACCAGCTGTTGCGGTCACTTGGGGAGTGAATCATTGGATGGGAGATCTTCCTTTCTGTCTCTCCTCCTCTCTGTGTATCTGACTTCGCAAAAAAAAAAAAAAAAAAAAAAGGAGTAGCCTGATATTTCCCCATGTGGTTGGGCTGTGCAGGGAGAGCAGTGGATATACCCAGAAGGCTTTGGTCTTTGGGGACTTCCTGCTTGTTGTATGTGGGATGAAGTAGCGATATGTTCTTGATCATTTTAAGTTTTGGAAATGACACAGGTGGGCATTTGGCCTAGCTGTTAAGAGGCCTGTGTTCTATATTGGATTGCCTTGATTCAACGCCTGGCCGCAGCTCCCAGTCCCAGCTTCTGGCTGTTGCAGGCATTTAGGGAATGACCTAAGGAATAGAAGCTCCTTCACTATCTCGTTTCTCTTTCACTGATCCTAAACTCACTTTTAGAAATAAGCCATATTGGTGTTTTAGTGTGTTTACCTCTCTTCATGAGCTGATATTTCCATCCCTAAGAATGAGATTGTTCTGTTTTGTAAGCTGCCTTTTGGATTTCATGCCACTGGAGATATTATCATTAAACAGATTGTGTCCATATGTATCTATGTGTATATATATTCATTTGAATGAGAGTCCAATAGAAGAAACATTGCATTCTAAATTACACTTTTGCAAAGTAGTTTCTCAGTTATCTTTACCAGTGATCATTAAACAGCGTGGTTCTTGGAATGTGGGCTCACTGGTGACTACCCAGTGCAAGATTTCTTCAGCCCAACCCACTTAAGGGAGCTGCCAGCCTTAGCACTAATGCAGGGTCACTGGCTGGTTGCAGTGGAGAGTTCTTCTGACTCTGGTCGGGAAGGTGACCTGTGAAATGGTCAAGGCTCACTGAACCTCTGGCGGCAGGGAGAGCTCCTGGAAACACCCGGCTGCTCTGCGGAAGCTGGCGGTTCTCTGTGGGGCCCAAGGACTCTGGCAGTGCTTTGGCTGAGCTGGCTGTCTGTAAGTGGTCTTGCACGGTCCTCTTGCCCTTCTTCCAACCCTGGGAGTATGACAAAGCAGACCGCAGGAGTAGAGAATGGTTACGCGGACATTGTGCCACGCACCCAAAAGGCTGCAGCTCCGTGCCCTGTGTCTCATATTTCTCCAGTTTCTTTCTCAGATTCTGTTCCTGCTGAGTGTTCCTTTCTGACCCCCATCTTGTGCAGTAGAAATGAAGAGAGGTGTTGGCAGAAGAGAGCAGGCTGGCTTAGTCACTCCCAGAAGGGCCTCTTATCTGAGTGCAGGCGTCCCTAGACAAGGCTCTCGGCAGACGCCGCAGGCTCCGCATGGCCCTCTGCAGGTCCTGCCTGGGGGAAATCACACGTGTCTTAGCCATCGTGGTGTTGCTGGGCCAGGAATAGCTGTCGTTACTGAATCCTTTTGACTGTCTTGTGAGGCAGACACTGCTGTTGTCCTGAGTGGTGAGTCTACAAGGATGCAAGGTGATGTGGTCTTTTCACTCAAGTCTGTTTAAATGTTACTTAGTGAGGTTTCTTTTAGCTGTAGAGCCTTTCAGTGGAGCTGAGTGCAGGGATGGGAGAAGCGAGCCAGGGAAGAGCAGAGCTGTCCTCTGTGAAGCAGCCAGACGTTGCCAAGGACACGAACAAGGCTCCCCTGGGTCGTTGAAACCTACTCTGTCTGTCTGTGCAAGGGGCTGGAACCCAGACACCAGAGTAGAGGTGGCATTAGTGTCAGGAGCAGGTTCCTCAGGTGGGAAGCTGGCATCCAACATCTGATGGGTCTTTGGGGTTGCTTGGCTGAAACTGCCCAGTGCAGCCATTGCCTCGGTAAGAACAATTTGACAGGAAGTACAGTGGTGTACTTCTTGATGGTGTTTGAGGTTGATTCTAGAGCAGCCAGTGCAGCCTGTAAGATCGTCTGACCGTAGGTGCATTCCCCTGCACACAAAGGCATGTCTGGGCATGCCTGCTGTGTACTAGAGCCTGGGAGAAGCCCTGGAAAAGCTGCAAACTACTGTGCCTGCCTTCAGGACCCCATAGATGGGTAAATGAGCAACAGTAATATACGGCAGTTTGAATGGGTCTCAGGAACCCCTGAGTGTCAGGAGACGCCTGCCAAAGTGCCCAGGCTTGTTCCCATCAGCTTCTAACCCAAATCCAACTACTTGTCCAGACAAGACCAGTAGCAGTCTGTCCTTGTAGATACATGTTAAAGATTGATGATATTTGGAGGCCTCCAGGGAACAAGCTACTGTCCAAGGAGACTGGCCAGATGTCTCCGAGAGCCCACCTGCAGCCTCACAGATGCCCCAGTGCGTGATTGAACCCTTGGCTCATCTCTGGAGCCAGGCCCCAGGGCAGGCCCATGCTCTGCAGCCATCAACTTTGTATGCTAACCTTGTTTCTGGAGCACTGACCTGCTTCCTTCACTCAGCAGCCAGGGTGTATAAGGCCAGCTGTCTCTTGTCCCCACTCTGCTCCTTTGTCCTCATAGGATCTTTCTCGTGACCTATCACCCTGTATTCTGTCCCAGTCACTAATCTCTTAGTGGATGAGATCTATCCCAGTGCTTGGCATTGAGCTTGATGCTAAGAAAATATTTAGCAGATATTTTAAATGAATGAATGAGTGAATGAATGAATGAATGATGAGACATTTAAGTTGGATTTTGAACAACAGTTAGTCAGTCAGACAAATAGGGATATTCTAGAGAGAGAGATTTCCAAAGTTGGCCCAGACCTTGGGGTTCGCTATACACAGCTGCTCTCTCCTTCCATTCCTTAGCTATGGGGTGCTGCTTTGGGAGCTGCTGACTGGTGAGGTGCCCTTCCGAGGCATTGATGGCTTGGCAGTGGCCTACGGAGTGGCCATGAACAAACTCGCTCTTCCTATTCCTTCGACATGCCCAGAGCCTTTCGCGAGACTCATGGAAGGTAAGTGACCCCTGGCCTTTCTGAACATGGAGACAGACATGTGGTAGGTTTGGGCCAGTGCCGTAAGCTGCATTACTCAAGGATGAGGGAAGAATGCTGTGGGCAGTTGTTAGGGCTTCTGAAGGATATGGGCACACCCTGCTGAGAGAGGCCCTTCTGTTCTCCAGGGACAGTGGAAGTTAGCTCAGGGACCAAAGCCTGCTGACCAGCACTTCAGTCCTTTTGTTATTTAGTGCAAGCCAAGATTGTATAGCAGCTTTTATTCCAGGGCTGCTGAATGCCTCATATAGAAATGAAGAACATAAGAGAAAAAAGGAAGCCTCAAAGTTGCTTAGTGGGCAGGTGTTTGATGCAGCACTTAAGTTGCTGTCTAAGATGTGCACATCCTGCATTGCAGTGGCTGGAATCAGGTCCCAGCTCCAGTCTTGATTCTAGCTTCCTGCTGATGTACACCCTGGGAGGCAGTGGTGATGGCTCTGGGTCCCTGCCATCCACCTGGGAGATGGAGACTTGGGAAACCTGGGAGGGCTTGAGCCTGGCCCATCCGTGGCCATTGGAGGCATTTAGTGGATGGAAGTTCCATGTCTGTCTGTCCCTCTATCTCTCAAATAAACACTTTATTTGGTCAAATCCCATACATTTGTAAGCAGAAATTCACAACTGAAAGAGGTTCAATGGACAGATGGCTACCACACTGGTTACTGTCTGGACTGGGATTAGAAAGAACTTACTTTTCCTAACTCCAGTTCTAATGCTTTTTATCTCTGCCTAATCAGCCAGTGAGGTGTGAGAGGATACGGTAGCCCATTGATTTATGGGAAATTGAGTCTCAGGACAAAGCTGCCCTTGGTTAGGATTTGCATCATGCAGTGACATGTGTGTTAAGGTAGTCATACTTGACCCAAGAACTGCCATGGACTTGCTTGTCTTGCATTTCATGACAGTCAGATTCAAGTGGGTGTAAAATTGCTGTTTTGTCTCCAGCTTCATTCTTTGTAACTGATGGTAGGCAGCTTGGTTTGTAACCTGAACCTTACTTGGGCTTATCTGAAAGTCAGTCTCTTTTTGAAAGGAGAGAGAATTCTGTGATAAATGAGTTCCCACAAGATTCTAAGTCTTGCATTTGCCCATTCCTGTCTTCTGCTGCCCCTTATGTTCCATTCAGACTGCTGGAACCCCGATCCCCATTCACGACCATCTTTCACAAGCATCCTGGACCAGCTGACTACCATCGAGGAGTCTGGTTTCTTTGAAATGCCCAAGGACTCCTTCCACTGCCTGCAGGATGACTGGAAGCATGAGATCCAGGAGATGTTTGACCAACTCAGGGCCAAAGAAAAGGTAAGAAGAGAGAATACGGAGAAAAACACACATACACACACACACACACACACACACACACACACACACACACACACAGAGCAGCCCTTCTTCGGCCCACCTCCCTGATTCTCCCAGGCTCACTTCCCTGCTCCATGTCTCCTCAGCTGTCCAAACCCAAGGAGAAGCTTGTTGGGTAATTACCAGTGGGGCGTCTCAGCTTGCCAGCAGGTAACATGAGTTCTAGAAAGGTTTCCTGGTTCCACAGTAGGAGAAGGTTAACTAGAGATCAGGGTGCTGTAAGGTTGCGAACCACAGCCTCTCTGGGTGGCAGGAAGAGAACACAGGGTGACAGTACTCTGGATGGGAAGTTAGTTGGCCCTTTGTGTGTGTTTAGAGCCTTTTGTCTGTAAGCCGAAACCAACCGGGGGTTTCTGGACAACTCCATCTGCCTTTCTGTTTCAGCGACAATTAACTCAGTGGCCCCTCTCCACTTCCTGCTAGTTTTCAGCATCCATAGTTACAAGCCAACTGTGAATACTTCTGTTGCTTGCAGGATAGACCTAAGGGGGACAGAGAGGACCTCAAGGGCTGTTCACATAGACTTTTGCGTTTCGTGTAACTGTGGCTTCAAAACGGCTGTTAGGAAATTCGAGAAATTAATGATTTGTAAGTTTACTATGTTATTATAGTGGGCCTGGTTTATTATTAGTTACAGTATTAATCTCTCATTTGGCCTGATTTGTAAATTAAATTTATCATAGGTGTTTGCATGAGGGAGCTTCGAAAGTTTTGTGGAAAAATAAAATTCTAAGATAAGCTCATTTTGATATAAAAACCCGTGAAATCATATATATGGGAGAATCTTCCAAAAGTTCATGGAAGATGTTAATTATGAAAAAAATATGCAAGAATTTCCATTGGGAGGGCACCAAAATCAACTTTTAATTCTTTTTTTCCTTGAGTTGAAGTACTCTGTTGTGCAGAAGAGGGTGCAGTACATGTGGGGTTTGGTACTGTCCACATCTCAGACAACCACATCAGGTCTTGGGGAGACCCTGCATAGATGGGGGGCTGCTATACCAGGAGAAGTCAAACCCACTCTAACAATACGTTGACACTGTTCAAACATGTACTGTCATGATTTAGATGCACTGTCCCATGTAATACGCTAGAAAGTGACTTGCAGCTGTAATGTTGGTGCTGTTGACTGTATTACACCAAATGCTCGTGTCACTCTCTCAGCTGCCATGTCTAGGACTTGACCTGTGATTTTAGCTTCTGTGATGTTGTCTCCACGACAATCCTGAGCTTCTCTTCCCCACAGTTTGGGGCACACAGGCGTTCAGCCCCCTCTTTCCACTGGGTATCCTGGGAAACTCTGGGCCTGTGGGAGCACTAACCCTTCAAGGGCCCCCTGGGGCCTCACCGCCAAGACCCGCTCTGTTGGTCCCGCCCACCGTGCAGGAACTCCGCACCTGGGAGGAGGAGCTGACGCGGGCAGCGCTGCAGCAGAAGAACCAGGAGGAACTGCTGCGGCGGCGGGAGCAGGAGCTGGCCGAGCGGGAGATCGACATCCTGGAGCGGGAACTCCACATCATCATCCACCAGCTGTGCCAGGAGAAGCCCCGAGTGAAGAAACGCAAGGGCAAGTTCAGGAAGAGCCGGCTGAAGCTCAAGGACGGCAACCGCATCAGCCTGCCCTCTGGTCAGTGGCTGGAGGCCGGAAGTGGGAGCAGGGCAACACCGAGGCTCGCAGTCTCACACAGGATCATGCGTTCAGTGGGAGAGTGGCCAGCTGCCCCACTGCAGGGGAGCAGGGCCTGCCAAGGGGCAACTCTCTAGGCAGCTGACATGGGCACATCTCTCCCTGTGGGAAGTGTGTGTGACTGGGGCGGGGGAGTTCTGGGGTCCCCTGGTGTGTGTCTGAACCCATCTCAAGGGTGCATTCCCTCGTTAGCCCGTGACTGAGATGAGGCTGGCAACAGACCCCATGGGACTTCATCTCCCAGGATGTGTCCAGCTGTGGCCCGACAGCCTTGGAGAGATATGGAGGAATGAAGTTAGAAACGTGTGTGTGTGTGTGTGTGTGTGTGTGTCCGCACGCATGTGCACTTGGCCCTGTGTTCTGGATCTGGGACGCCCCGAGAGACAAGCTTATGAGTGTGTTAGGGACCAAGGAACAGAGACTAGGGAGGGTGGCCTAAGGACAGTCGTGGGAAGTCGAGCCGTTTCAGGAGAAGGTGCTTGGGACCCGGCACTGATCTCCTTGCTGCCTGTTTTGTTCTTTTCAGGCAGCACCAGGTTGTAGGTGCCCTGAGCGTCTGCACGCCTGGGTGCTTGGGCACGGTGGTGCTGATTCAAAGCTGCACTTTCCCTCTGCTGGAGGGTGGACTCAGGGGCAGGCCCCGGGGTCTCCGGCAGCTGGTGGCTAGTCACTGTGCTCCCCATACGGATGAGGAGGCCACAGCTCGGAGACTCCAGCTGTGAGCTGCACTGGCCTTCTGCCTTGAGAGTATGTTGGATTGAGGGTCATTCGCCTGGCTCCCTCACTGCTCTGGTACCCTCCCAGGGTTGACCCTCAGCACCGTTCCCCACCCAGCTTTTGTGTAAAGCATCAGTCTCCTGTGTTGGTCCTGAAAAATGGGTAGTGTACTCAAAGATTTAGGAGTTCAAGGCTCATATGGATTGTTAAGTTCCGTTTTCTTCACTGGTCAGCATCATCGCATCATGATGCATACACTGTGTAGAGAATTTTAGGAAGATTCACAAACTTCAGTTGGGTGATAACTTTTCCATCTTTTTCATCCATTTATCCTTCCACACCCTGTGGGAAAAAAAAGACGATTCTGAAATAACATTTCCCAGGTGAACTGAGCTTTTTAAGTAATGGGGTCCCTATCCCTGGGGCCTGATGGCAGGTGACAAATTGTGTGGCTTTTCTTACGGTAAGAACCTAATACATATGCATGTGTTTGTCTTTCTCTCGAGCAGATTTCCAGCACAAGTTCACGGTGCAGGCCTCCCCGACCATGGACAAAAGGAAAAGTCTCATCAGCAGCCGCTCCAGTCCTCCCGCCAGCCCCACCATCATCCCTCGCCTTCGAGCCATCCAGTGTGAGACTGTTTCCCAAACTGGTTGGGGCCCAAACGTACCAGGAGCACCCAAACGTACCAGTCCAGCCACCCACTGGTCCAGGCTTGCTCCATCCATAAATACTGCCACCTCTCCTCAGCAAAGTGTATAGCTATGCACACACATACCCATCCCTCAGCCCTCCGCCTTGTGTCTCTCCACTGACTGCTGTGGGTACTGGCAGTGTCTCTGATTTACAAAGCAGTTTGGAAAGTGGTGTGTGAAGTGGACACGGAGGGTTCCCTGCCTGGAAACCCAGTGTCCTTTCTGCCGTGTTTGGGATATCCTTATTAGTCTTTTGTCCACATCTGACTGGATTTTATTTTTACTATAATATTTACTATTTATCTGTATCTATATCTGTCTGTATATTGATAGAGAAAGAGAGACAACCATGAATGAGGGTACTTCAGGAAGTTCATGAAAAAATGGAATTAGAAGTTGATTTTCTTGAAATTCTTGCATATGAGGGACCTTCAAGAAATTTCTGGGAAATGCATAGTATGAAGAAACAATGCATGGATTTCAGATTTTTGGGGGCCTCAAAATATCTTTTCATTCCATTTTTCATGAATGTTTTGAAGTAATCTTGTATGTAAACACATGTGAGTGTGTGTGTGTGTGTGTGTGTGTGTGTGTGTGTATGTGTATGGACCAGTGAAAAGAAGATATTTTTTATTAAGAAGATATTTTTTAAAATTCTAGATTTCTCGCTTTCCTTGATTACATCAGATCAGTGAGCCCCGTGTTGTCGTGTGGCTGCTGTTGGCGAGGACTGACACCCGCTCCCACGGCTCCCCGTGTTCTGGTCTGTGGCTCACTTGGGGAGTCATTTATTGTAGATGCCCATGGCCTGGTCTGTTCCTTGCTCCTCCTCTCACCTTCTCCGTCGTCCTGAACTCGTTTCCTCCCCGCCAGCCGTTTCTTGTCTCTGTTTCTGCATTTCCCCCACCTTCCTTAGCCCTTGTTTTCTCCTCAACCCCCTACTCACTCGCCAACAATTCAGTTCCTCCCAACAAAACAGGTTCTTTAAGTGAGATCTGTTTGGAGCTCTCATGGCTGGCTCTGTATCGAGACTGTGAAAACATAGCCAACTTTACCACATCTAGCACTTACAGAGCTAAATGATTGGTATCTGGAAACCCTGTCACTTTCCTGTATGTTCACCAGATCTCATTGAAGTCTGATATCCTTGTGGCTCCCAATGTGTGCACCTGTGGATGTATGTGCGTGTGAGTGAGTGTGTGTGTGTTGCGGTGTAGACCTGTTTGGGGACCCTGCCTGTCCACTTTCCAGACCTGTTCAATTTTTGTTGTTCACAGTGACACCGGGTGAAAGCAGCAAGACCTGGGGCCGAAGCTCAGTTATGCCAAAGGAGGAAGGGGAGGAGGAGGAGAAGAGGGCCCCCAAAAAGAAGGGACGGACGTGGGGGCCAGGGACGCTGGGTCAGAAAGAGCTTGCCTCAGGAGATGAAGGGTAAGAACCAGATGATGTGAAGTTTTCACCATTCGAGAATACAACGTGAACTACCTTCTCTTTGTGGTGTGTATCTCAGTGCTTCCTGAGAAATTATAGGGCCTGTGATCTTTCCAGTGGATCATCCCATCTCCTTGTTCCCTAACACATAGATTCACAAGGCTTTTTGCATTAAGGATCAGATAGTGACTGCTTTAGGCTGTGTTGTCCTTACTGTTGGACTGCATGAAACTGTCCTTGGGGCACAAGAGCTGCCTTCGGCCATGGCCATGGTGTGGCCAGGCGAGCATGGCTGAGTGCCCCTCAAGCCCGTAATCACAAGCAGTAGAGCGACTGTAGCCACTACAGCATCTGCTGACTCCTGGGGCTGTGGGACTCAGTAGCTTGAGCTCAAGCATCAACTACACTTGGAATGTGCTTCCCAAGTATTCTGCCTGTATCTGGCAGGGGGTACAGAGGAGTGAGAAGGACGAGCAGGAACCATCAGAACTGTCTTGACCAGAGCTCGCCCTGGTGCAGGGACCAGCCCTGGCAGTACACTTGGCTGTGACTTCCGAGCTCAGGAACTGCTTCCAGGCCTTCCCCCCAGAGCTGTACTGACCTGCACAAATGGGACCTTTGTGTCTTGGGTGCGCTGTGTTCTCACTTGTGGGTCTGAGACCCAGAAACCCATTGTCCCAGTGCCCCTATGCCCCTAGTTCTTCTCAGGCTGGGCATTTTGCAGTAGATTGCCTGAAAATGTGCATGGCTTCACCAAGTCTCGCCCTGGGACTTTAGGTTTTCTCATCTATGAAAAGGGAGCAGTACTGGGATACATCTTGCGGAGTTGATGAGAAGATTAAATAGGTTCGTCCTTGTGAAGCACGCAGAAGCTTAGCTGGGTCCTAGCAAGCTCAGCACAACCTGAGCTGGGAAGATTCCTCCTTGCCTCTCCTTCTGTTTTATGCCAACCATACCTGAGAAACAGCTGGAGCCATTTATTTCTCTTTCTTTTTGAAAATTTTCTTTTGCTTGTTGGAGAGGCAGAGAGACAGGAAGAGTGTTTTTTTCTGCTGATTCCCTCCCCACATTCCTGCCATCCCTGGGGCTGCTCTAAAGCTGGGAACCAGGAACCCGGTCCAGGACTTCCACGAGGGTGGTAGGGGCAGGAACGCTCTTCAGCTGAGCCATGGCCACTGCCTCCCAGGCTCTGCATCATCACCAAGTTGGAGTCAGGAGCTGGAGCAGGGCTGGGCATGCATCCTGAACACTCGGTGTGGAATTCAGGTGTTGTAACCAGCATCTTAACTGCCAGGCTAGACATGCACGCCCCCCCAAACCATATGTCTTGACTTTTCTAAGTGTGAGGATAACCAACAGTCCCCATTGTCCTTTTCTGGTGACTTTTCAAAGCGTTTTTAAAAAAAATATTTACTGATTTTTAGCCAGGAACCAGAAGCCTCTTTCAGGTCTCCAACGTGGGTGCAGGGTCCCAAGGATTTGGACCATCCTCCGCTGCTTTCCCAGGCCACACGCAGAGAGCTGGAAGGGAAGCGGAGCAGCTGGGACATGAACCAGCACCCATATGGAATGTCATGTTTAGAGGTAGAGCATTAGTTAGTTGAGCCATTGTGCCAGCCCCTCCAAAGAACTTCTAAAGTTGGATATTTATGCTTATAAGGAGGGGACTTAAAAACATTTGTGGAAATTGGAATTAAAATAAATTATTTTGATATAAGAAGTTTTTGAGAACCCTGTATTCTCATAGGTGCTTTGAGCCTGTAACTGGCATTCATAATTGTTGATATACTAGGGTTTCCTATCTAAAGCCCATTCCCTTGTGTTAGATCTGAGCTAAACGCAGAGACCTGACACGTATAGACTTAACTTTCTGAAGCCAGGCTTTAGCAACGACTAGATACCTTTGGACAGGGATTTCGATGTGTAGGACAGACCACCTGAGCCACAGTCCAGCACTTGAGTCCTTAGAGGAGTGCGGACTGCTGCTGTGCCCTCCGGAGTGCTTGGAGAGCAGGAGCCGTCCACCGGGCTTCTGAGCCCCGGCACAGAGGCGGGTTGAGACAGGCCCGCAGGACTCAGTCACCCAGGATCCCTGTCATTGCTGACCTTGGTGTGATCCCTGACAGAGTTCACTGGCCTGGCTCTGGGTCCTGGCAATTTCTGTGTTTCTACTTCTTTTACAGACATTTTGTTTTAGTAGGAAAGTAAATCTCCCTCACATTACAAAACATGGACTTCTTAAATTTTCTTCTTCCATATGTGGACTTCCTCACCAACTTTTGAAAACATTCAAAATGTATGACTTACTCTTTCACGGCCCTCACTTCCCATTTGGGCAGTCAGAGTGCTTTCCAGCCAGTCTTGAGCAAAGAGCTCTTTAATGTCAGGAATTTGGGGAAACCTGTATATGATAACAATTCTAATTTCAGTTACTTTTTTCTGACAAAAGTCTGTAATGACAAAAAGCCATTAGGGGACAGTGGGCCCCGGGTCTGGAACTGGCAGGGAGGCTGGCATCATAGCCCGAGTGCAACCTTGGGGGTTCTGGTGAGAGAAGAGGCCAGGCAGGCCCTCCAGCACCCACTACTGATTGTCTGTGTTCATTGAAGATCCCCCCAGAGACGTGAGAAAACTAATGGTTTAAGTACCCCATCAGAGTCTCCACATTTCCACTTGGGGTGAGTCCCATGGTCACCCTCTCGGTAGCTGTGCTGTAAGCATTGCCCTCCCATTGCTGCGTTCCCACAGCATGCCTCGTGGATGAAGCCTCATTGCTGCAAGGGTCGAGCTGGCTTTGGTTGGTTGTTGCTGTTTCCAGCGGCACTATCGTGCACTTTGGGAAGACCCCTGTGCCTCATCACTGTACCTTAGTCCTCACCTCCCTGAGCCCTCTGGTTGTTGGGGTAATCCTGTCACCCTTAGTGAGGGAAGTGATAAACAGTTATGTGTCCTGTGACTTGGTAACTTGGGATGTCCTTGGTCAGCGTCGGTGCTGGAAGTGACGTGGGGAGGTGATCCCTGCAGGACCCGGCTGTGGTTAGGCAGCTTGCTTAGCTCTTGGTCTGTGTTTTATATGAAACCAGCGGTAACTGGACTGTACTTTAATTCCCCGACAACTAGGTTCCGAGGTCAGTGAAAAAGTTGACCCTTCTCTGTCGGAAGCTCTGGGAGCACGGCTTTGGTTGAACAGTGGTCTCCAAAGCAACCACAGATGCCTCAGGCCCCCTTTTACTGTCTGCAGGGAAGAGGCCAGTGCTTTAGGATCTCTGATGCCCCCATTCCATAAGGGGCTTATCGGGGTGCCCATTCTGATCCTGTAAAAGCACCGGATTACAGGGATGGGAATACAACCAGCTTAGGGCTCCAGCACATTGTTCTTTCCCACCCCATGGGTCTGTCCCAAAGTGCACCGAGCTGGTGCAGCTTTGTGGGTTCAATTTTGTGTGTCTGGAAAGCTCTGAAGGCTGCATAGGCATGCTCAGAGCTTGGGAGGAGCTGCTGAGCCTTAGTGGGAGTGAAGTGGCCTGGCTCCTCCCTGCCAGCTTAGTGCCCACACTCGCCTCGCAGGTTTGTGTATTACAGTGTTCCTGCTCTCCTGAGCGTGTTGTGTTCAGTGCCTGTGGGTTGCCCACGCCTTCCTTCTCATGGGCTTATGCAAGACTCCACACTGGCTGGGCAGTGCTTGCTTCTATCTGCCCACCGGGTCATTCCACCGTTCCACAACAGCATGTGCGCAGGTGCGGCTCCTCCCACCGCTTTTCTAGCCCTAGAGCATGTGCACTTCTGTTTGTGAAGCAGCAGAAATGGACCCCAGTAAAGATTGGTAGCTGTGTGCCAAGGCTCTGCGGTACCATTCGGAAGACAGGGAGAGGACTGCCCTGGACCCGCACGGCTGGGTAGAGTCAGCTGAAGTAACCAGTCCTGACAGTTCCTGTGTTTCCTCTTATTCAGCCTCAAATCACTGGTAGACGGATGCAAGCAGTGGTCGTCCAGCGCCCCCAACCTGGGGAAGGGCCCAAAGGGTACCCCAGCCCTACCAGGGTTCACCAGCCTTATGGAGATGGGTAAGCATTGCTCTTAGAGCTCTGTTCCCTTGCAACATTCTTGACCAAACATCCAGGGTAGTTTACAGACCCTTAGCATGTGAAGGTTGCCCCCTCTTTTGCTCAACTTTTGGCCCCCATCTTGATCCCTTCCTAGTTTGCATAGCACCTCTTCCGTTGTGTTTTTCTGGGTCATGGTTGTTTTCCTACCAGTGCCAAGTGGTCTGCCCCTGGCCTCCTAGCCTAAGATCCCAGTAATGATTTCCTAAGGGCAGTGCAGAAGGCCTTGGAGCCTGCATTTTCCTTCTGGATCATTCCTCATACACAAAGTGAAGGCTGGGTGTATTGCTCAGCGTTTTGTTATTGTAGTTAAAATAATCGGAGAGGAATCACTCAGGAAGGGGGGTTCACAGTCTAAGGTCAAGTGGCCTCCTTGGTCTGATGTATAATCAAGTTGATGGCAGAACGCGTGCAGAGGTCAGTCGCATGGCAGGCCAAAAAGCGGAGACAGAGGCTAGGTTGGTCTCTGCTTACGTGATCAACCCTCTTGTGTGACCTCGGTCACCTGAAGACCTCACAGTCGACTCTCCTGTTAATGCTGTAGTCAGATCAAGTCTCTACCCTTACTCTGTTAGCAATTAGCATTTATCTATTAACCATTAGCATAAGACTTTGGGGCTCAGACCTCCAATATCTAGGCTTTTGGGGTAGACCCAAAGTATTACCCAGCTGGAAGCACAGCAGCCATCGAGCAGGATGGTTGCAGTGCTGCCCTGTGGTTACTACGTGGTTAGGCTCTTCCCACTATCTCCTAGACAATAGGAGCACCCTACAAAATGTCTGTGAAAAATGAACTCATGTGATTTTGATGCAAAACATTTTTTAAATCCATGGATAAGTTTCACATAATACACATTTCCAATGAAGTATTGGAAGATCCCTGCATGCTCTTTTAATTTTTATTGGAAAGCCACTCCCTGAGTGGCTGCAGTAGCTGGAGCTTAGCCAATCCAAAGCCAGGAGCCAGGAGCTTCTTCCAGTTCTCCCACACAGGTGCAGGGCCCCAAGGCATTGGGCTATCCTTTACTGCTTTCCTAGGTCACAAGCAGGGAGCTGGATGGGAAGTGGGGCAGCAGAGGACACAAACTGGCGCCCATATGGGATCCCGGTGCATGTAAAATGAGGGCTTCAGTTACTGGGCTACCCCGCTGGTCCCCCTCATATTCTTAGCTTTGTAGATTTCCAAGGTTGTAGCATATATGACTCCATAGAGCAGATCGACCATCACCCCTAACGAGGAATTCTAACCCGTTGTGGGAGGCTGATCTTAAGTCGCTAGGCCACCGTACTTGAAATCAAACAGCATCAGGAATGTGTCTGTTCTTTCAATGTTCTGGAAAATCATACTGCCCTTGTGTGACGGGTCCTCCTAAAGGTGTAGCAAACTAGCTGATCCCTTTCCTGCAAACAGGAATGGGGCCTCTAGAGTGATTTCCCTGTCTTGGTGTAAGCAGGTAAAGCACTATTGCTTCCCCATCCAGTAAATAGCACATCCCTGGCCATCAGAGCATTTGATCTTTGCAAGCTTCCTGACCCTGAGTCAGGAAGCTTGGAGCTAGGAAAAGGCTCAGAACCTTACTCTCGCTGCTTCCTCCCTGTCCCCCATCACTGCCATCGTCTTCGCAGAGGATGAGGACATCGAAGGCCTGCAGAGCGCAGAGGGTCGTCTGCAGCATTCACCCAACCAGTCCTACCTCTGTATCCCATTTCCTCGCGGTGAGGACGGGGATGGCCCCTCCAGCGACGGAGGCCATGAGGAGCCCACCCCAGTGAACTCAGCCACCAGTACCCCTCAGCTGACGCCAACCAACAGCCTCAAGCGGGGCGCTGCTCACCACCGCCGCTGTGAGGTGGCCCTGCTTGGCTGTGCAGCTGTGCTTGCGGCCACAGGCCTCGGGTTCGACTTGCTGGAGGCTGGCAAGTGTCAGCTGCTTCCCCCGGAGGAGCCTGAGCCACCAGCCCGGGAAGAGAAAAAGAGGCGTGAGGGCCTTTTTCAGCGGGCTGGCCGGCCCCGTCGGAGCACCAGTCCCCCATCCCGGAAGCTCTTCAAGAAGGAGGAGCCCACACTGCTGCTGGGAGACCCCTCAGCCTCCCTGACACTGCTTTCGCTCTCCTCCATCTCCGAGTGCAACTCTACCCGCTCCCTGCTGCGCTCCGACAGCGACGAGATCGTAGTGTACGAGATGCCAGTCAGCCCGGCTGAGGCCCCACCTGGGACCCCCTGCACCCACAACCCCCTGGTCAACGTGCGAGTGGAGCGCTTCAAGCGAGACCCTCACCAGTCCCTGACTCCCACCCACGTCACCCTCACGGCCCCTGCGCAGCCGAGCAGTCACCGGCGGACTCCCTCAGATGGGGCCCTCAAGCCAGAGGCTGTCCTAGCCAGCAGGAGCCCATCCCGCAATGGCTTAGGCCACAACCCTAACACAGGTGAGTCCTGCGCTCCCCCCAGGGAGCCATCTGCAGGTTCCTCAGGCCTTTTTAGGAAGTACTGATGTGGAATCAGGTGGCCAGTGTCAGCTGATGACCCTGCCTCCCTGAGGGTTAAAAGATGGCAAGCAGGCTGCAGAGAAGAGGCCAGCTCAGAACTCTGCAGGGGAGGGATGACCTGTCGGGGGCAGGGCTTTCAGGGGGCAGGAAGGGCACAAGCCCAGCTTCCGATTACTCCCTGGGGAATGTGCTGCAGGGCGCAGGAAGGATTCCTGGCCTCTGGCCTCCCATTGCAGTCACTAGTTCAGACATGCTTGTAAAATGAGCTTGCACTCATGCGTCACTTCCCTCAACACTCAGTCCTGACTCATGCTCACCCTGTAGACCTGGAGAAGCTTCCAGCTAAACTGCTGCCCGGCTGACTCCCTAGAGGCCCAGAGACACACACTCTCACCCTAGGACTTCCCTCCCAGCATGCTCCTCCAACGTCCACTAGTCTGACAGGCAGGTGAGACTTCGGCACCACTCAACCTGATGGCCAGCCCCTGGTTAGATCCACCCGTGTGACCTCTCATGTCACCCTCTCTCCCTCCCCGTTAGACTTCTGAGACATAGCACCATTCCCATCGTATGTTTGTTTGTTAAATGTCAGAACAGTGAAGGACTGGACAGTCCCTTCTGCCAGGGGTTATCAGGTGTTTTGATAACACGGTCACTGGCTGTGTGGACGTTGCAGAGCCCACTGTGACTGCTTTCCTGCAGCTATGAAAGGAAGGTAGAGACTTGGAATGTAGCTGGGTTCCAGGAAGACTTAGAAGCACAGGTGGCTGCCCTGTGCATTATCTGCTGACACTGCCTTCAGTCAGTTCATGACAGATGTGGCCTCGTGTGTACCTGGGTACTGGAGCCATGGCCTTGTAGCTCACTGTTGTCTTCCCCCAGAACCTCCCGGCACACTGCACGGCACATGGTAGATGCTCAGCAAATGTGTGCCCATTTGTTATCCCACATCAGAGCCTATGACAGGGCAGGGAGGTGGGAGGGTACTGGGTGGCCCAGGAGTAATGGTGCCATCCTCTGACGGCTCTCCCATTTGTCTCCTCGATCAGGAATGTTGAAAACCCCCAGTCCCAGTCGAGACCCCGGCGAATTCCCCCGTCTCCCTGACCCCAGTGTGGTCTTTCCCCCGACCCCAAGGCGGTGGAGCTCCCAGCAGGACTCTACCTTGGAGAGACCCAAGACCCTGGACTTCCTGCCCCGGCCACGTCCTTCTGCCAACCGGCAGCGGCTGGACCCCTGGTGGTTTGTGTCCCCCAGCCATGCCCGGAGCGCCTCTCCTGCCAACAGCTCCAGCACAGAGACGCCCAGCAACCTGGACTCGTGCTTTGCTAGCAGCAGCAGCACTGTGGAGGAGCGACCCGGATTGCCAGCCCTGCTCCCCTTCCAGGCAGGGCCGCTGCCCCCAGGCGAGCGGACGCTCCTGGACCTGGACGCAGAGGGGCAGAGTCAGGACAGCACCGTGCCGCTGTGCAGAGCAGAGCTGAACACGCACAGGCCTGCCCCTTATGAGATCCAGCAAGAGTTCTGGTCTTAGCGTGATGAGGGTGGGGGGCACGTGATGTGGGAAGCCGGAGGCAATGGGGGAACTGGAGGCTACAGGGGGTGCTGGCTGCACAGCCCTCTGAATCCTACTTCTTGCACTGTTAATGCACTTTGAAGATGGAAGGGGTGGATACAGGGCCACTTCAGAGTTTCTGGCCCTGTAGGGCCTTTCTGCCCTTGCCTAGGAGAACAACTAATGGACATGAGCTCCGGCTGTATAGGGGAATATGGGGTGCCTATGTGCACCTCAACCCCCCACAGTCTTCCTCGCCTTGAGGGTGACCCTGAAGAGTCACCCAGCCAAATCTGTCTTCTCTTGCTCCTTGGTCGGTTGGATGTGCCCAGAGCTGTCTAGGGCCCGCCTCAGCCCTGAGTCTAGCTGTCCCGGACGCTGGTGTTGGATGCTCTGGGATTGATTTTGTCCCTTTTACCCTCTGCCCCGACACCCTTGAGTAGGAATCTTGTCTAACGTGAGTTCTAAGTTCCCTGCGTCTGTTGCGTTCTAGCTAAAAGGCTGAAGTGTGAGAGTATATAGATTGGTCCACCTGTCACTACCTACCAGCACTTCCAGATGCCCCACCTGTTTGAGCCCACAGATGGTAAGGGGAACTGCAGGGAAAGGAGGCGGTTAGGAAGAACACAGCCAAAGGCCAGGGGAGAAGGTAGGCAGAGTCCATCCTTGTTCCTTTTGGAAACATTCTGGAGCAGAAAGCAGCACCTGTCGAAGGTACCCATCTACTGACACGTAGTCCAAACACAATCAGATCAAGTTCCGATATAAACATTTGCTCTTCCCAGAAGAGTGTCTTGGGAGATTCACTGGTGCCTGCCTGAAGTCAGAGGCAAAGCTCCTGAATTTGTCTGTTTTATTGTCTGATCACTGTTGTTTTATTGCCTCCCCATGGACTCCCCTCCAGTTCTTGGAATGAGCTTTGGGTTGTGTTTGATTGGCAGTATCTGTGCAGTGCACCAGGATGGTCTGTGATGGTGGGCCCTGGACACGGGGAGCTGGGACTGGAGGAGGACCTTCTTAGCCAGGATAGCCTGTGAGGGTGGGCCCTGGACACGGGAAGCTGGGACTGGAGGGGGACCTTCTTAGCCAGGATGCCCTTGGAAGTAGAAAGAGCATTCACAGGCTTCTCTGTAGCAGAGTGATGCTGTGGTGAATGCTCAGCAAGCCACTGATGGGCACGAACCTCCAGCTCCTGAGTCTCCCAGTGGGAAACTGGCTGCAGATGGCCTTCTGGCATCTCTGCACAGACCGCGCTGCACTCTGGCCCGTCAACTGGGTAGGAAGGACCACAGAGGTTAACTGGGTCTTTGTTGGAATTTTGGTTCCTTTACTTAAATATTGACCAGTGGGAATGAAAACGGGGTTGGAAGTAGAGTCCTCAGGACCTGTCCCTCTTCCCTCTCTATTGCTCTGCTGTCCTCCCATGAATTATCCGCCAGAGGCACTGAGCCCAGCTGCAGGGTCCTTGCATTTGCAGCGTCATCAGGTTCCAGGATGGGGAGAGTGGTAGAGCTGGCACATGTGATGGGTTTGGCCACTGCTGTTTGTAGCTGAGATGGAAGTCCTACCCTGGGATGCCCAAGAGGGTGACTTTGGTATTGAGGTTTGTTCCTTGCTTTATGAGCTTGATGGCACTTTGGTTCAAGGACTCTGCTGTGTCTCAGACGGAGAGGCACAGGTGTTTTTGTTGCCCCAGGTTTTCTTAATGCATTTCATCTCTCTGCTGCTCTTTGGAAGGCAAACATTTCTACCTCTAGACGTCTATTCCTGGGATAGAGGGGAGGGGAAATGTGAATGTTAAGAGCAGTTCCAGCCAACCAAATGATTCTCCTTTCTTGAATGACATAAAGGGATAAATAGCCTCTGTACTCTATCCTTTCCTGGATAAAACCCCAGGCCCTCAGTCACCAGCTCCTCTTCTAAACCCTTGGCTCCATGAAGTGGCCCTCTGCCAGAGCACAGCCTATGGCCTAATCCAAACTGTGCTGGCTCTAGACCACGTTCTGTGCTAGGAAGCAGGGATTGGTTTTTCTGCTCATGTTTTTGTTGTAGTTCTTCTTATTGTTGTTGTTCCTTTTCTTCATTTTGCTTGGCCGCAGCCATCTTTTTATTTTGGAAATTGCCGTGTAGATGAAAGGACTACCACCTGACACTGGGTAAGAGGTGGCTTCTGATTCTTACCCACCCAGGGGAAAGAGCAGGCGTTGCTGGGGCTCTGCTCAGGCAGTCATTGTACCTGAAGGAAGCAAAGCAGGCTCATTCTGAAGATGCCCCCTGAGCCTCTGCAAAACCAACTTGAGGCTGCAATGAGCCAGGCTGTGGAGGCCCCTGCCTGCCACAGTATCTGGAACAGGGCAGGAGATGGGATAAGCCTGCAAGGGACAGGTTGGAGTGGTTTCTGTACAGTCCTTTTGCCCTGTTTGGTGGTCAAAGGCTAGAGCATGTCCTAAAGCAGTATTTGAGGTCAGTTGAGTGGCAGTAGCTGGGGCTTCCCTTATCTGCTTCCTTCGAGTCCCTTGGGAGACACTGTTCCTTCTGTCCTTAGCAAGCATTCACCACCTGCATGGTGGGGATGGCCACAGATTCTGTATTCTCCTGCCACTGATAGTCGACTTGACGACCCTCGGTTCGTTTCTTAAGGACCCCAGGCCGCTGCCAGTAGTTATCCTTATGTTTTCTCATGGGGCTTGCAACTTAGCATCCCTGACGTCTGGTAGCAGCGATGATCATCACAAACACAATGTCTTATGCTTGGACAACTCTGAGGAGTGCCAGTTTTCTTCTTGCTCTCTGCTGAGTGGCACCACTTTCCTTCTGCCCTTGATAATACTTGCTAGTATAGGCGGGGCGAATGCTCACCAATGAAGATTCGAGTGCAGGGAAATTAGGAAGCTATTGGGACTGACTGCCAAGCTGGGCCAGCAGGCACCGAGACCCAAGGACTCTGTTCCCCAGATTGCCTTTGCGGCATGACCTTAGCCCCTCTCACATTTCCTCACTTCAGATGCCACCATCACATGTTTGCCTCCCAAGGGAAATGGCAGGATGTGTCAGAGGAGCTCACCAAAGCAGCGATGGCTCCTGGCCAGCTGCTCAAGGAGGCTTCCTCCATGCTCACGGGCTGAGTGGCTCAAGCTGAATGTGTGCTCCTCACCCCCTGTGCCTTGAGGGAACTTGCCTGCTAGTCCCTCCTGTGGCTTCTGGGGAAGGAGGGACTGGAACTGCCCTAGTGTGACTCATGGGCCCCAGGCACGTGCTCATGCTCTTTCATCTAATTCCTCAGCATTTGGTCATGACAGGCATCCCTCCGGCTGCCCCACCTCGCCTGGCATGTGTGTCGTATGAAGTAGGAGGTTGGTGGCAACTTCAGACTGACAGTCATCTCTAGAGCCTGGAATCAGGCCAGTTTCTGGAAGCATCTTTGGGACAGGGTCCACTCTCCCCTGGGACATGTGTCATGGGGTGGGTCCTCACAAAGCCCCCTTTGCCACCACTACTCAGTGACATAAGGAGACACCCTTGTACCTCCATTCCTGACTTAGTCCACTTTGTCTCCACAGCCCCCACTTTGGAACCCCTTCCCATGCAAAGAAGACACCTCCTGAGCCATGTTGATTCTTTAAAACAGAGAGCAGTGGGGGCAGGGAGGGCCCGATGGCTGGTACCCTTCTGGGCTGAGAGATGTGTCCGGGCTGCCCCTCTGTGAATACAGAAGCTGGACCTCTTCATCATTGCTTCTTGGATCCTGTGCCTTTGAGTCAGGTGCTTGTCGGCCTAGTCTGGAGGTCAGAAACGTCTGTTGCATCTTAGAGGATCTTAAAGAAACTGGTGCTACTCACTGCTGTGGTGCCAAGCAGGCTCCTGCTGAGGGCTGTGCCAGGGATGGTCAGTGTAGGGCAGAGAGAAAACAGCCCCAGCACAGTGCCAGGGTATGGCTTTGCCAACATCTCCCCGCAGCTCTGGACCCCAACTGTGGGCTGAAGAAGGTTCTGCCTTGCCCATCTGGGGCCCCAAATCCAGCCCTGACAAACCTCACCTTGTAGCTGGCCTCCCCTTAGGGGGAGAGAGAGAGAGAGAATGTGAGAGAGAAGTCAGCAGTGTTGGATGCCATCCAGCCTAATCTGCCACCTGCCCCTCCTCTCTTCTGGGCCCTTGGTGACTTCGGTGAGCAGAGGTGTTTTCAGTCCCTTGCATCCATTGCATTTTCCTGTTGCTTTTGACTCCCTGTCTTGATCCTACTCTCATCAGTGGCCTCCCAAAGCCATGCTGGCCTTGGGGACTAGCAGTAGGAAACAAACTTCTGTGTGGGAGGCTATACCTGAGTCGCTTCAGAAAGTCCCTGGAAAATGAAATGAGTGCATTTATTTCCTGCAAATTTTTTTTTTTTTCAAAAGTAAGTCCATGGGAAAAACTGCACAGGCTTTAAAAACATTTGTATGAAAATAAGCAACTTTTAATTCTTTTAGGTTTTTTTTTTTATAAATTTAAACACAGTGATGGAGAAAGGTTTTTCCATTGCTGATTCACTTCCTAAATGTCCACAGTAACCAGGGCTCGGCCAGATTAAAATCAGGAGTCCAGGATTCCATCAGGATCTCTTACCTGGGTGTCAGGGGCCCAAGTACTTCCATCATTATCTCCTGTTTCCCAGGAAGCATTAGCCAAGAGGCTAGATCAGGAGTGCCGCAACCTGGACCAAGTCCTACACTGATAATGGATGCTGGCGTGTCACAGCCAGCAACTTAACCCATTGCATCGTCCCTTTGCCTGAGCTTCTTGAAGCATTCTTGTCTGTCTTTGGACTCTTTGCAATGGCCCCAGGAGGTGGGTATCACCTCATCTAGGGATGTGGTGGCCGAGGCTACAGTGGCTGTGTACGCTGCCAAGGTCACAGGGCAGGAAAGCTGTTTTTCAGAGTCCTCCTCTTTCCTCCGAGCGTGGGACCACTGTGGGACCCACGCTCAGAAGATACAATTATCTGAGCGTGGGTCCGCTGTGGCCGAAGTCACCCTGTGTCCCAGGCTATGTGTGCCTTGGCTCAGCCATCATTGCCCATGCCTGTGCCTGGACCTGGAGCCGCCCCAGGGCTCCTCTCACTTCCTGTCTGCTTCCGGCTACTTTCCCGTGATTCTTCAGGGATTTGCTGCACATGGGGCTTGAAGGGGTCACTCCTGTAGCCCATGTGTCTCTCCTGTGACAGGTTTGCCCTCTGCCCAGATCCATCGAGCTTGGAAGCCTCAGCCTAGCTCTTGATGCCTCGGACACTTGGAATCAGGCTCTAGCCCTTTCGTCGTAGTTGGCTGCAGGCCCTTGGTACCTGGTTGTCGTAAGGAAAAAAGGGGAGGTAATGAACTTGTTCACTGTCTCCAGTGATCTGCACTAACCTTCTTACACAGTCACCAAACACACACTCAGCTGTCTAGGCTAAGGCTGCATCTTTACAGGATGGAGGGATGGAGTTGGAGATGGGTTTTATTGAGTTTCAGAAAAGCTTTCTTTGGAATGTCCCTCCCCTTTCAGACCTTAGAGTCCAGGTAGAGTTCCCCGGAGTGTGTGCTTTGTTCCTCTGTAATTAGCTGCCCGTTTTCCTGCCCCTGGCTGTTCTCCCCCGCTTCCCTGTCTTGTTCCCTTGCGTCCTTGAATTCCCACGTTGCCTTGGGGCTTAAGTTATTGTCTGTTGTCCACTATTTAAAGATGGAAAGTCCCAAAGGAAGCTCCTCAGGTTCTTTCCTTTGGCTTTTTTTTTCTTTCAAGGTACTGTAAATTGTTAACTAGGGGTGCCAAGCAGGCTTGGTTCGGTGGTTAAACCTCCTGTTGTATTACGGTGTAATGCTGATCTCAGCCTGGTCCTGGCACCAGAGCACACAGAGACTTGAATAAACTGTTACCACAATGACGTCTGGTGTACTGGGGTTCGTTCCCTCTTTTCCTTTTGGGTTGAACTTGATGTCCAAGAATCTGGACTGTCTGCAGGGAATTTTCATATGTAAGGGAACCAACAAGACAGGTGTGCTGTGTGACAGAGGGGGAACATTGCAGAGCCCCCAGCTGGGCCTTAGCAGTGCTTGTGCACAATGCTTGCCTGTCCCTGATTCTGGCCCTTTGCACTTGGCGTGACACAGGCCACCAAGTTTGCTTTCAGAGCTACTCGGGAATGCATGGAGCCCCTTCCCACTGTCCACCTTGGTGTTATGGTGAAGAGTAGAGCTGCAGACAAGTGGACGAGAAGTGCTACTTGCATTCCAATAGCTCTAATGCTTTCTCTCTCTCTTTTTGTAAAGATTTGTTTATTTTACTTGAAAGTCAAGAATTAGGGAGATCACAGAGGAAGAAATCTATCCACTGGTTTACTCCTCAAAAGACCGCCATGGCCGGAGCTGGACTAGTCTGAAGCTGGGAGCCAAGAGCTTCTTCTGGGGTCTCCCATCTGGGTGCAGGAACCCAGACAACTAGGACATTCTCCACTGCTTTCCCAGGCCATTAGCAGGGAGCTGGATGATAAGTGGAGCAGCCGGGACTTGAATCCGTACCCATATGGAATGCTGCCACCACAGATGGAGGATTAACTTTTTATGCCACCACACCAGTCCCTCTAATACCTTTATTAAAGGTCTATTTATTTGATCATTTTTTTTAAATTTGTTTTTATTTGAAAGTCAGATGCACATTGAGGAAGACAGACAGAGAGGAAAGATCACCTATCCAATGATTCACTCCACAAGTGACTTCAATAGCCAGAGCTGTGCCGATCCGAAGCCAGGAGCCTTGAACCTCTTCTGGGTCTCCAACACGGGTGCTGGGCCGTCCTCGACTGCTTTCCCAGGCCACAGGCAGGGAGCTGGATGGGAAGCGGGGCTACCAGGATTGGGACCAGCGCCCATATGGGATCCCGGTGTGTGCAAGACACTAGGCTGCTGGTTCACTCTCCTGATATCACCAGGTCTGGGTCAAGCTGAAGTTTCCAACATGAGCAGTAGAACCCCAAGTGCTTGGGCCATCCTCTTTTGTTTTCCCAAGTGCGTTAGCAGGGAGGTGGGTTGGAACCAGGTAGGAGCTGAACCAGAACTCCCATGTGGGATGTCAGTGTCCCAGGCAGTGCCTCCACCTGCCATGTCACAGTACTGGCCCCTTGCCCTTGTGTTCTGGTGGCGCTTGTCAGCTATGTGGTCTCTGCTTGGGCACAAACTGTTTACAGTTCAGGGAAGAGGACGCAGGCAGGATCCTCTGTGTAGAGCTGTCCCTCACCACCTGAGTCCTCTGTCTCATCCAGCTATGTGTGAATAAAAGCCTTCTGAACTTGGCTGCTGGCTTTGGGTCAGCTCAGCTCCGGCCATTGTTAGCCACTTGGGGATGGAACTAACGGATGGAAGATCTTCCTCTCCGTAGATCTGCCTTCCCAATAAAAATAAATAAATCGTTAAAATAAAAAAGGCTTTCTGAACTTGGCCCTTCCTGTATGGTAATGCCACAGCCTTTCCCTCCTGATCTCTTCGCCCTTTCCTCTGGCCTGAGAGGTGGGATTTTGTGCTGGATGTTTGGACTGACTGTCAGAACAAGGCAGACCCTTTGCTGTAGGGTCCAGGTAATCTTTGTAAAGCAGACAGAGCAAGTATGAAAGCTTGAGCTCTGCTGGTGCCCCTTGCGGGGGTGTCATGCACTGTCCGCAGGCAGATTGCTGTGTTTCCAGAAAGCAGCTTGGGAGTCCAGTGTGAACGATGACGCGGCCAGTGATTCTGCCTCGTGTTGTTTGCAGTCTCTCGGCATCCTTATGGGTCGTGCCATGAGTAACCCCATTTTGCACTGAAGAAGGTGAGGGCCAGAAAGTCCACACATCCAACAGGAGCTGGGATTGTGTCATTCCAGCATCTGCACTTGCATGGTGAGAATGACTGGGGTGCACATGGATCTACAAGTCATCCTGCTGTTACTTACAGGAGCAGTCAGCTGATGTTTTTCACTTGTCTCCCCCTCTTCCCTGCCACACCCAGACAGCGTGAAGGCTGTCATTGCAAAGTGAAAACTAGCTGCCTGACCCCAGGATACCGCTTACCCACAGGCAGCAGGCGAGGTCCTCACGGGGAACCTCCTGTATGCCAGGTACTGGATGCAACCACAGGGTTCTTAAGCCCTTGATGCTCTGGTGGGAAAGACCAAGAACAGAAGGCATCTGTTTCATAGGATGGAGGCATTGCTGTGACAGGGTGCTAGGGGAGCACTGTGCATGGGGGTTAACCTGTTCAGACCTCATGGGAACCTAGTAGAGTGGTGTACGGAGGGAAGGCCCAAAGGCGGAAAATGATGGAAGGCCTCTGTCAGTCCATTTCTGACTCCCTTTTTAAAAAGCCTGAACTGCAAGGGAGATGTGGTACAGTGGGTGAAGCCGCCACGTGGGATGCCTGTGTGCCATACTGGAGTGCTGGTTGAAGTCCTGGCTACAGCAGCTCCCTGGTAATGTGTCTAGGAAGCAGCATTGGGTGATGCTCAAGTACTTGAGCTCCTGCCACCTGCACAGAAGACCAGGGTGGAACTCTCAGATCCTGGCTTTGGTTGGAACAGCCTGGCCCTAACTTTTATGGTCACTTTGAACTAGCAGATACGGGATCTCTGTCTCTGTCTTTTTCTCTCTCAGCTTTTCAAATAGATAGGTTTTATCACCATTGGTTTTATTATCAACCATTTGAGCAATATGTAGCCATTAGAACTATATGATTCAACAATAAGCAGGGAAATGGAGGATCTTCATGTTAAAAGGCAAGATACAAAAATCTTCAAAGACAATTCGATCCCAATTATATACATAAAATGTTTCTATCTTACCGCACTTTGATAGGCATAGAGCTGTCACAGATAATCTCAAATGCTTTCCTGGAATTTTTAGAACTTTTTAAAAAATAGCAGTGAATAGAAAATAATTTGATTTTCAGTGAAACAGCAAACAAAGTAGTCTAGAAGAATGGTCCCATGACAACAGGCCACTGGCAGTATAGCAAGATGACTAAAAGCCCTCCATTCTGAAGGGAGTGTTGCAGCTTGGCCCAGGGCCAGCTTCCCGGCCCCAGTGGGACCTCCTCCTCCCCTCTCTTCATCCCTCCCCGCAGTGTAGACAAGGTGCTGGGATGACCAAGCTGCTGTAGAGCAGAGGTGCTGAGGGAGTCTTCTGGGGGTGGGGGGTGGGGGGGCACGGCTGCTTAGGATCCTCAGTCAGTTCTGGAACTGGCAGGCCGAGCAGCAGCCCACAGCAGCCCTCCATGCCAGGAGCCAGCTTGGGCCTGGGTCACCACGCCCTGTTTACCTGCTTCTGGAATGTACTTCACTCAAGGCTGGGGGTGAGGTCCTAATCCCCTGAGCCCTCCAGTCTCCCCACCCAAGCAAGTCCAACTGGCTCAAGTTGGAGAACATGTTTTGGGCCAGGGAGGTGGGGTGGAGGCGTGGTGTGGGCCTCTGCAGCTCTGCCCGCCCCTGACATGCAGCACACTGCTCCATGCAACCAGCAGGCTCTCCGTGGAAGGCTCTCAGCATTTCTCTATGATAAGGGGAAAAGGAGAAGGGTTAAGAGACTGTTCCTGGAATGCAGGTGTGCTCATGTCACACCCTGACACCTGCAGGAGAACGTCCACACTCTGGCAAGGTCTCAAGGACCCTGTTACAATCTCCCTGCCTCCAGCCCTTCCCCCTCTCCCTATGCAAGACTGTGTGCATCTCTGCTTCCTGGTAAAACTTGATTTTCCAGGAATGGAGGCTCCTGGATGGAGTACTTAGTAGCCTTACAAGCAGGCTAAGTCCTTTCCTGGCTACATCCTCAGCTGTCTATGTTGACTGCAATCTACGCGGTCAGATTTGCAGGATGGGGTGAAAAGAGAGTCGAGCAAGAGAAAAAGGGAAAGAGAAAGGCAGTAGAGGCCCGGATTCTGCCTTGTAGCAGACAAGTCTCACCTGGGGAGACTGCATGTGCAGGAAGCCGAGACGATGTCTACGGGGCGAGGTTAGTGAGGGTGGCTGGTGAAAGCACACTGGCTCAACTCCTGTCCTGTGCTTCACCCGCCTGGCCAGACTCTTCCCTCTGTTGCTCTCATAAGCATTTCCTGAGGGCCTGCCCTGGGGTGCAGCTCAGCTAACAATCCTAAGTGGTTGGGGGCTAGATGAGTCACACTCTCGTGCCCACAGGGTCAAGTGGAGACTGGGGAATGTGCAGTCATGCCCCGCCTGAAAGAATTCACCTGAAGACAAATACCAACAGTCATGTTACCTGTGTGATGGGGCAAGGTCACCGTCATTAGAATTCCCAAACGCAGTCTCCTCCAGGACCTTTGCACTACTTTTCAATTTGCATTTGGCTCAGCAGTCACTCGACTTGCCCAAAGCAATGAACAAAAGCAGCCTCTTCAGGAACTACATTTCCATAAGATCCTCCTAGCTGGTTCACGTTCTAGGTGCTCCACTTCCCATCCAGCTCCCTGCTTGTGTCCTGGGAAGGCAGCGGAAGACATCCAGAGCCTTGGTACCCTACAGTTCAGCTCCACCCGTTGTCGCCATTTGGGGAATGAACCAGCAGAAGTAGGATCTTTCTGTCTCTCCTCTCTGTAAATCTACTTTTCTACTAAAAATAAATAAATTTTTAAAAAATGTAAAAATGTTTTCTTAGACTTCCTTCCACCTGCCCGGGGAGCAAAACGTATGAAGTTTGAAAGTGCCCACAAAAAGCTATTCTAGCCCCAGCCCACTTCTCCAAATGCCCCCACTGCCCCGAAAATCCGAAGAGCCTAAAATTATAAAAGTCCCAATGTTAGCTCTTTTGGCATAAGCGGTTTTCAGTTTGCAAGAAGATGGTATGCACAAGGGAGTGCCTTTATGGCTGGGGGCGGGTAGCACAGGCTGTGAAGGATTGGTGGATGGGGCTGTGGGTGGGCCTCGAGGGATTGGTGGATAAGATTGTTGGGGCCGCAGGGGATTGGTCGGTACGGCAGTGGGCGAGGACTAGCGAGAGGGGCCGTGGAGATTCGTGGATTGGGCTGTGGGTGGGCCTCGAGGGATTGGTGGAAACAGGGTTACAAAGTTACAGTGGATTGGCAGACAACAAAATTTGAATCTAAAGGGCATGCGAATCTTAAGGAAGCCAAGACCTAGGGGAAGCAGATATTTAAAATGGTGCCGAGTCCAAAATGGCGGAGGCCTACATGGCCAATGGTCGAGTCACTCCTCGCATTCCTCCCTTTTGTTGTATGTAGAAGAAATGGAACGTGGTTCTTTTCCACAGCTTCTTCGAGCTCAGTCACTCCTCCCACCCAGCCTGCTGAAAAACTGAGCCTTCGCCTCCTGCTGCTTCTGGCCACAGGTTGGTAGCTGGTCTCCTCTGTGAGTTTATTTCCTGGCTCGTCTTTGTGATGTGACATTTTCATAACATTTTATGCCAAACCCCGGGAAGGAGTGTAAGGAACTAGCCTCTGCTATGTGCTGCTTATTTTCTTTTTAAATATTTATTTATTTTTATTAGAAAAACATTTACAGAAAGAAGGAAATAGAGAGTCTTCCATCCACGGCTTCACTCCCCAAGTGGCTTCTCTGCCCACATTCCACTACTGCTAGGCCTCACCTCTCCTGTAACTCCCGATAGTACACACATTAGAAATACAAAGTGTAGGGCCTGACGCCGTGGCCTAGTGGCTAAAGTCCTCACCATGAACGCACCGGGATCCCGTATGGATGCTGGTTCTAATCCCGGCAGCTCCACTTCCCGTCCAGCTCCCTGCTTGTGGCCTGGGAAAGCAGTCGAGGACGGCCCAATGTTTTGGGACCCTGCACCCGCGTGTGGGAGATCCTCTCTGTCTCTCCTCCTCTCTCTATATCTGACTTTGTAATAAAAATAAATCATTCTTTTTTTTTCTAAGATTTATTATTATTGGAAACCCGGATATACAGAGAGAAGGAGATACAGAGAGGAAGATCTTCCATCCGATGTTTCACTCCCCAAGTGAACGCAACAGCCGGTACTTTGCTGATCCGAAGCCGGGAACCTGGAACCTCCTCCGGGTCTCCCACACGCGGGTGCAGGGTCCCAAAACATTGGGCCGTCCTCGACTGCTTTCCCAGGCCACAAGCAGGGAGCTGGACGGGAAGTGGAGCTGCCGGGATTAGAACCGGTGCCCATATGGGATCCTGGGGCGTTCAAGACAAGGACTTTAGCCGCTAGGCCACGCCACCGGGCCCAAAATAAATAAATCTTAAAAAAAAAAAAAAAAGGAAATACAAAATGTCTTAGCATTGCTATCTTCACTGTCCTGCCCAAACAGTGAACCAAAGGTGCCACACAGGAGCCATGCTCAGGGGCTACCTGTCCTCAGAGGTATTGGGGAGGCCAAGAGTGGGAGTGCCAGAGTAACGGAGACACAGGACCAAGAGAGTGAGCCCGTCCTTGTCATGAGCCTTTATAGGGGCTTGTGAGGGGAGTGGTTATACAGCAGTGGAATACGGCCCCTCTCAGGTGATAGGTGGACAGGAGGGAACACCTAGGTGGTGGGGGAGTGACTTCCAAGCTCGTGACCTACCTCAGCACAATTTATTAAGGAAAATCAGGTAAGACAATGCCGATGGCACTGTGAAAATTCAGTTTTCTATGTGTATAGCATCCATACAACATGGAGCACGAGAGAGAGGAGAATGAGAACGAGACCTGAACGGAAAGGTCCCCCGCGGTGATGGTGAGGCATCCCAGGTATTGGCAGCAGCTCCTCTAAAGGGGCGTCCTTTCTCTGTCAGGGTGCTTCTCTTGCATTCCTCACCTGAAGGGTGCTTTGGTCTTGCAGCTTTCTCTTTTTCATGAGTATTGAGGCCAGGCAATCACTGGGAGAGAAAATGAAATTTGTGCATAGGTGGGATATGGAGTAAATACTTCTGATGGGGTCTCCTGGGCAATTTAGCCTGCCCTCATGGGTTAGTCCCAGGTGGAAGTATTGGGGAGGTGCCTAGGTTAATGGGGGTGTGTCCAGGGAAGGCAGTTCTCCTCAGAGGGTTGTTACAAAAGCCTGCATTTGGATCCAATCTCTGTTTCCCGGATCACCATCTGAACTCCCCTGTTTGCTGTGAGTCCTTTGCTGGAGCCAATGCCTACACTGCATCGTTTGTGTGCAGAGTCTCTAAAACTAAGCAGCACAGGGTCCACATTGTGGCATAGTGGGTTAAGCCACTGATGGTAGAGGACTCCATTTCCATAGGGGAAAAGTTCCAGCCTCCCTTGTTTAGCCTGGCCCAGCTCTGGATGTTATAGGCATTTTTTTTTAAATGGTGAAAAACGTATATTTAGAATTAGAAAGCTGGATGCAGTTCAGATGATCCCAGTTTTTTTGGCAAGCATCCTAATCAGGAGCCAACCGCCTGTCTGCCTTCTTTTCTCCGTCAGGCCTGGTCAGGGTGTTGACTGGCCCCATCAGTGTCCTAGAGCTTCTTCATAGCTTGTTTGATCTGGTGCTTGTTGGCCTTGACATCCACCAGGATGTTGTTGTGTTCTGTCTTCTTCATAGCGGACTCTGTGGTCAGGGGGAACTTGATGATGGCATGGTGGTCGAGCTTGTTCCTCCTGGGGGCGCTCTTCCGGGGGGCGGTGTTTGGGCTGCCGACACAGGTGCTGGGTCTTGGGCCACCGGAAGGTGGTGGACATGCAGATCCTCTTCTTGTGGCTGTGGACGCCTTTTCAGCACTGCCTTCTTGGTCTTCAGAGCCTTCGCTTTGGCTTTGTCTTCTGCGGGAAGGAGGAGCTTCCTTCTTCGCTTTCAGCGCCAGCTTGGTGAAAAGTGTTACAGGCATTTGAAGAGTGAATCAGTGGATGAAAGATCTCCATCTCTCTATTGCTCTGCCTTTCGAATAAATAAAATAAATTAAAAATGTAAAAGGAGACAATAATTGAGTTTTTGGTAAAGGAATGAAGACTACTATATGAAAAGGCTCTTAAAATATTCCTCCATTTTCTAAATACCACTTTCTTCATGCATTTCAACCAAAAGAAGATACTGAAACAGATTGTATGCAAAAGCAGGTATGAGCATTTAGGCATCTTCTGTGAGGCCGATATTGAAGAGCTATGCAAAAATGTGAAATAATGTCACTCTTTTAACAACCTTACTGTGATTTTTTAAAAGTGTGGTTATCATGAAAACATCAATGTTAAACATAATGAGTTTATTATTTTTCAGGGAATCAATGCGTATTTTTAAAGTTTGTGAATTTCATGTTTGACTAGGAACCAGCACACAAACATGGACACCTTTGGGGGCTTCAGCGCCAGCAGATGGCGCTCATGCAACTAGAAGCAGATTGAGCATGTGCGTTGTAGAATGGACAGAATGTGAAAGTGGGATTTGCAGCAATGAAATTTGATATAACATTTTCTATTAATAATGAGATGGATAGGCTCAATAGAAACAAAAGTGACAGCCCCAGGACTTTATCAGTAGGTTTCCACAATCTAAATTAGATAGGCGGATTTATGCCAAATAGTATGTTGTGGAGGTTCTTATTGTGTTTTTTCTTCCTCTAACAAAAGCTAAAACACATGCCTTGGAGAAGCTCCCTGCAGCCTGGGAAACCAAGCCGCTTAAATTGAAATCACAGTTTTTTTTCCATTTTGTGTTGCTAATAAGATAACAGTAATCTCTGGGGCTTTACAGTGAGCTTTCGGCAGAGTCATTCCAGGAAGGAGTGCCTTGGAAGAAGCTCACAACCCAAAGCTTATTCCCACAGGACCTTGCAAGTCCCCAAGGGGGAGGAGGCTAAGGGTGGGGATGGGACAGGTCACTTTGACAGCATTAGCAGGGCCTCTGAGTGACAAAATCATGTGCATGTTTGGTTTTCTGTGAGGAGTTCTAAGTTGGAGTTCATATTACAGGGAAATGGTCAGAGGGCAGAGGTAACCTCGGTTCTTGTCTCAGCTGAAAGAATTACCATGAGAGAAGTCAGTGAGCAAAACAAGATTTGTTTAAGATAGAAACGGCCTGCTGCAGCCATCTGGAAAGGGGACCCCAAGAAAGACAGACTGGTACATGGTCCAAGTGGTGTCTTCGAAGCACGATTCTGATGGGCAGAATAACAGCTAACAAGAAGGAGGGTAGGGACAAAACCTGCCAGGAGGTAAGAATCGTAAGCCTGTCTAGCTCGATCCGGATAAAACAAAAAGCAATCAGAAAGGTATAAGCAGCAACTTCTTTCCAATCTCGTAGTTGAACTAGAAACACAGACAGGTGGGACGGCACATGCGTCTTGCTAAGTACCGCTGGCCAGAAGCAAGAGGCTTCTGCACTTTTAAAGAAACTCCTCTTTTTTTTTATTCATTAATTACATTGTATTATGTGACACAGTTTCATAGGTACCGGGATTCTCCTCACACCCTCCCCCCATGGTGGATTACTCCACCTTGTTGCATAACCACAGTTCAAGTTCAGTTGAGATTCCCTCTTTGCAAGCATATACTAAACATAGAAGAGACTCCTCCTTTTCTCGTCTCCAAGCGGATGTGACACACCACCTGTGAGCCTCTCTAACTACCACACTGGGGAAGCTTGAATTTAAGTGGTTTTCCTTCAAGGACCTTCCGAAAGAGCAAAGGACAGAGTTCTCTTCCAGAAGTGACGTTTGGTGCTGGCAATGCTTACCAATAAACAGAGCAAGAGCCTGAAAGGGGGCTGGCTCAATAAATGACTTTATGACTCATGTTAAGGACCCTAGGGGAGGTAGGTAGGAATCAACTTTAGATGAAGATGGTCAAATACCATCACTCTGAGGAAGTGAATTATTTTACACTTCATTTTTAATTTTTTTGGTATAACATGTTTAATTGGCCTTGTAGTCAAAGACTTCATGACCGTACTAAATAAGGAATTCAAGTAAAAAAATAAACCATAGTCCAGCAGGAAAATAGGTAAAGACTATAAACATAACCAAATGAGAACATGTTCAACTTCATCCAAATTTTATAATAGCCACAAAATCATTAACACTTGTATAAAATTCTTACCATTTTGTTTGACAAATGTTAAAAACAAAGTTTGACAAAACACTGTATTTGCAGCAAAACTAATACAAGCATTTCTCTCTCTCTCTCTTTGTAATTTTAGTGTCAACGTGTAAGGGAGAAATGCAGTGTTTGTCTTTCTGTGTCTGTTTTATTTCACTCAGCATGCTGTCAGGCAGCACCAACCATGCTGCACGAATGATAGCATTTAATGCTATTGTATAGCTGAACAGCATTGCATTTTGTATCTGCGCATTTTCTTTATCCATTCATCTGCTGCTCGACACCTTGTTTGTTGCTGTGCTATTATGAAGAGTGCAGCTCTGAATAGGGTGGAGCGGGGATCTCTGGAACAATGAGTGTAAGGCTTTTGAGTGGGATTGTGGGTCACGTGGTAGGGCCACTGCTAGTCTTCCTATGAGATCTCGCTGCTGCCTTTCACTGTGGCTGCCCTAATTTACATCTCCACCAACAGTGCGGAAGAGTTGAAGAAGTGCATTGGGGCCAGGGTTTCTCACTTGGCACTGCTGTCCTTTGGAACAGACAGTTGTCTGTGTTGGGGTCTGTCTTGTGCATGGCGACTGTGAGCAGCATCTTGCCTGTGCCCGCTGAATGCCAGTGCCCCCTCCTGTGATGACAAAGATGTCTGCAGACATGGCCAGATGCTCATGGCGGGGCCTCAGGACCACTGATCTAAGCCAGGCCTTAGAAGACAAAGAGCCCATCAAGCGAGGGTTGTACTGGGGAGGCTCTTGCAGACCAGGGCCAAAGGGCAAGTGCGAAGCCAGCTGGTTCAGATGCTCCTGTGCCACCTTGGAGTGCCCGGCTCTGACTTGTCCCCACAGTTCTGGGCTCTAGTTCCTGCTGGGATATGGTTGGTGATGGTTCAATTGGTGGGGTTCCTGCCACCCACATGGGTGTCCTGGGCTGTGTCCCTGGCTCCCAGTTGTGGTCTCAGTGCAGCCCCATTGTTGAGGGCATTTGAGGAATGAATGAGTAAATTGGAGTACTCTCTTCGTCTCTGAAATAAATAAGATTTCCTGAAAAGAATTTCAAAAGTTGGGATTTTATTGTAAGTGGAAAACAATATTTTCAACAGTGGGTGATGTTATCTAGTTTTATTTTCTTCAAGTGTATTTATTTTTATTGGAAAGGCAGACTTGCAGACAGAAGGAGAGACAGAAAAGATCCTCCATCCACTGATTCATTCCCCAAATGGCTGTAAGGTCAGAGCTGAGCTGATCTGAAGCCAGGAGCCAGATGCTTCTTCCACTTTGGTGCAGGGGCCCAAAAACTTGGACCATTCTCTACTGCTTTTCAACAGATCTGTTTCAGAAATAGAGCAGCTAGAACATGAGTCTGTATCTATATGGGATGCCAGCACTTAGAGGTGGAGGATTAGCCTGTGAGCCACTGCACCAGCTCCCTATTTTGAATTCTGAAAAGATCATTCAGGCTGTGATGTGGAGGAGGGACTGCCTGGAGTAATAACGTCACAGCGATGAAAGGAGGCTGGAACAGTGGTCCACTCAGCAACTGAAAAATGGTGGATGTGGGCAATTGGCGAAGTGATGAAGATGCTGCTTGGATGTCTGGGTTCAAATCCCAGACAGCTGCTCCCAATTCCAGCTATCTGCTTATATGCACCTTGGAAGGCAGCAGGTAACGGCTTGTGTGCTTGGGTCCCTGCTACCCATGTGGGAAACCTAGATGGAGTCCCAAGCTCAGGGCTGTGGTCTGGTCAAGTTCTAAGGTTTTGGGAAGTGAACGAGTCAATGAAGATCTTTGTCTTTCAAATAGCAAAATGAAAGAAGAAAGAGGAAAGGTGGCCAGAGAGGGGCTGTGACACTGGAGAGGGAGAGTGGTGCTCAACAGTGCTGCAACAGAAAACCCAGGTATTGCTTGTGGGTTCGCTGTGGCAATTTCATCTCTAAGCACTCCCCTCAGTGATACCTGCATTCCTGGGTTAAGTGGTAAGAGTTGATTGGGAGTTAGACTCCAAGCCTGACCATATATATGCCTACTAGTGGCTCATGAGCGCCTGTCACTGGGGCTGTATGACCTGAGAGGAGGCATGCAAGTGCAAGCGCTGGCTTCACAGGTCTGTGTTTCTGGGGTTTCTGGCTCACGCTCTCTCTTTCATGATTTATCTATTTTTTATTGGAAAGGCAGATTTACAGGAAGAAGGGGAGAGAGAAAGATCTTCCACCTTCTGGTTCACTCCCCAGGTGGCTGCAACAGCAAGAGCTGAGCCAATCTGAAGCCAGGATCCAGGAGCTTCTTTTGGATCTCCCACATGGGTGCAGGATCCCAAGGCTTTGGCCCTTCTGTGCTGCTTTCCCAGGCCATAAGCAGGAGGTGCTGGAAGGCAAGTGGAGCAACCAGGACATGAACTGGCACCGTTATGGGATCCTGGTGCATGCAAGGCAAACATTTAGCCACTTAGCCATTGCACCGGACCCTCATAGTGTCTCTTAAGCATCACTTTCTACTCCCAAACCTGTGGAGATGGAGAAAGTAGCACTGAGCAGTGAATGGTGGCTAATCTCGGCTGGATGCTGATGGCTCACCTTCGAACTCACTGACCTGCAAGCGCCACCCTGCCTTCCCAGCTCAGTCCAGGAATCTTGTGTCCTCCGTGGGAACCAGGGAAGCTCGGGCTGGCAGGAGGCAAAACTGCCAGTTTGAATGCCTCCTGACTGTGGGCCTGTAGACTGAGGTTGGAGAGTGGCTGATGGATGTTTGAGAATGGGGGTGCTGAGGTTGTGTGGTGAAAAGCATGAAGTGTTGCCAGGGAAGTGAGTGAACAGCAGAGACAAACTCTAACAAAATATTAGGGGCACAAGTAAGGCCTGCTGTGAGTTACTTTCTAATTGCATAGAACGGGGTTGCCAGGATTTTAAATTGTAGTGGTGGAAGCATGTAATTAAGCAGAGGGCTTAGTTGGCACCAGTTGGGATACCAAATTGTTGATGCAGCTTATGATAATGGACTTTTGATATTAAAATTCAGGGTGTGAGTGTGTGTGTGTGTGTGTGTGTGTGCGCGTGCATTTTCCCAGCTCCATTTGTGTGCTTTTCCTCTGGGTCTCCACGCTCCAGGTAAAAATAACCAGTCCCCTTGTATCAGGCTGTTTGTTGTGAAAATCCCCATCTAGACCTCAATCTGGCTTGTGACAGCGAGGTCCAGATGAAAGGGTTTGTACATCTGAAACACAGATCCTCTCAGCCCAATCGGGTGCCATCCTAGTCAGCACGGCACTCCATGACATCTTTTCTTTGACTCCAAATCACAGGAGTTTAGAGTATTTTTGGAGCCAGCTTTGTCGTGCTGTGGCTTGAGCTGCCACCTGCAATGTTGGCTTGGCTTCCAGTCCAGCTCCCTGCTAATGAGAATGCACAGACAGCAGAAGATGGCCCAAGGATTTGGGCCCCTACCACCCATCTGGGAGACTTGGATGGAGTTCCTGGTTCCTTACTTTGGCCTGGCCAAGCTCTAGTGGCTGTGTTTCTTCGTTAGTCTCTGTTGCTTTGTCATGCAAATTAAAATAGACATTTATTTTCTTTTTTGTTTTTAAGTTCAGAGAGAGTCAGAGAAAGAGTCAGAAAAAAAGATGATTCATTCCCCCAATTTTTGCAACAGCTAGAGGTGGGCTTGGGTGAAGCCACAAGTCAGGAATTAAAGCTGAATCTCCCATGCGGTTGGCAGGATCCAACCAGTGGAGCTACCACTCCTGCCTCCCTGGGTCTGCACTGTCAGGAGCTGAGGCTTGAACCCAGGCCTCTCTGATGTGGTATACAGTGTCCTAACTAGAGTCTTAATTAAGCCAGGCCAGGCACTCACAAATCACAGAATTTTGAAGGCAGCCATTGTTGACTGAGCCAGGCCAAAGTTTGTAACCTGGAATGCTGTCCAGGTCTGCCGCTTGGGTCAGCAGGAACCTAGGTAATTGGGCCATGACCTGATGCCTTCCCAGGCACATTGACTGGAAGGTAGATCCAAAGCAGAGTGGCCAGGACTTGAGCAGCACTGTGACGTGTGATGCCTGTCTTGCAGGGTTGGCTTGACGCAGCCAGCCTGCAGTGGAGCTTTCACAGAGAGAAGAGCAAGCAAGCCAGTGGCCCAGGCACCCAAGTGCCTTGTGGGAGCGTATACTTCCCTTTTCAAGTCCCAAGGCAGCCATCTCCCCTTGGCCAAGGCAAGTCACTTACTGCACTGTAATGGCCTGGGAGAGTTGTGCCCTTCTCCAAAGTGAGCAATTTCCTCTGCTCAGCTCTGCCGGGGCAGGCCCATTACATCATGCAGACACTGGGTATTTACCTAGCAATTATCTGCAGTGGCAGCCAGGCTTGGCAAGAGGTTTCCTTTGATGTTTTCTAGCGAGGTCCTCAGGGCAGGTTGGCAGGAGGTGGAGGTCTTCTTCCAACAGGAGAGAAAGAAGGGTGCTCAGAGGGTCCCGAGAGGGCGGCAAGAGGGTGCCAGGGTCTCCAGACCCAGGGACTATTCCTCCCGCCACCTTTCCCTGCATCCCACCTTGGTCCTTTCCCCGGGAGAGGAGCCTATCCCTTTAGCACCCTCCCTGGGTCAGTGAAGGAGATGCTTTGTTATTGAAGGTCTGAATTTTTTTTTTTTAAGGTTTATTTAGTTTTAGGGTCCAGCACAGTAGCCTAGTGGCTAAAGACCTTGCCTTGCATTTGCCAGGATCCCATCTGGGTATCAGTTTGTGTCTCGGTGGCCCCACTTCCCATCCAGCTCCCTGCCTGTGGCCTGGGAAAGCAGTAGAGGATATGCCAAGCCTTGGGACCCTGTAGCCATGTGGGAGCCCTGAAAAAGGCTCTGGACTCCTGGCTTCAGATTGGTTCAGCTCCAGCCATTGCAGCCACTTGGGGAGTGAATCATTGGACGGAAGATTTTCTTCTCTCCTTTCTGTATATCTGCTTTCTGATAATAAGTAAATGAATCTTTGTTTTTAAAATAAGAACAAATAAGAATAAAGAAACGGTGGTGGGAGAATTAAATGAGACAACAAACGCAGGTGAAAACAGCCATATTGAGCTTATTCAGTGCCCATTTTTTTTCAAGATTTATTTGTTTTTATTGGAAAGTCAGATATACAAAGAGGAGAGACAGAGAGGAAGATCTTCTGTCCACTGATTCATTCCCCAAGAGGCCGCAATGGCCAGAGCTGCACCAATCTGAAGCCAGGAGTCCAGAGCCTTGTTTGGGTCTCCCACGCGGGTGCAGGATCCCAAGGCTTTGGGCCGTCCTCCACTGCTTTCCCAGGCCATGAGCAGGGAGCTGGATGGGAAGCAGGGCTGCTGGGACACGAACTGGTGCCAACATATGAGGACCTCAGCCACTAGGCCACGCCGTACCAGGCCCTCAGCGCCAGTTTTCAATGTGCCAAGTATTTTACATGGATCACCTTACGTAATTCCTGCACAGTTCCTGTGAGGAAAGTGTTTCCATTTACTTTCTACAGATGAGGAAACTGAGGCTTAGGGGAGTCAAGTGCACTAGCCAGGATGACACAGCACCCAGATCTGTGTTTATTGGCACTCAGAGCCTGTGCCCTTAACCCCGACGACACACTGCTGGGCCTTCGTGTGCAGCCACAGCTCCGCCAGTGCTGTCACAGCAGGTAGCAGCCCTGTGTGGTGTGTCTGTCCTTGCTCTTCCATGAGCCTGCCGCCCTGGAGGCACCCACCTTCCCTCAGCGCCCCCCAGTCCCCAGGAGCCATGAGACATATGGCAAGCTAGGAGGCCAGAATTCTGCTCCCTCCTTTGGCCCTGACTTATCGCGATACCTTGGCCAACTGCTTCCTGTCCCTGACCCCCCTGGTTCTGCTGGTGTCATGAGGACTGAGCTGCATCTGCCCTGCGACTGTCGGAGGACAACACAGGGTCATGTGTGGTGTGTGAGTCATCCCACATGCTCTTGGCTGCAGGCTGTGCCTTGAGCTCTGCTCAGCACGGCAGTCCTCCGTGCCATGGGCACTGTGGGCACTTTCTGCTCCCATCTTTCAGCTTGACTTTCAGGCAGCAGGGAGTTCAGCGGGAGAGGGGATGGCAATCCAGTGATTTTTCTCCCCACTTCTGCAGGGAGGTGACCTCCCCACCCATGGGTCCAGGTGCAAGACAGGAAATGGACTTCTCCAGCCTGGGGGCAGCTCAGCCCCCTGGAAGCTCCAGCAACAGCAGGTGTCTGCCCGCCTGCCCCTTCCCACTCCCCAGACGTGTCTGTGGTCAAAAGCATTCCAAGTTCCAGACTGGAAAACCCTCTAGTCCAGAGAATCAGTGGCTTTTGGTTGTTGTCAAGTCATCCATTCATTGCTCTGCTCATTCAGCACTTACTTGCCAGACTGAAAGAGACTGAAAGAGAATATTAGTCAGACCCTAGCAAGTGGAATTGAGTAATGGTAATATGAGGAGCATTTGCTAAGAAGACTATTCTAGTCTGCCACCTGTCTCCCCATCCTCTCCCCAACCACCTACAGACGCTAAAGTTTCAAGACTCCTTGTGAATGTCTGAAAACATAATTATCTATTCACCCCTTATGTATTGCACATGTGCTTCAAAAAGTTTGTGGAAAATCAAATTTAAAAGAGCAGTTTATTTTGCTGCAAACTTAAAAAAAAGATTTATTTATTTGAACATCTCTCTCACAGAGAGAAAGAGAGAAAGAGAGAAAACGGGAGAGAGGATCTTCCCTGTGCTAGTTGTTTGCACAGATGGTCATAACTGTAGGGCTCAGCCGGGCTAAAGCCAGGAACCAGGATCTGGAGCTCTCACATGGGTGACAGGGGTCCAACTACTTGGACCACCTTCTGCTACTTCCCCAGACCATAAGCAGGGAGCTGGAGGGAATGTGGGACAGCCAAGACACAAACTGGCACCCATATGGAATACCGACATTGTGGATGGTAGCTTTGCCCACTAGACAGTACTGGTCCTAGTACAAGACACTTTTGAAATCCATATGTAGTATTTTTTTCTTGCTATGCCCTTTTCACAAACCTTTTGAAAGTCCCTCAAATGCGTAAGTTTCAGATTTTATAAAAAACACCTGTCCTGAAAAAATGCACATGGATTTCAAAAACTATTTTGCATCAAGATAAACTTATTTTTTATTCCATTTTTCACACACTTTTTGAAGTACCCTAATATATCATTTTATATCGTACTACCTCTGATAAATATTGTTTATGAATTAGCTAGAGTAAGAGATTAATAAAATAAGAGTTATAAAAATATGCATTAGTAGAAGTTATGTGACTATTGTCTCTGTCTTTGAAAATATCTTACTGCTCTATCCTGAGGCAGGCTTCTTATGATGGTCTGAGACAATACAATGCTTGTATGATGAGCTGAAGTGAGGTGAATGACGTAGGCACTGTGACATAGTTATGTTACCTGTTAGGGTTACTTGAACACAAGCACTTCAACGCTGTGACAGCTGATCTGATAACCAAGATGCCTACTAAGTGACTGCTGGCTGGGAACCATATATGGCATGGATACACTGGACAGAGCAATGATTGATGTCCCAAGAGGGATGGAGCAAGATGGTATGAGATTTCACCATGCTAACCAGAAGGGCTCACAATGTACAATGTATGGCTTGTTGGTTCGGGAATTTTCTTTTTAATATTTTAGGATTGTGATGACCAAAGGTAACTGAAACCATGGTTAGGGGAGAGACAGGCATATTATCAAGGGTGAGGGAGGAGTGTCAGAAAACAGGGATTAGGGCATGTCCAGCGGCTAGCAACATGAGAAAGGCATCATCAGCCCTAGACTGGAGGGATTGTAAAAGGAAATGTCTAGACTGAAGAAACAGATGGAGAAGACTGCCTGGCAGGAGCTGCAACCTTTGCTTCTTGCTGGGGAAATGGAAATCTTCACCTCACTCTCTGCTCTGCAGGAGCTGACCTGTGAGTCAGCCTCTTGGGGCTCACAGTAGGGTGGAGGAGGGCAGAAGGGGTAGCGAAGGGCACATGGAAGATTCCCAGCACAAAAATCAGACGTACTGTCCTCAAGGCGCTTGCATACTCCTGGGGCAGACAGTCATGCAAAGATGAATTACAGCGTGGTCAATTCTCCAAGGAAAAACACAAGCAAATTACAAGAGGAATTCCAGTGTTGGACAATGAGCTGTTTGGGAAGGGCTGGATGTGAGACGACTGAGAGGAGATTGGTGTTAGGGAAAAGGATGTAGAGAAGTTGGCTCTCCCTGATGATCACATGCACATGTTGGAGTCAGTAATGATATCTGAAAGGTGAATTGAGAATTAGCCAGAATAGGATGAGGAAGAGAAGAAACAGTCCAGGTGGAGTGAAAACTGTGAGTGAAAGAAGGAGGCAGAAAGTGAGAAGAGAGCTCTTTGGGGAATTGTAAGTAACGTAATAGAACAAAGAATGTAAAATGCATGGAGGGACGGGTAAGAGAAGGGCGTGGGGAATGAAAAATAGTAAGGATTTAATCCAGGGAGTGATGTCACTGTATTTATATTTTAGAAGATCACTTTAAGGCCTGGTGCAGTAGCCTAGTGGCTAAAGTCCTCGCCTTACACACACCGGGGTCCCATACGGCCTCAGTTTGTGTCCTAGTGGCTCCGTTTTCTATCCAGCTCCCTGCTTGTGGCCTAGGAAAGCAATGGAGGACGGCCCAAAGCCTTGGGGTCCTGCACTTGTGTGGGAGACCTGGAAGAAGCTCCTAGCTCCTGGCTTTGGATCGGCGCAGCTCTGGTCATTGCGGTCACTTGGGGAGTGAATCATCGGACAGAAAATCTGTCTGTCTGTCTCTCCTGTTCTCTGTGTATCTGACTTTTCAATAAAAATAAAATAAAATTTTTTTTTAAAAAAAGATCACTTTAGTTGAAGAGGAGAGAGTGGATTGAAGGTAGGTGGATTAGAAAGAAGGGTGTTAGGATAATCTAAATGAGAGTTGATAATGACCTCAGGCGAACTGGTAAAAGTGAGGATGCATTCAATTCTAGGGAGGTCATATATCGTATCCTATGTGATAAGGAGTGTGTGAGTGAGAACAAGAGTGTGTGTGTGTCCTGGGGAAGAATAGCACATCATGGAAAAATAAAGTGGGAGGGAGGATGCACAGTGAGAGGATACAGCTGGGTGCTGTCCAAACAGAAGTGTTAGTGCTTTGAAGTTCTTATAGGTCTGTGTAGGAGCCACAGATTTGGGACCATCAGAAAGCAAGTGATGACCAAAACAGTGAAATGCAAGAAATGCATTCTAGTGTCCTGAAGCGCAGTGGGGTCATTGTAGTTCACAAGAATGTACTATATGCTGGCTGAAGAACAATAAGAGAAGAATTTGCAGGCTCCAAACCTACAAAGACAGAAACAAAAAATATGCTAATTGCCCTCCGTAATCACTTCACTGTATGCATGAATTGGAATTATTACACCCCATAAAAATGTAAAACTATTTATGTGTTAATAAACACACAGAAAAGTGGCGGAGGGGGGTGGAGTTGGCTTGGCAGTTGAGATGCTGAGACGCCCATGTCCCGTTGGCATGATGAGGGTTGGTTTCTGACTGCTTCTGATTCCAGGTCCCTGCTGATGCAGATCCCGGGAGGCAGCAGGCCATGGCTCAAGTGCTTGCGTCTCTGACAGCCACCTCGGGCACCTGGACTGAGTTCTTAGCTCCCAGCTTTGGCCTGGCTCATTATGGCTGTTGCTGATGACATTGTTGTCAAACGAACTTACGGGAGGGGGAAGGACTTGCTGAGCAACACTCTTTCTTTGGAAAGATTTATTTATTTATTTGAAAGGCAGAGTGACAGACATAGAGAAAGATTTTCTATCTCCCGCTTCACCCCATAAGTGGTCACCATAGTCCAGATTGGACTAAGCCAAGCCCAGGAACCAGTAACTCCATCCTGATCTCACTTGTGGGCAGCAGGCTCAAGTATTTGGGCTATCTCCTGCTTTCCCTGGTATCAGGGGAACATGGGATGCTGGTGCTAGAAGGGGCCTCTGAAGCAGTTACACCACTATGGCAGGCCAGAGCACTGGTTTTTTAAAGGATGGCCAGAGAGAGAACTTCCAAAGGAGACAGAGGAAGAATGGCCTGAGAAGAGGAGAGAAATGTGAGAGTGGAGGGGTACGAGGTAAGCATGAGTTCTTAGAGACGCGAGGAGAGGACTGTCGAAGTGTTGCTGAGAAGCCCCGTGTATGGAGCTAGTTAGTAGTATACAGCGTGCTGTCTGTTCTCTTGCTGAGTCTATTCAGATGGGTAAGAACCCACACTGGGCATCTGCAATGTGCCTGTGACGGGCCAAATTTAGACTTCTCTATCCCTATCAACTCATAAGCTGAAACCTGTAATGGTTTCATGCCCTTCTGAAAGTCATGGTGAAATATAATTTGCCACAGTGGTAGCATAAAGAGGTGGGACTGCAAAAAGGTGGTTAGCTTGGGAGGGCCCTCTGTTCATGAAGTGACTCATGCTGTTATCTCAGGAGTGGGTGGATTGCTGATAAAGAGATGGTCTGGCCTGATCCCTCTACACTCTCACTCAGGGACCAGCACTGAGTTCTTGAACTTGCCAGCTCCCAGAAACCTGAGCCCAATAACCTGCGAGTGTGTGTAGATGCCCATTCTGTAATATTCTTTTTTTTAAAGATTTATTTATTTTTATTGGCAAATATACAGAGAGGAGAAAAGAGACATAGAGGAAAATCTTCCATCTGATAGTTCACTCCCTAAGCGGCCGCATCATCTGGAGCTGAGCCAATCCGAAGCCAGGAGCCTTTTCTGGGTTTCCCACACAGGTACAGGGTCCCAAAGCCCTGGGCCGTCCTTGACTGCCTTCCCCAGCCTCAAGCAGGGAACTGGATGGGAAGCGGGGCCTCCGAGATTAGAACTAGTGCCCAGATGGGATCCTGGTGCAGTCAAGGTGAGGACTAAGCGCTACACTATTGCGCCAGGCCCTGTAATATTCTGTTATAGCAACAGGATACGGACAAGGACTGAGTTCCACCTCCTGGGAATCCAGAATGGGATGACATCTGGGGAAAGGGCCTTCGTCAAAGCAGCTTGAACTAATAGTCAAAAAATATGACTGTCTTCCATTGAACTTCAGAAATCAACTGTTCCTTAGCTGCAGAGGATGAACATCTCAGGACAAGATCCAGTAGGGTCAGGTTCTAGCTTACAGGCTATGGCCTTTGTGCTGTGTCATCACATGCTGGACAGAGACCAAGTAAGCTCTGTCATGCTTTTGTATAAGGCCATGCATTCCATGAGATCAGAGCTCTATCTACTTCCAGTGATCCCCCCAGATGTCCCATCTCCAAATACCAGAACATATGAACTGTTCTAGGGGACACACATTCAGCACTTAACTTCTCTCAATATCCAGTCTCTCATCTCTGGCCATGCACACTGTCACCTACTCAAAGATATTTCCCAGCCTCCTTTGCAGTTAAGTGTGAGCATGGTTCTGGCCAATAGAATGTGAGTGGAAAGTGATGTGTTGATTTCTCCCAGTGATGCCCATATTTGCCTAAGGAAAGAGTTACATCCTCTGCTTTCATCCTTCTGTTCTTATTGGCGGGAAGGACAGACCTGTGGTGCTGGGGGCTGGGATAGTCATCCTGGACCACAAGATGGAAAGCTTGTGTTGAACATGATGGAACAACACACTAGGAAACCTCTGCATACCCAGTACTGTGAAGGGTTAAAAGGATTAACAGGCAGTTAGGTAAGGTCTTTGAAGGAATAAGGAAGAAGATGTTTGTAAAAGATAATTAAAAAACCAAGGATTTGCAAAAGATAGCCCCAGACAGATGTCTCTGAGCACAGCCATTAGCAGTGTGACCTGTGGTCTGCTGACTGGCTGCTACTCTAACCAGTTGAATGGCTGTTATTCCACCCTGCTGATTAGTTGTTATTTCAGTCTCCAGATTGATCACATTTCTAATACCTTCTCAGCATCCTAGCATCACTGGGCAGTCCAAAGCAGCATACTTTCCAACATCATTCACATCCCAGCCAGCCAATCAAACCAAGTTCCCCATGTATTATGACAAAGGACCCCTCGATAGAGGATTGCACCTGCAACTCCTCTGTTTCCAGTGGAGCAAGAGACTTCTTTCAATAAGCCTACGTTGACTTGCTTTGTCTACTCTCATGGGTCACATCATCGTTCCTAGTCATAGTGAGACAAGAACCCTGCACAAAGTGGCATCAGATGCCCTTAAAAACGCCAGGGACTACCAGGTCAGTCATGGACTGCTTGGGCCTGAGAAGAGAGAGAGAAACTCTTATTTTCCACTGTTATTTTGTTCCTTATAATAACAGGCAAAAATGGAGATTCTAATACACCGAAGTGGAGGTTTAATTTTGGTGGAATTTCTGGTTTGTACTGTAACACTGGTAACCATCAAATCCTTTTGATGAAATAATGGAGGTTGAGGGGAAAAAGAACAAGTGTTCCGTGAATGCCTGTCATATGTTAAGTGCTGTGTTTGGTACAAATCACATGTTAGAATTACTTAGTTCTCACAATGGTTCTTAAGACAAATATTATTTACCTTGCATTAATATTGAGGATACCAAGGTTCAAAGAATTTCTGCCACCCAATGCAGCACAGCCAGCAGGTGACAAAGGTAGGATGTGACCCTGGGTCAGTGGTTCTTAATCAGGGGTAATTGACCCCCAGGAGACATTTGGTTGTGTCTGGAAAAATTTTTATCATAGTGAGGCCAGTAGAAGGACATATGCGTGGATAGCAGGAATGCAGCCAACAGAACAGAGCCCGCAATAAAGAGTCCTCTGGCCCATATGTCGATAGAGCTGAGGCTGGAGCCTCTGAGGCCTAGTCATCCAAAACCTCATGCATTTTCCACCACCACCAACTGGGTGGGTGGGGGGTGAAGATTCAAGAAGGGGTTGTGAAGAGATGATACAGTAGGAGGTTAATGGCATGCAGAATCACTGGAGCAATGAGAAGGGTGAGCTGGAGATGAGAGACACTGAAGATCAGGGACTATTGGAAGCCACAGACGGGGTTCTGGTGAGAAGCAGGAAGGATCTGGAAGGTGAAGGTCAGGGTCCCGGAAGGGGAGACAGTCTCAGTGTCAGTGGCACGAAGAGACTGACAGCACACCGAAGGGTGCTTCCAAAAGATTCTGGCAAAATGCATGACACCAAAAAAGGTGCCTTTCTTCCCCCCCGTCCTCCCCATCCCCAATGCACTTCTCTCTCTTCTATCTTCCATAGGCTGTTTCAAGGCCCCTTTTAGCAGAAGGAGAGACAGGCACAGGGGAAGACAGGAATGAAGGAGGATTCCACTTCCCCATCTTGGGCCCTTTCACCTTTCTCTTCCCTTTGCCTCTCGTCCCCTCCCCCTCCTTCCCCAGCTTCTTTCCCCTTTGCCTCTCCGAGTCTTCTTTCCTGCTAAATCCTTTCTCTGTGCTGTTTTCCTCTCTCATCTCCAGGCTGCAGATCCATGACCCCACCCCATCCAACACAGCAATCAAACAACTGACGCCTCAGTGCCGTCCACCATGACACGAGCCAGCTAGCTCCATGGCAACCACAACAGATCCTCACGTGTCTCTTTCATCTGGCTCCTCTCTCCACTTCCTGTTTGTGGGGTGGTTGGGGGAACTTTGAGGTGTGTATAGGGTTGTTACGAAGACAGACGCATGGCTCCTGGAAGTGCCTCTAGGGAATTTTTGTCATGAGAGAGAGGAAGGAAATCCTTTGTGTCACCTTTTCTGTATTTTTTTTTTTAAATCTGGAATGTTTTCCACAGCACATTGGGCTTGTTGATAAAGCATCCCAAGGGCCCTGGAGGTGGCTTGCCCTGCTTTCCTTGCTCCTGGCCTGTGCCTGTCCTGGCAGAGCCAGAGAGCCAGTGTTGCCAGGCCTGCCCTGAGTACTGCTGGCAGGGCATTCAGATTTGGTCTCTGTCTCTGCTTTTCTGTTCCTCTGGCCACCCCCAGGAACTAGGTAGCCCTGTGGAGAGGCCCCTGGTGTGCCACACTTTGGGGGAAAAAATGTGACTGCTAGGAAGGCTGCCATAATAAGCTGACTACATGCAGGGCTCCAGCCCATGTCTGTGACTGCCTCTGTTGGTCATGACCTGGCACTCCTGAGACGGGGGAAGCTGCTGCTGCCGAGTCCCAGGTCCCCCAGCTGGCTCCTGCTATACGCTGCGTGTCCATCCATTTCAGCCCTTCTGTGTGGTCCGGGCTTCTCCTCCGGCCCCCAGCTCACCGACCTGCCTGCTCCTTTTAGCATCCTGCTCCCACTGCTGTCTGGCCTTGTCCTGAGTGGCAGCCAGGTCTTGGAGAATAGAGGGGAGCCCTCTCTGACTCTGGCTTCCAGTGAGCACTTCCTGTTTTCTTCATCCTTTCTCTTTCAGGCATTTGCCCTTCATGTGCTTCTGATGTCACACTACATCATAGGCGGGAATTGGATCCCAGCTGTGTGATCCTCAGTAGCCTCAATGGTGGCGTTTTAGGAACGTGTGTACTTTAGGGTTAACAGCTGCAGTTGGAACCTGGGCCTTGCCCTCTTGTTTTTCTTGTTTGTTTTGTTCATTTGGGAGGCAGAGAGAGAGAGAGAGAGAGAGAGAGAGAGAGAGAGAATTCCCATCTGTTGGTTCACTGCCCAAATGCTGTGCAGCCAAGAACTCAGCCCAGGTCTCCCACATGGGTGGCAGCGACTTGAGCTTTGCAGGGTCTGCATCAGCAGGAAGTCAGAATTGGGGGCAGAGCCAAGTACTCCTATGTGGGCTGTGGGTGTCCCGGGCAGCATTTGAACAGCTGGCCCAAATGCCTGCTCCTGGGCCCTGTACTTTCCACATAACTCTGAGCGTATTAGCAAACCTCTCATTGGCTCAAGTTTCACTGATTTGTTTATAAATTGGCGTTGTAAGGGTAAGATGATTAATGCATTTAAATTTTAAATAGTGCCTGGCACTTGAAAAGTTTCATAAAACAATAGGAGTTATCTATATGCCTACAGCTGGATGGGTTTCTGCTCCATAAGAAGTTCTGCTGGTTGGAGAGATGCCCTTTCCATTGAGATGGTGACCAGAATCAATGGGCAGCATTGGGTAACCAGCTGTGGGCATGGCCAGCTCAATGTCTGCTGCCTTCAGAACAGCCAGGCCCATTTGGGAAGTGACCAGAAAAGACCAGGCCAGACATCCAGACTGGTACAGTGGGATTTAGAGTTAGGAGGAGTGCAGTGGAGGCAGGCAGGGAATGGGAAGTAGTAGAGGGATGTAATTTCACCAGTCACTGACCTGCAGGGTGAACATCTCTTAGAGACCCGAGGCACGGGGCTGCTGCGAGAGAATGGGAATGGCCAGAATAGGGAACGTGTGTGCCCAGGGGGTGTTGCATGCGAACCTCTTAGCACGCCTTCCTCTGTTGCCCTTTCCCTTTCTCCCACCTCAAGTGTTCAGACCAATTCCTAAGTTTGTCTTTTCTCTTCAAGGTGAGGCCTTGGGGAAGAGCCCAAGATGGGTGCATGAGTTGTCTTCCATATATCTTCTGAAAGACTCTGATAAGCATGAAGCAAACAAAACTTTCTGCCACAGGGGGCAGATGTTGGAAGTGTAGCGCCTTCTCACTGGGGCTTGATTCTGAGCTGTGCTCCCGAGCGAAGGAGCAGCAGATGGCGCACAAGCCCCCCACGCTCCAGACTCCAAAGGTGCTGTTCATCTTGCAGCGTCACTGACACCTGTGGACTCTGCAGCTCTGGCTAAATGCCCCAAGCAGCTCAAAAGTTAGGATTGTGACGCATTGCTACTTTAAGCATCCAGAGCCTACAAAGAGCCTAAGGTTTCTCACAGTTGTTCCTCAGATAAATTCAGGGTAGAGTTCCAATCAGCCTCCGCCCTGAACAGATCCAGAAACATGCAAACGCTCCCCTTTGCTTTGTCTGAATGCTGAATCTGTCCAGGCGGGGCTGAAGACTCATTACTCTCACACGTGTCCCAGGTTCCTGACTCACACCTGCGAGCCCAACACCACATGTGATGGCAAAACCTCCTGCTCTTGCATATTCATTTCCTCCTAAAATAAAAGATGTGTGTTCCCTGCCTGCTTGGAGAGCCACAAGTTTGGAAGCGAGTCCCATGGTTCCCCCATTTGCTGTATATAAATGATTATATGTGATAACTACTCTTTTTTAAGGTTTATTTTTATTTGAAAGGCAGAGTCAGAGAGAGAGAGAGAGAGAGAGAGAGAAGGAAAGACAGAGAAAGAGGTCTTCCATCTTCTGGTCTCCCTCCCAAACGGCTACAACACAGATGGATCTGAACCAGAAACTTCCCCTGGGACTGTCACATGGTTCAGGGGCCCAGGGTCTTACAGCATCCTGCGCTGCCCTCCCAGGCCACTAGCAGGAAACTGGATTGGAAGTGGAACGGCTGGGACTTGAACCAGTGCACATATAGGATGCTGGTACCTCAAGTGGAGGCTCAGTTTATTATACCAGGGTGCTGGCCCCAGTAGCTACTTTTGGTTGAGGTTTGGATTCCTGCTTATCAGGAGGTAAGTTGTGGCACCAGCAGGTGCACAGGGTGCAGAGTTCCCTGCAAACTTCAGCTTCCTCAGGGGCTATGCCTGGGCATCCTCTCCACCCTGGTTTTGGTGCTCTTTTGTGAAGGATTGAGAGTAGAGGGAGGTATCTACAGGGAGTTGGAAGAGTTAAGCTGAAGTTGAGGGATGAGAGGCCATTGCTTGGGGGAAGAAAGAGAAAGGCCCAGTGCTTTTTCCTTCCCCTTCCCTCCTTTCCTCTCCTGCTTCAGAGGGAGCTGTGCTGCCTTGGAGTTGAGGCATCAACAGGACCATCCTGAGAAATACCTGAGCCAAAGCTTCTGGCACTTTCCATAGTATTGGCAAGCTTGTGGCTGAATCGAGGCTCTATGGTGCTGGGAGGACCAGGAAAGCCAGGAGCTCGCAGGACTGACAGATGGGGCTTCTAGTGCAGGGCCAGTGTCTGGGGTCCTGGTGTAGGACTCACCCTTGTGTTACCCCTGGGCTTAGGAAGGAAGCAAACTTTCACATAACACAGTCACATGGCTAGGCAGTGACTCAACAGGATGTAGCCTGTGGAATATCTGAGGCCAGGGTGTAGGGTTGGGTCTGTTTGCTTTTTCACATTCTTAGCAAAGCCCTACCTGCCTCTTCCACTCCTTGATATACTCGTGTTTTTCAGTCTTAAATAAAACGCTATGCAAAGATAGTTTCAAGTCAAATCCGCAGGCACAGAGATGATGGCAATGCAGCAGGATGGGAAGGGAAGTTAGGAAGGGGCTTTGTGTGGTTCAGGCACTGCCATTTGCCAGCCTGGAATAAAAGAACTGTGATGTTTTAAAAATTAATTAGAGAGGGAAAGGGAGAATGAGACCTTCCATTCATTGACTTCCCAGATGTTTGCAATAGCTGGGGCTGGGTTGAACCTGAGAGCTCGCAACTCAATGAGGCTCTGTCATGAGCTCAGGTACCCTAGTCATGTCTGTTGCCTTCCAGGGTCTACAATGGTAGGAAGCTGGAATCAGGCACCAGAACAGGGACTCCGACCCAGGCACTCTGATGGATTTCCCAACCGGTGTCTGAACTACTAGACCAAATGCGTGCCTCACACCTTCACATTTTTAACCATTGTGTTTCTACAAGGGTACTTGATGATCTCATGGAAAGGAGATGTCAGTGTTGTGTTCTGTGGATTAAGCTGCTGCTTGTGACACTGCACCTCATGTCAGAGTGCTGATCTTGGTTCCTGTGCTTCCAATCCAGCTTCCTGCTCGTGGATCTGAGAAGGCAGCCGATTATCCAAGTGCTTGGACCTCTTCTAGCCATGTGGGGGAACAGATGGAGTTTCTGGCTCCTGGCTCCTGGCTCCTGGCTTTAACCTGATCCAGGCCTGGCTGTTGTAGCTATTTAGGGGAATGAATCCGCAGATGAAAGCTTTCTTTCTCTGCCTTCCTGTCACTCTGTCTTCCAAATCACTCACTCACTCACTCATTTTTTTTTTTTTTTTCAAAGTCAGATATACAGAGAAGAGGAGAGACAGACAGGAAGATCTTCCATCTGATGATTCACTCCCCAAGTAACTGCAACAGTCGGTGCTATACCGATCTGAAGCCAGGAGCCAGGAACTTTCTCCAGGTCTCCCACACAAGTGCAGGGTCCCAAGTTTTGGGCCATCCTCGACTGCCCTCCCAGGCCACAAACAGGAAGCTGGATGGGAAGTGGAGCTCCCGGGATTAGAACTGGCGCCCATATGGGATCCTGGCGCATTCAAGGCGAGAACTTTAGTCCCTAGGCCATCACACCGGGCCCCACTCAATCATTTTAAAAACATTATTAGGAAATGAACATTTTTAAAAGTTTATTCCAGCACAAAATAGTTTGAAATCCACACACAGTTTTTTTCACCAGATGCATTTTCCATGACTGTTTTGAAGATCCTTCATACGTGTGTGTCGACTGAATGTCAGCCCTGCACACCCTTGGACTGAAACCCTATTTTAGCACAAGGTTTCTGGGGTTGCCCTTCATCCTACTGTTAATCTCCTGACATAGTTGTCCCGTGGGAGGTGCATGGGTCAGCGTTCAGTCATGGCCCCCTAGGCCTGCTTCTGGGAGTCTCCGTCCTCTCTTGATTGATGTAGCAACGAAATTCCCTCCTATCCAAATACAGCTTCTTAACATTCTCTGACACACCCTACACACTCTACTACGCGCCTTTCTTCTCCCTGAGCTAACTCTTCCTCTGTTCAGAAATGATCTCTATTCTCTCATAGCCTAAAAAATCCTTTTGTAAGCTCCAGTATGACACTTGTAGAAGTTTATGATCATCATTTGGGAGTGTTTATGCCACAAAAATGTTCAGGGCTTCACAGTCTCACTTGCTGTTCTACTTGATAAAATAGTAATCGGTATGCATGTTTTCTTCTTTTCTAGGTTATAATATTAAAGCAAATGGGATTTGCAATCAAATGGACTTGAGCTTGGACCCTAATTTCATTATTGGCTGTAGGACTTTGGGCAAATTAGCCTCTCCAAGTCTCAATTTTGTTGTTGGTAAAACACAGAAAATAATAGTTACCTCATATGGGGTAATGGTATTACATGAAATAATAATCACCAGCATTTGCTAAGTGCATATTATGTGCTAGGCAGGGCTCCAAGTACCTTTTCTGTATTATCTTATTTAATAATTCAGCTCCTCACGACAACCCCATGACGTAAGTAATAGCACCCCTACTTTACAGAGGGAGAATCTAAGGCAAAGAAGCCGGTTGGTGAAAGAGCCAGAAAAACAGCATTGATCTTAAACCCCTGCTTTTCATTATTAACAACACCTGCCTCACCGGAGTGGCTAATGACCAGCATGGTCGGGGTAATGGCTGCGTAGCACTTAGCACGGTGTGGCGGGCAATTCGTAAGGAGCAGCTGCTCTTACTGCTGTTCTCACTGCTGAGAGCTGGAGTCTGTCCTCTATGCATCTTCGCTTCCCAGTAACGCCTCATCACATCAATAGCTTGCATTTGTCCCAATGTCTCATATGCCGGAGACTGTGCTAAGTTTCTAGCCTAGCAAATGAATCCATGAAGGATTGGAGAGAGGGGACAAAACTGTTGATTTTTAAACATACGTTTAATTTTAAAAGTTTCTGGATTAATGTTCAATGCTGGTCAATTTTCATGGGGGAAGAGTGTAATAGTTCGAACATACACAGTAGCACAAACTAACCAGGTCAGGCAACTAGCCTTTCCATTTCCTCATGTTTATGTTAGGAGCCTGCCAGCTCTTGTCTCCCAGTTCTTTATGCAGAATATAATGCGTTATTGTGAACTCTACTCACCCCACTGTAGGTTGGAACACTAGAACTTGTTATTTCTTTCTGTGTTTTGGTACCAACATCCAATCTCCCTCAAACCCACTTCCCTCAACAAAAGCTTTATAATATAGGCAAAGGCTATGTGAAAAAGCAGTCTGTCTCTTCTAGGCTGTTGTATGGTAAGAAGATGGTGGGTGGAGGAGGAGCCTCTCGGGGACCTGACTTAGACTCAGTGTTCATCAGCATTTTCATTAATGACTCGAGAGCTGGAATGCAGAGTATGCTAATCGAATTGGTGAAGCCTGTGAGGTGGAATAGAAGCTGAGCACTTAGGAGGCAAGCTGCAGCTTGCAGACACTGCTTGACAAATTAAAGAAATCAACAGAGTCGATAAACAGAGCCTCAGGAGCTGCAGACATCAAGTGGCTCCAAGGGAGCAGCTGCTTCTAATGCATCTGCCTGGAGAAGCCTCTGACCCACTTCTCCTGGGCCTCACCTGGCTTGATTGCATCTTTGGACGGGGTCTGATTGAGGGATCCACAGTTCCCTTGATGAGGGAGCTGATTGGGGCTTGGAAGCCGCATGGACGAAGGTTCTGCCCCAAAGGTTAATCTGGTCTCCACTTCTTCCTGGTCTCTCCCCTCCATCCTTTTCCCCTCTGCCCAATTGTGTCTCCATAGAGACAAAGAGCACACCACCTGCTTCCCTAAAGACTCAGCAAAAACAAACTTACCCCATCCCTATCCACTGAGTGAGGCTGTCCTTCTCTCTTCCCTTTGCAATCTCCATCTTTGACTTCTTCCATTTGGGGCTGCTCTGGAGGTGCCTGTGGTCTCAGTTTTTCCTTAGAGAAATGTACTGTATCTGGAAGGAACTGGTAGAGAAATCCCAACTTCCCTGGGCTGTTGCTGGGCCCAAGAGTCTGGGTGGTCTGGTCGTTCCACACATGTGTGACCCTGCAGCCACAGCGTCCTCCTTTAGAGCCAAGGGGTGTCATGGAAGTTACGGAGCTTCCCTGAGACAAGTTGCTGTGGTTACAAATCCTTGAAAACCACTTTGATATCAGGCTGTTCATTTATGGGTTCCCCCTTGATACCCCCAAACACAAAGACCCGTTGTGCGTCCCCATTTTTTTTTTCCTGAAAGACCATTGTCTGACACTGTGACAACGGAGCAAATCATGCATTGTAAGTCCCTGCTCTTTGGGACATGACCATGCATGTGGAGAGGGAACCCAAAGAGGGGAACTAGTATCACACAACCTAGGCTTGCACCAAAGAAAACCTAACCAGAGAAACCAAAGAAGCCAGGGCAACTCCAGAACCTGAGCACACCAGAGCACTTTAAGAAATAAGAGGCCCCTCACACATGGAAGCCTGGATCCTAAGTGCATTTTTCAAAGCTGGCCTCACCCCAAGCCTCTCCGATCAACATTTGCCTGGTGAACATTTCCAGGCACTAGGTTTTTTTCTATTTAATCCATAAATCTTCCCCAACCCTGATCAAGAAGGCAGACTGGCACACTTCTCTTAACCTCTTTTCTGGCCAGCAGTATAGAAAGCTTTTTCTTGTCTAGCTACCAGCCTCACAGGAGCCCTACAGGGCAGGAGCCCTATGACAACTTGATTTCTCTTCATCAAGGCGGAGGATTTGGGGCAAGGATTTGGCACAGCAGTTAAGACGCTGCTTGGGATGCCATGTCCAACCTTGGGGTTCCTGGGTTGGAGTTTCAAGCTACTTGGCTTTTTACCCACCTTCCTGCTAACATATTCACTGGGAGGCAAGCAAGTGATGGCCCAAGTGATGGCAAGCAAGTGATGGCTCAAGTCCTTGGGTTCCTGCTACCCATGTGGGAAGCCTGGTTTGAAATATAAGCCCCCCAGTTTTTGCATTTGAGGATTGAACCAAGAGATGAATGATCTCTGTCTTTCTCCTCTCAAATACATAGATAAACTTTAAAAATTATGATGGAATATTTCATTAGAAGAGTTCTTGTAAAACCTGGGAGCTGGACCTCCAAAGCATATCTCTGCCAAACAGGTTGAGGAATTGCCCTGTTTCCATGGAGGTCTAAGGTTCAGAGGTCGGCTTGGGGTTACAGCCATGGCTCCCGGGGTTAGGAAGCTCAGAAGCCCAATCCTCAAAGAAGAGACATGGGGGTTTCGTGATGATAAAAAATAATCTAATGACCTGCCAGTGAAACCTGAAAGTTAGGGTTAGGGCTAGGTTTCTTTCCCTTCTTAGTTTTGAGATGCAACTTTAGGGCAATTGGGATTGAGCTGCATACCTAGTGGGTACAAGGGCAACCCAGAGGAAGGCTTTGAGAAGTGCTAAGCTAGGAGTCTGAGCCCCATCCCCACAGCCTCTCAGTCTCGTTCTAAGGGCGTCGATGAGCTGCCTTCCCACTCTGAAATCTGAAGTTTGGCCACTACAAAATGTGTTGTTTCTGCACTGTTTTACTTCACTTTGGGCTATGGTTTCTTCAGAGACCTCATTCGTTTAAGTTGAGCCTCCTATAAATCAAGAGAGATAGGTGAATTGCATTTTCCCCAAATGTCATGATGACAGAGAGGGTGCCTGTGGGCTAGACTGCCAGACCGTGGATGGGAAAACTCATCGCTCTCCTGTCAACAGGCCTCGCTTCTCAGCCTGAGCAGAAAGATGCTCGGTGTGGAAGCCAGAAGGAATGAGCCAGCAGAAACGAGGAGCCTGGGAAGGTGACACTGGTAGCATTGAGTTTCCTTATTCCTAGTTGTCTTGAGTCTCCTGTTCCCTATGGGTTGTCTTTTTCAAAAAGCTCATGAGACTTCCCTGTCAGTTGCAGGGCTTTATGCACGACAAAGGTGAGGTCGGCTTTTACTTAGAACAAATGGACCAATCCGTTGCTTTTGTGTCATCAGATCCCCCTTCCTTCTGAGGCTCCAGTTAGGGGCAGCAGCCCAGTAGGAGGGGCTCTAGAGAAAGAATCTGAACTCTGCTCACTGTAGATGAGGTTGGTTTCTGTTCAGTAGCAGCACAGAGCCTGCCAGCCATGGTGAAAGCAGCCCTGGAGTTTCTTGTTCAATTCAATGATGTGAAAGCCCAAATCCTTTCTCCCAGCCTAATGACTGGACGGCCAACCAGGAATCATATGACTGTGGTTCTTCTTTCCACTCTCCCTCCTTCTCTCTCTTTTCTTTTTCTTTACTTCTTTCCTTCCTTCCTTCCATCTTTTCTTTCTTCCTCTCTCCTCCTCCATTCTTCTCTTTCTCTTTCCTTCCTTTCTGTCAATTAAAAGGCAGAGAAACACAGAAGAGAGACACACTCAGCAATCTTCCATCTGTTGGTTTATTCCCCAAATGCCCTCAACCCCTGGTGCCGGACCAGGCCACAGCCATAAACCAGGAACTCAGTCCAGGTTTCCTGGCACAGAAGTATTTGAGCCACCATCTACTAGCTGGTGACAAGACATGCATTAAAAGGAAGCTGAATAAGAAGCAAAGCCAGTACTTACTACTCCAATATGGGCTGCAGATTTCCCAAGTCATATCTTAACCTCGGTTCCCAAAGCACAGCCCAAGACCCTTTTGTTGATTCCCAAGGGAATGGCACTGATACACTGTTCATTCTGTATGGGGTTGTTGCAGCAGGAGTCGATATGCTTTCATTGTGTTTTCTCAAGTGAGACTTGGACGAACTGTGGTTGGAACTGTAGCTTCCTAATGAATTTTTTGCTTCTGGGTGCAAGAGCTGTGATACTTAGGCAATAACGAGATGGGTGAAGTCCAAAGAGAGCAGTGGAGGCTGAGGATAATGTTAGGTCTATCCTCTGCTTAGGCTTTGTACAATCCTGACAATGAGATTCCTCTCTGTTCAGTTTTCTTTTCTTGACCTTGATCCTTGTTGTACAAGATTTCCCTTGGCTACTGATTGTAAAGAGACTAGTGGATTATGAACATATGGCATTGCAATTACTAGCGGCATAAAGTAAGCAAGACACATGACCTTTACTCCTAGGGAACTTCGACGTAAAGCGGGGGGGAGGGGGGTGAATATAAAGGACCCGTGCTCAGCACTTCACTGAAGAGCCAGAGTATTTCACACTGTTTTTAGGGTAAACTTGGTATTATCCAGATTTTTGCTATAACAGGTTGTGGATGAAAACTTTTCTTGTTTTTCTAGCGAGATGTTAGGGTGATTAAATGGCCTTGTTTAAACACATCTCATATTGTTATCCCATACCTGGCCATGTAAAAGAATTTTACTTTTGAATGCCCATGCTAACTGCTTCATCTTATTCTTTTTTCTTTCTTTAAAAATCATTGATTTTGGGGCCTGGCATGGTGGCCTAGCAGCTAAAGTCCTCACCTTGCGTGTGTCGGGATTCCATATGGGTGCCGGTTCTAATACTGGAAGCTCCACTTCCCATCCAGCTCCTTGCTTGTGGCTAATCCGAAGCCAGGAGCCTGGAACTTCTTCTAGGTCTCCCACGCAGGTGCAGAGTCCCAAGGCTTTGGGCTGGCCTTCTACTACTTTCTCAGGCCATAAGCAGGGAACCGTGAGAAGTGGAGCAGCCGGGCCCTGGCCAGTGGCCTAGTGACTAAAGTCCTCGTTTTGGACCCACTGGGATCCCATATGGGTGCCAGTTCTAATCCAGGCAGCTCCACTTCCCATCTAGCTCCCTGCTTGTGGCCTGGGAAAGCAATCGAGGACACCCAAAGCTTTGGGACCCTGTACCCGCGTGGAATACCTGAAAGAAGTTCCTAGCTTCTGGCTTTGGATTGGTGTAGCATCAGCTGTTGCACTCACTTGGGGAGTGAATCATCGGAGGGAAGATCTTCCTCTCTGTCTCTCCTCCTCTCTGTGTATCTGACTTTGCAATAAAAATAAATCAAAATCTTAAAAAAAAAAGAAGTGGAGCAGCTGGGACATGAAATGATGCCCATACAAGATCCATAGCTAGAGGCTTAGCCTCAAGCCCCAGTCTTTGTTCGTACAAGTAGTCCTAACCAATCAAGTGGCCTTGGTGCTCATCTCAAGCAAAACTGGGATGCTTAGAAGATGATAAGGAATTAACTATTTGTTTGGACCCTTAGTCTTTGTAAAATGGTCACAGTTTCCCAGTACATCCAAGTTCCCATTCTCACCTATTCTATTCTTCTATTCTATTCTATTCTATTCTATTCTATTCTATTCTATTCTATTCTATTCTATTCTATTCTATTCTATTCTATTCTCCTGTCCTATCCTGTCCTATGCTATCCTATGCTATCCTACCCTATACAAGCTCATTTCATTCTGTTCCTTTTCAGAGATACAAAAGCATGAGCTAATTTTAGACACTGCAAGTCACCTGAAATTTACCCCAAAGATCATTTTGCTACTGACCTCTTTCTTGTTGCTCCCTGGAAGATAATCCACAGCTCCCTATGACTCAGACAAATGAAGGGGTTGGAGACTGAAACTAGACAAATGAGCCACACAAAGAGAAGAGGTGGATCTGCAGGGTCACACGCCAGGTCACCATGTGCCTTCCCATTAAAACCTCCAGGTTCTGGTTCCTATTCTTCACTGGCTCCAGACCACAATGACTTTGCAAGAATCCTGTAAGGAGAAACCGTATATCCCCGAATAGCTGCATGCACCAGCGGGAGAGGAAAGAAGAAACTCCGGTGTATTCTCTTAGAACAAGTGCCTTCTGCCCAGAAGTCACAGATTTCCTCTTTCTTCATTGGTACCTGGTACACTGATGACTTTCACTTTGATGATATCCAATTAAAGGGAGAAAAAAGCTGTCTTTCCAGGAGAGGAGGAAGGACATTCTATATTAAGCATTTTTAAGACTCCAGTTCTCTTCCTGTTGTATAAAAGGCAGGAAGAGAGCTTAGGTATTTTGCAGGAAGTTTCTTGTGTTAGCCTCCAGTGGACCCAAGTATTCTCCTTTTCTTCTTGCACTAAGTATTTAGTAACAACTGTATGCAAGAATAGGTCGTCCTTGAAATGTGTTTCTTTTCTACTTTTCCTTTCTATTCTGGTTTGACCAATAGCCATTTATCATTCATACCAACACCTCAGATCTCGGAGGCTTTTGTCCCATGATTTAATGCTAAGGCTCATCACGGGAACACACATAATAGTGTTTTCCTCTCTTTTCTAGAAAGCCACTTTTGATGTAGAAGGGGAGGAGGTTGAGAATAGAGGGAACCACAGGCTCTTGATAGGAGTAGGAGAGGGTAATCCAGCAAGATGGACAGGACGGGGAGGCTAGGGGCCCCAGAATCTGGCTGGCCAACTTGTAAAATCTGGATGGTGTTCAAAGTTTACACCAGGCTTTTATCTGGATATGCTGGATGTTCTCATTGCAGGCTAAGGCGAGGTGAAAGTAACTGGTCCAGGCTGCATGCACCTAACGCCAAGAGGACGTGAGCGTCCTTGAGATACAGGGGATACAGGATTCCTCACCATTTGCTCTGCTTTGGAGGTGGTCTGTGTCCACGAAAACCCACATTGGAATTTAATTCCCAGGCCCAGCACGATGGCTGAGTGGCTAAATTCTTGCTTTGCACGCACCAGGATCTCATATGGGTGCTGGTTTGTGTCCCAGCTGCTCCACTTCCCATCTAGCTCCCTGCCTGTGGCCTGGGAAAGCAGTGGAAGATGGCCCAAGGCCTTGGGACCCTGCACCCACGTGGCAAACTCAGAAGAAGCTCCTGGTTCCTGGCTTCAGATTGGCTCAGCTCCAGCCAATGCGTGGCCACTTTGGGAATGAACTAGCGGATGGAAGATCTTTTTCTCTGTATCTTGTTCTCTCTATAAATCTGCCTTTCCATTTAAAAAATCCTAAAAAGAAAAAAAAATGTAATTCCTAATGTGGTAGTATTGGAATGTGCTGAGGGCGTCAGAGGTGACTGGGTCACAAGGAGTCCACGCTATGCAGGGAGTAATGTTGATCCCATGAGAATAGATTGATTACAAGGAAAGTAAGTTACAGAGCAAGGCCGGAACTTTCCCCCACACTCCTGTGCCAGTGCTCCTGTTCTGTTGCAGCCTCTTCTGCTTATCTACCACACAGAAGCACAGAGTCTAGGAGATGCAGGTCCCTTGCACTTGAACTTCTAGAACAGTGAGGTAAGCAAACCTCGTTCATATGTAAATGAACCAGCCTTAGGTACTTTGCATTTCAGCAGCCAAGACCAAGGACAGCATGCAAGGACACAACTTCCCATACAGTGTGCCAAGAACTTGGACTTCAATATGATAGTCTTGGTTCTTGTCTTAGTAGTTCCACTTGCTAGTTACACGGCTTTGGCCGTCAGTTTGACTCCACTGAGTCTCAGATTCGTCATCAGTTACGTGAAGGTTAAAATAATAACTATCACATTAGATAACATTTATAAACCCAGTCAGGATAGCAAAACACAACTTTGGCAAATAATAGTGAACGGAACTTTCCCATTGCAGGATAAGATTATTCTAGAGAGAGAAAAATGTGAAATTGTGTGGCAGCGCTGAAGGTGTGGATTAGAAGGGAGAGACTGAGGTTGCACAAAGAAGTGACAGGAGGAGATGGGGTGGTGGTGGTGGTTTCCAGTGAGGTCCTTGTCCTGGGTCCCAAGATGTTGGAAATGATAAAATATCCACCTGTCTCTTGGGACACGTAGAAACACTGAAGTTCATTTATAAACAACATAACTAGATAAAAAATGCAGAAAGTGTCTCTGGACACAGGGTGGGGGGTTAGCTGACTGCAGGCTGCCTGCCTCTGCTTAGGGGCCCAGTAATTCCATACCCTCTTGCTTGGTGTGTGGTCCACAGGCCAGCTGCGTAGCCTTATCTGGAACCTTGTTAGAATCTTGGGCCTTGCTCCAGATCCCCTGAATCCCAGTTTAACAAGACCCCTAGGTGATTGATGAGTGTTTGAAAGCTCAGGGGAATGTGTGAGCTGCTGGGATTGTTGAACTCCATGTGTTGCAGACACAGAAAGGGGCCATCCGCTTGGGTATCCCATAATAATCAGCCTGAAGTGGGAGTAGCTCAAAGGGAAGATTTGTTTATTTGTGACAAAAGGAGACAGTGAGGAAGGAAGGTGGAATTTCCTAAAGAAAGTGCTTCCCTTTACCAGGGCATTTACAACATAGGCTGGAGAGGGTGGGGGTGATGTGTCCAGAATGTAGAAATTGGGGAGTGAGGGTTTTTTCCTGCTGAAACAACAGGCATCTGCATGGGTTGTTGTTCAGCACTCTGATTGTGGCTGGTTTCTTGCAACTTTCTTTGGATTATTGGTGGATTCTCCTCCTCTGAGTGCAACATTTCAAAATAAACCTTCCTGGGATACCATCTGAAACACAAACTCAACAGTGTCAGATTCTCCACCACACTTCCCGTGCCCCCTCTTTTGCCTAAATCCTATACTCTTGGTTTTATACCAGGACCAAATCCCAGTAGGATATGTTAAGAACCTGTTTACGTTCTAATTTTCTGAAAGATATAATTATTATTTCCCTTGAAAGAGAGAGATGGGGAAGGGGACAACAGATACAGTGTGTTGCGGGGTGCACAAGATCTCATGCAGCAGTCATGTTCAGGGCCTACCTGTCCTGTCTGCGGGAAGCCAAGAGTCGGAGTACCAGAGTAATGGAAGCATCCAGCGAAGAGAGGGAACCCCTCCCTATTATGAGCCTTTATGGGGACTTGCCAGGGGCGTGATTACATAACAAAGCAATACTGCCTCCTCTCAGGTTCTAGGTGATGATAGGTGACTATCACAGATGGGCAGAAAGGCTTATGTGGGTGAGGAAAGGCATGGCTTCCAAGCTCATAACCCTGAACTAGCTGCCTAAGACCCACAAGAGATCTTCCATCAGCTGGTTCACTCCCAAAATGGTTGCACTGGCCAGAGTTGAGCCAATCTGAAGCCAAGAGCCAAGAGCTTCTTCTGGGTCTCCCACATGGGTGCAGGGGTCCAAGCTCTTGAGCCATCCTCCTCTGCTTTCTCAGGCACGTTAGCAGGGAGCCAGATTGGAAGTAGAGTAGCCGGCGAACAAGCTATTGCCCATTTGGGAGGCTGGCATTGCAGGAAGTAGCTCTACCTGCTTCCCCAATCTAGTGGGGGACAGTGAACCCTATAATTTTAGTTTTTAAAGTAGCTCCATTCTTCACTGGGTGTTTCTTTTTAAGACAGATTTATTGTATTTTTTATTGGAAAGTCAGATATACTGAGAGAAGAAGAGAGAGAAGAAGACCTTCCGTCCAATGATTCACTCCCCAAGTGAAGGCTGGTGTTGTGTCCATCTGAAGCCATGAGCCAGGAACTTCCTACAGGTCTCCCACGTGGGTGCAGTGTCCCAGTGCATTGGGCCGTCTTCGACTGCTTTCCCAGGCCACAAGCAGGGAGCTGGATGGGAAGTGGAGCAGTCGGGATTAGAACTGGTGCCCATATGGGATCCCGGTGCATTCAAGGTGAGGACTTTAGCCACTAGGCCATGGCACCGTGAGCCCTCAGCTTTTGTTTAAGTAGTTGTTATGCATAAACCACATCACCAACAACTTTGACATTTCAAAATGCCTGCCCTTGAACACACCACACACATTCTTTTTTTCCAAAAGCTTATAAAAAATGCATTTTATTGGAAAATTACACATGGATTTAAGAAAAGTTTGGCATCAAAATAATCTTTTACTTCTAATTTCCCCTAACTTTTGGGAGTGTGTGTGTGTGTGTATTGTGTGTGTGTGAGTGTGGGTGCATCTGTGGGTATAGCACCAGTAATAGCACGAATTTTGATCAGCAAATTCCTCTACTAGTGGCTTTTCTAGATAACTCCTAATGCATACTTTGTATTAATAATGTTATTAAAATTTTCCCTATTGTCACTTGTCAGGGAATGAGGAAATCAATTCAAGCAAACTCCAGCATCCTGCAGGGAGACTTCAGATCTGTTTGTATGAACCTGGGAGGACTGAAGGCCAGGGGAGAGAAGGCTTCCTCCGTGTCCATGTCCTTCTCTGGATACATTGCTGCTCTCTGCCTAAGTTCCTCACCTACAAAGCAAGCAAATGATGCCCAAACAGGGTCTTCTTAGCTCCTTTTGCTTCTCCGGTTTCTCTGAGTTCTAAAGAGATTCTGTGCATTGGACTACTGTGGTGACATAACAGGCTAATCCTCCATCTAAGACTATGATATCCCAAATAGGTTCTGGGTTCATGTTCTAGTTACACTACTTCCAATATAGCTCCCTACATACGGCCTGGGAAAGCACAGGAGGATGGCTCAAGTCCCTGGGCCGCTGCACCCACAAGAGAGACCCAAAAGAAACTGCTGGCTGCTGACTTTGTATTGGCTCAGGTCCAGCCATTGTGGCCATCTGGAGAGTGAATCAGCAGATGCAAGATGTCTCTCTCTATCTCTCTCTGTGTGTAATCCTGCCTTTCAAATAAAAGTAAATAAATTTTAAAGAAAGAAGCTTGTGCAAACCTGGACAAGCGTAGGATTAGACCCAAGCTGGGACAGTGAAGCTAAGTGGCTCAAAAGGTATCTGTGGTTTCAAGGAGTAGACTCAAGTGTGGAAGGGGAACAATTCAGCCCTTCTACAAGCTCAAAGTCAGCCCCAATGGACCTGACTTCACTCAGTTACCTCATGCTCGAAGGTTACAGTTTGACCCACACCAGATGAGGTGTCGGCACTTTGCTTACATGGAATTATGTACTAAAAAGGCCATTGGCATGCCTTTTAAAATCTCTGTTTCCTTTAAGATAGCTCCATCCAGTCTTTCATGTACCTGTAATTATGCCTGATAGTTAGATAATCCACCCCCACTGCCATTCTCCCATCTTCTCACAAAACTGAAAGAAGGGGCCCCGGCGGCGTAGCCTAGCGGCTAAAGTCCTCGCCTTGAACGCCCTGGGATCCCATATGGGCGCCGGTTCTAATCCCGGCAGCTCCACGTCCCATCCAGCTCCCTGCTTGTGGCCTGGGAAAGCAGACGAGGACGGCCCAATGCACTGGGACCCTGCACCTGCATGGGAGACCCGGAAGAGGTTCCTGGTTCCTGGCATTGGATCGGCGTGCACCAGCCCGTTGCGGTTCATTTGGGGAGTGAATCATCGGACGGAAGATCTTCCTCTCTGTCTCTCCTCCTCTCTGTATATCTGACTTTGTAATAAAAAAATAATAAAAAAAATCTTTCAAAACTGAAAGAAGAACCTTTTCCCACTTTTGACCCAAGTCAAAATCCTTATGCGCATTAATCCACATGAACAGGTGCATAGGACAGGGAGGACCAATTCTGTCTTTGGGTAGCTAGGACAGCTTACTATGTGATTTTAGGTTATTAGAACTGTGAGAGGCCATATAATCTTTCAGTGATTCTCAAGTATCAGTGTATGAACCAGGATCAGAATTTTAGCTCCTGAAAAAATAGGTTTTCAGATTTCGCCATCTGTGTTTTTTTTTTTTAATGCTTGCTGGGTGATTCTAATACTCTGAACGTATTTCTGACAAGTTCTGAGTCCTGCAGCTAAAGATGGCAAATCCAGCTGCAGGAGTCTTTGGTTACACATTGTACACATACCTGCATTTCTTTGCGTCTTCTCTCCCTTCCCCTCACTTCCCTTCCTCTTTTCATTTCCTTTTTTTCCTCCCATCCACTTTTCTTTTTCCTTTCATCCTATCTCTTCTCTCCCCCTTTCCTTTTCTTGTATTTATTCTAACTGAAAGAGAGACAAACAAAGATGAAGGCAGGCTGTGGGGTGAAATTTCTCACCTGCTGGTTCACTCCCTGAATGGCCACAACGGCCAGGCCTGGGCCAAGTTGAAGCCCAGGGGTCTGGAACTCAGTCTGCATCTTCTGTGTGAGTGGCAGGGGTGTGAGTATCTGAGCCTTTACTTGCTGCCTGCTAACATGTGCATTGGTGGGAAGCTGGATCAGAAGTGGAGACAGGACTTTCCTAGGGCCCGTTATCTGGGATGGGGGTGTCTGAAGCAGCGACAGTGTGGTACGCTGTTGTAGCACGCCACCTGTGCTCAGAGTGGCATCTTAACAGTCGTGCCAGATGCCTGTCCCCTTCTCTGCATTCCTAAGCTCACATGTGTCAAAGAAAGAAACCCTTGAAACTCAACCAAAAGTAACCCAAAAGTTAGAATCCACAAGGCTCGAGTCCAGGCGGAGATGTAGATCTCCTAGGCACTGTCAGAACTGCTGTGCCAAATGCCTGCTTAGCCGCTTTGCCTATTTTTCAAAAAAAAGATTATTTGGAAAGCAGCACAACAGAGAGAGACGGAGACAGAGAGAGAGAGAGATCTTCTGTCCACTATTTCACTTCCTAAATGGCCACAACAGCCAGGTGTGTGCTAGGCTGAAACTAGAAGTCAGAAGCAGCTTCATCCTGCTCTTCCACATGTCAGAAGCCCCCAAACCTAGGCCATCTTTGGCTGTCTTCTAGGAGCATTAGCGGGGAGCTGGATTGCAAGTGGAGCAGTTGGAAATTGATCTGGCACTGATATGGGATCCTACTGTGCCGTGATGCTGGGCCCTGTCTGTTTTAAAAATTTGTTATTGAAGCTGGTAGCATGTTTAAGCCTGTGGCTGCACAGCTCCTGATGCAGCTCCTACTGATGTACCTGGGAAGCAGATAAGCCAAGTGCTTGGGCCCATGGGTACTCATGTGGAAGATAAGCTTGGAGTTCTTGGCTCATGGCTTTGGCCTGCACCACGCCTGGACGTTACAGCCATTTGGGGAGCGAAGCAGCAGATGAAAGGACTATCTCTCTGCCTCTCTCTACTCTCTGTATCATTTTGCCTTTCAAATAAATCTTTCTTTTTAAAACTGAGATGTCATTTCATTATGAAGTTATAATCATTCTTTACATAGTCTAGAGGCAAGTCCCTTATTAGATACATAACTGAAAAAAACTTTTTCCATTATCTGAGTTGTCATTTCTTGAAGATGTCCTTTGAAACACACATATTTTAATGAAGTCCATTTAGCTATTGTTTTCCTCTGTCGCTTGTACTTTTGCTGTCATATCTTTAAAAGTTCACCCAATCCATCACCATTAAGATTTACATCTATGTTTTTATCTAAATATTTTATAATTTCAGCTTTTACATTTTGATCTTTACCCATTTTGAATAAATTCTTGTATATGGTGTGAGGAAGGGGGTCTCCCTTCATTCTTTGACACATGACTATCCAGTTGTAGAAATCAGTTCACAGGGCCCAGTGCGATAGCATAGGGGTGGAATCCTTGCTTAGCATGTGCCACCATCCCATATGGGTGATGATTCGGGTCCTGGCTGCTCTACTTCCCATCCAGCTCCCTGCTTGTGGCCTGGGAAAGCAGTAGAGGACGGCCCAAAGCCCTGGGACCCTGCACCTGCATGGGAAACCTGGAAGAAACTCCTGGCTTCTAGCTTTGGATCAGCTCAGCTCAGCTGTTGCAGCTATTTGGGGAGTGAACCGGCAGATGAAAGATATTTTTCTCTGTCTCTCCTTCTCTCTGTAAATCTGCCTTTCCAATAAAAATAATTCTTTAAACAGTATAAAAATTCAAATTAATTTTATTTGATGGATAGACACACATTTTCTCTCTTTCTCTCTCTCTCTCTCTCTCTCTCTCTCTCTCTCTCTCACACACACACACACACACACAAAGGGAGGAAGAAGAATCTTCCCCAAATGCCCACAACTGGAGAGGGATCAAAACTAGGAGATGAGCGCTTAGTCTGGCTCTGCCATGTAGATGGTAGGGACCCAAGAACGCGAGCCATCACCTGCTGCTTCCCAAGTTGTGCACTGGTGGGAAGCTGCAAGTGGGAGTTGAGTGAGGACTAAGGCAGGGAGTATGGGGCATGAGCTTCTCAAGCAGCATCTGAACTAGTATACCAAATTCCAGCTTCGTATCACAAATCTTGATGAACTTCTGATTATACTCAGGGAAAACACATGCAACCGTTCATTTGCATTCTCTATAAGGGAATCAGATGGAATGTAGGCTGCAGGATCTTATGTGATTTTTAAAATTCTTAGCCCTACAGAGTTGTAAAGGTGCCATCTGGGCAAAAAGACGCAGGAAAAAAGCAACACTTACTCCTGATGACTGCCTCAGATATTTTCACACCACATACAGGAAAAGGAGTGGCAGGGCATCCCGTGGACCCTTGTCGGAAGTTCACTCATTTCTCATCACTCCTGCTCCACTCTGTTGGCATCCCTTAATCAGGAAAATCCTTCTGGACCTTCCAGGATTGGTATAGATGCTCCTTTGTGTGTGTGTGTATGTGTGTGTGTGTGTGTGTGTGTGAGACTAGAAGGTAATGAAGGCATTTCCTTGTTTCTTATTTCTTAGGAAATACATCTGATTTTACAGTATATGTATTTATCTATAACTATACACACAGACCTTAGAGATGATGCTTTTATGTTTTGGTTCAGTGGAAGGAGTATCAAATTTATTCCTAGGAACTGACCTCAGTTCTAGTGCTGGCTTTGCTACCTTTAAGTTATGTGACTTTGAATAAGTTATTTAGCCTTTTTTTTTTTTTTTTTTGCTTCATCTCTTATCTGTAAGACAAGAGGGTTGAACCATTGGGCTTTAAGATTCCTTCCAGCTCCAGGGTCCTTTAAAACTTTATAAAGAAAACTTATAAAGAATTTTAAAACTTGAAGACTGAGGCAAGTTTAGGTTTTAATGCAGGATCCCTAGACAGCCTCCTATTCTGCGTGAGTATTAATAGCCTAGAATGGGACTTTTCATGCCTCCCCTGCCTCCCCTGTCCTGGGCTAGTGGGAAGAGAGTGGGTGGATTTTGGGAATAAGGGAGTGGAGCACCTCAACCAAAGCAGCTGCAGGAGGATAATGAGACCTCCCAATAAGTCTCATCTTCCTAGCCCTGGGGCATAGGATGTGGACACCAAGAACCTGGAAGGAGACTGGGCAATGCCCGTTCTAGTTCCTGATACAAGCTTTTCCTCGTTGGCCTCTGGGTAGATTCTCCAGGAGAAAATTGTGCTGATCTTGGGATGTAAGTAGAGGACACTTAGACCGACAACCATTAGAATTATGGCAGGTGGTTTCTGGAGAGGGTACGGGGTAAGGAATGAGGCTTCCTGCACCTCCTGACCAACTCCCCTCATTCCCATCAAGCACTCCCCTATTGATTAGAGTAACCTAAGAGTCTGCTGGAAGTTCTCCTCCATCTAAAGGGCTGTGTGTGTGAGTGGAAGGTGAACGTACAAGTGTGAGTGGCTACGTTACAAATGAGAAAACTGGGGCCACAGAGGGTGAGGGAAGTGGATGTCCATTATGGCCCTAAGTGGGGAGAGAGCTGTTTCTTAATGTTTTCAATACCTTCTTAAGGGAAATAATATTGTCTCCATGAATAGACAAGGAAAATCAGGGTCAGGAATATTAAGCAACTGTCCTACAGAGATAAACCTAATAGAAAGATGGTGCTCAAACAAAGCTGCATGTATCCACTCCAAAGGTCACGTGCTTTGAAGTTGGCCTGGGTCAGCAGAGGCCCTTGACTTGGCTGGTCAATAGAAGCTCTTCAGCACAGCCAAAAACTCGTGTTATCTTGAACTTTATGCCTGTGAATTTGATTCAGTGAGCCTAAGGCATAGCCTGAGAGTTGTACTTTCAAGAAGCAATTGCAGGTGGCTCTGAAGTTTGGAACATACCAGGCAGGCTTGTCTGTGGCTTCCTTTCTGACTCGCCTTCCTCCCAAAGTAGGGATCTAGTTAAATTCTGTACTTACCTCCAGTCATTTTTGCTGCTGAATCTATTATTCAATGGTGCTAGGCATCTGACTGCAAAGATGAACAGACCACAGTGCCTGCCTTTAGAAATATCCATGCACTGAGAGACATGAGATCAAATACCCAACATGATGTAGCAAATGCTAGGCAGAGGTAGGCTTGCGTTGCTTCAAGTGTGCAAACTAAGGAAGGCCTGCTACTAGCTGACTCTAGGTCAAGACGCAAAGGAGTTAACAAGGCAAAGAGACAGTTGGAGATGAGGAGTGGCTGATTAGACAGACGGAGGAGCATGGACAGGCCCAGATGGCTCAGGGAAGCACCCAGAGTTGTGTGCCAGAGGGCCAATGGGGAACCTGGAAGTCAATGGGAGGAAGTGCAGGGCTGGCCTGTGTGGACTTTGCCTCTGGTCCGACAGGTGCTGAAGTACTACTAAAAACTGGTAAGCCAGGAAGTGACAGGATCAGAGTTTGCCTTAGCATGATCACCCTGATAGAAATGAGAGCATGAACTGTAGGCAGAAGCTGGCAAAAGAGGAACAAATTAATTGCAGAATTAAGAATTTATGTATATCGAAGAGCACCATAAACAGAATATGAAAGCAAAGCACTTGAAAAGCATATTTGCAGCATTTCTTGACAAAAATAATATTCTTCATAAAATTACAAATTGATAATTAAGCATACCAATATCAAAGAAATAGAAAATTCACAAAGAAAGAATACAAATGGTCAATAAGCATACGAAAATGTTATTCACTTCTATCAAAGAAAGTTAAAATAACAAGCTGAAATATCATGGAGATACTATAATTTTTGCCTGTGAAATTGTAAGAATTTGTTAAGTGACTACTACCGAGAGTTAAGACACAGGGGACAGTCCCAAGGTTGCAAATACAGAGTGTTTGGGTACAAACTTTCCAGAGGAAGGGCAGATGGTAATGTGTATCAAAAATTCTTAAAAATAGTCTAGCAATTTCCTTCTTGGATTCTATCCTAAGGAAATAGGCATGTGTGTAAAATTCAGTTACAAGAATGCCAGTTGCAACATTATTTATACTCCGCATTGGGACTAAGTGACATAATCACTATTTGAGGATTGATGACAAAATGAGGGCCTGTCCATAGAATGAAATGTTTTTGGAAAAGTTTGACAGAAAGTGTTCATGACCTATGAAGTGACATGAGCAAAACATGTGCCTAATGTGCTACCATTAAAAGAACATACTATGTATATATATATAAATGAATGAAACTACATCCTGGCATTTAGGGCAGAGAAATGATTACCTTTTGACCAGATAGATTTTTGTATTTTTGGATTTTGTTTCTATGCACATATAACATGTTGTAAAATATAAATACACTTTGAAAAGTTATTCAAGAGCATATATAATATGGCTGGGTTTATTTTTAGAATAACAACAAATGTGCATGTATATTTTTGTGCTCATACCAAAATGAACTAAAAGATGTATCTGAATAGATAAAAATACTTGCCTCAGGTGGCAGGATTATGGTGGAATTTTGTACTTTTTTTTCTCTTAGTCTCCGCCCCCCGCCCCTAGAAGTTCTACAATACACACATGACAGTTTCACAATAACTCAACAGATGTACATGTTTCCTCCCAGTTCATTACAAAAGTCCAGGCTGAAGGTGACAGGGCAGGCCAGACCCGTGAACAGTGTTCTGTCTCTACAGAAGTGCTCTCTGCAAACAAAGTGTGGAATGAGATCCCAGGCCCAGTGTTTGGGAGGGGCAGGGAGAGGCAAGTGTGAGGTTTGGGGAGGTGAATGCATTTGAATTTACTTAGTGGCTCGCTGAAGTTTCTGTTGGACAAATGCACAGGAAATTCAGCCCTCTCACTCCCAATACCACCCACTACCCCAGGCAGTTCTTTTCTTTGGGTTTGTTTAAGCTCAGGTCACAGTGAATGGAATCCCAATAAGCATGTCTCTCTAAATCACTAAGCAAGCAGACGGCCTCTACTCTTGTCCCATGAGGTTCTGAGAGGCTGTTCTCATCTAGCTGTGTTTTTTTTCCGGCTCTTCTTGGGATGGCAACAGTTTCATTTCTAACTGTCCAGCCCTGTTCCAACACTCACTGGAACAAGACCTCTCTCCAGCCTCCCTTGGGAAAGTCAGCCTGTGCCCTTGCTGATGCTTGAGGACAAAGGAAGAATCTGCCCATTGGAATGGATGCTTTAAGCCACTCTAAGCTCATCTCCACTCTTCCAATCCAAATAAACTTTCTAGGCAGGAGGCTTGGTGATGGGACAGTTACATCTCCTTGATGATGCTAGACCTCAGAGAAGTTTGGGGTTGGGAGCCTGTGAAGCCATTTGAAGGAAGAGAGCAGAGAGAATGTGGAAATTGAAATAATGTATCCCCTGCAACTGCAGGTCTCTGGCTGCTGCTAGTGGAGCCTGCTGGGGGAGGTTGTGCACATGCAACCTGTGCTGCTGGCTCCTGGGTCCCTCAGCAGCAACTGAACCCTGCAGCCCTGGAGCTCTGCTGAAGAACCGTCTGTAATTCACTTCCACTTGCTGAGGTTTCCTTGCAGTTTCTACTTGTAACTGGGATGAGGAATGCTAGGTGGGCTGTTAGCATGTTTCCTGCCCCCATGAGCCCAGAGACTGAGCAATGCACAGTACTGGGTCTCCGCATTTTTCCCCTGGCCTGTCACTGCTCTGACCAATGGATTCCAGTCTGTTGTCTTTTTTCCTACCTTGGGTGAATACTGAGGAAGCCTGAGTGCTGCTATTGGTATGGAGAACACTGCCCAACCTCGTCCATACTGTGCACAGTAGTCACTGCCCCACAGAACAGGTATGGAGAGGCAATTAAATATGATGTAGCTGTCCGGGCTCTAAAGTTAGAGACCTAGTTCAAATCCCAGCCGCGCCATTTCAAGGGCACACATCCTCTTGGTAGCTCATCTTTGTTCTCTTGTCCATCAAAAGGGCAGAATATCCCACAGAGCAACTGCATGAAAGAAATGAGATTGTACATGTAAAGGTCTGAAGATAGTGCATTTAATAAATCCTAACTATGAACATTATTGCATCTGTATATAGTTTAGTTTTGTACAATATTGTCTCTTTCACTAATCACACGAAAAATACATGAAAGTGCTTTGAAAAATCTTAAGCATCATATAAATCAAAGGTGTCATTGGTAATAATCTCATGTTAGTATTTCTCAACTTTTCCATTTCCTTGAAGACTGGGACTCACATCCTATGTCCCACAGCAAATTGCACAATCACGGGCAAACAAAAAGCCCTCAGTAAATGTTGCTTGTTTAACTGAAGCAATATGGCATAGCATAAAGAGCATAGATTTCAGGAGACTAGGCTGGGATAACATTAGTTTAAGGCAGGACAGCCAGTCTGCAGTCACAATTTATTCAACAAATATTTGTTGAACGCTTTCTACATGCATGATAATGAGTCCAGATAACTTCATTTAAAAGAGGCTGTGCAGGTTTCCACAAAACCAAGCCTCTGGGCAGTCTCCATGATCCCAGCCTGCTCTTGAAAGCACAAAGGCTGCAGTCAACACTGGACGAGGGGCCAGATGCTTTGGGGGGACGCCCCATCCTGCCTGGCTATACGTAGTTCTAATTGAGACTTGGAGGAGGGACTGAAAGTGAGTTGTGGGCTGCCTCCAACAGACCAGACAGGGACTACTGTGTGTGGTTTTATTTCTATTTACACCTAGTTAGTCCACAGCTCAATCCTCTTGCCTAAACAATGCACTTCTCCCAGCAGCACACCCCTTCCTTCATCTTCATGGTTCACCCTGCTCCAACCCTTGGCCCACTTCACCCTGCCCATCTGCTGTCAGCTGCCTGTTGGCAGGGCGTCATGGGAATGGTATGTATGGTCACCAGAGGGCACCGAGAGTGGGCTTGGTGGCATGTGACTCCTGGCAGTCTTGGATCCCCGAGACGGGGAGAAGAACGCATGAGCCAAGACAACAAGGGAGGGAGGGTGGCAGGGGCTGAAGTGACTAGGGGCGTGGGGGAATTCCAGTGCACAAATTCTTGGACTTTATGTTGGCTTAGCCAGCACTTCTGGTTTTGTCCCAACCCTGACTACTTCAGTTGCCTTGAGATGCTCTGGTCTGTCAGGAAGCTGTAGAAGCGTCCAGGCCATGGGCTCTGTGCCTGCTGCCTTTGGAACGATGCACCTGCCAGGCTCCTCCTCTGTCAGATGTATTGGCCAAGGTCAGAGCCTCAGTGGGCATTCCCAGCCTGTGAGGTTCCTCTCTAGCTGTCCCGGCAGAAGTTGGGCCCCTGTTGGTCACTGGCTGAACTACTAGAGAAAAGGGTGTCTCCATTTCCTGGGGCACCCCACCAGATCCCACATGTGCTTTTCTTCACACTGAGTGTCGACGAAGAGTCGGGTGAGAAGTGAGCTGGAAGAAGTGAGGACAGGAGGAGCTCTCCACAAATGGTGCCTGGATGTCCCTGGTCACACGTGGGCACAGCTCTGGAGAAGGCTCCTGGTTACATGGCTTCTTTCTCTCTCTGGGAGCACCTGCTGAGCTTCATCTCCGTCAGCTGGATATACCGAATCACATTGGTGTCTGTGAGGAGAGAAACATAGCTTAGGGAACAGCTAGTAAGGAACTATTGCCTTTGCAGAGGATGATTCAAGCTGGACCTGCAGATCACAAACTGGCCAGCCTCCCTCAGTCGAGGGCCCTTCTGCCAACCTGCTGTGGGGCTGAGAGGCATCAGCTCTGGCCTTCTTCCTACCTGCCCTTAGCCAATGTGGACGGGCCACAGTGACCCAGGGGACAGACAAGAGGGAGGGGAGGAGAGAATTACTCCCTTATTTCCATGTAGCAGTAAGCCCAGTGGTTTCTGAGTCAGCAGTCAGTTGAGACCACACTTGGAGTTGAACCTCAGGCAGGTTACCCACTTCTCTGAACCTAATTTTTCACCTGCAAGAAGTAACCTCCAGGGATTGGTGGTCTGGTGGTAGAATTCTTGCTGCTCACAAGAAACAACCACCACTTTCCAAGGCCTATTCTGAATCAGGGTTTGAACCTTTATCTCATGTACTACTCACTGTAATCCTGCAGGGGAGGCGGATCACCCTTGCTTTGGAAAAGAGTTGACTGGGACTCGGAGAGATGAAATTAGTTGCCCAAGGAATCACACAACCAATGATGTGTCTGACCCAAACCTGCTTCTCCTAGAGACAAGAATGCATTCCTCAAACAATTGCTATGAGGCCCAAAACAGGTAGGTCTGAAAATGCTTAACACAATAGTTCATATTCGTTAGTTGGAGGTATTATTTTTTATTATGAAAAGTTGAAAATGACTTTGCTTACTTTAGTCTTTATAAGCAGGGTCAGAAAACCCTCTGTCTGCAAAATGGGCCAATTCCATTGCTGAAATTAGGGAGCAGCTAAATTAGAATTTAGCATGGTGATCAAGATGCCAGTTAATACAGTGGCATCCCTTATCGGAGCATCTGGATTCGATTCCTGGCTCTGGCTCCTGAATCCAGTTTCCCGCCAATGTAGACCCTGGAGTCGGGGGCAGCAGTAATGATTCAAGCAGTTGAGTTTCTGCCATCCACACAGGAGATCCAGACTGAGTTCCCAATTCCTGGCTGAGGCCTGAATGATACCTGATCTTGGCTATTTTTGGGCATTCAGGGATGAACCTGCAGATAGAAGATTCTCTCCTTTTCAAATTAAATAAAAAAACATATTTGTATATTCTGTTTCACTAACCAGTTGTGAGCTTCATAGGTAGAGACTGTCTTCCCATATTTATCCTTGGTGTCAGACAGTGATCTTGGAATATGGTGCAAATTCAACATGCATTTATTAAATGAGACAGCTGGAAAGACAACACATCTGTCCCTTCTTTGAAAAGAACAGCTACCCAAGCTCTCTGGTGCCCAGATCCAGGTGATGGCAAGGACTGTGTGCTTGCCTCATTCTAGGACCTGGCACACCCTAATTTGACCCTGTGTTTGTCTCCACCCAGCCCAGCCAGCCACAAAAGGTGTCTGCCTCATGACGGTGCTCCAACAGCTCCAGAGGGAGGTGGCAGGAAGCAAAGGGCCTTTGCTGCCTTACCTGTTGGCTGTCTGGTCCTCGCTTCTCTCAGGTAGTAGAGTGCTTTGTCATAATCTCCAAGGTGGTAGAACGCCACACCAGACCGGTACAGGGCCTTGAAGTTCTCGCCTTCCTTCTTCAGGACCTTGAGGCAATACTCCTTGACTCGCTCATAGTTTACCAGTTCAGCCTGGAGCAGGCAGGCTATGGGAGAAGGGAGGAAAAAGCAAATGCCAACCACACAAAAGCAACAGGCTCTGAACATCTCACCGGAGAAGGCTGAGTGATGTCAGGCTCCCACTGGCGTTTCTGCCATGGGGTTTTCATCTAATAACTCTAGGCTCCAGGACTAGTTGATGTGACCTTGAGCCAGTTATTAACCTTGTGCTGTGGGTTATTTCCCCCCCAACAAAAATTATGCCAAAGTTTTAAGCCCCCAGGTCCTGAGAATACGAACTGACTTGAAGGAAGGGTCTCAACGATGATTTTTTCCCAGAGTCCTCAACACCCACCAATGCCTTGGTCTTGCCATTCCCAGCCTATAGAACTGTGAGCCCAGGCTTTTAAGCCACCCAGCTTGTGGCACATGGTTAAAGCAACCCTGGGTATCAGCTACCAGAGGCAAAATAACAATGCCACTTGATTATTTATTGAGTGTTTACCTTCTATTGATGCTTATCCTGTGTATTACTTAAAGGAATTCCCAGAACACTTTGATGGAGGTACTGTTATTCTTCCCATCTCACACACGAGGGAGCTGACACCCACAGAGTTTTCAAAATTTCTCACAGTCATGCAACATGAAAAAGGTAAGGATAAAACGGAAACCAAAATTGTCCAGCTCTGAATCCAGATACTTCCTTATGAAGTTGCTGGGGGAATTATACAACCATGGCCATAAAGTACATAACAGAGAGCTTGGCACACAGACAGCACAAAGCTAGTTCACATTCTTATCATTCCTTTCAGTCCTGTCCCAGTGGTACCTGCCTTGGGCCACTGGCAACCTCCTTTTCATGCATCTCTGGCTTCTGGTGGGGGAGTGGGCCGCTTGCACAGGCATGCCTCTACACAGACACTGCATCTGGAGCAAGAGGACGTGGAGGCACAGGGTGCCCATGGCGTGGACCTCTCCCCAGTCCATGAATAGCCATCCTTGAGTGAGCCATCTCCCTCCCTCCCTCTCTCCCCCTCTCTTTGTTTCAGCAGCTCTGAGCCACAGGTGAAGGGCCACAGTTGACAATGGCCTTGGAGGGTTGTTGAACCATTAGAAAGTGACCGGAATTGTGTGCCATGGGCACCTTACACGATCCCAACCCTGCCAAACGACCTGTTTTCCATTCAGTCACTCAACTATTTGCTTTTAAAAGTATTTACTTTTGGGGGCTGGCATCATGGTGTAGTATGCTAAACCTCAACCTGTAGTACCAGCATTCTATATAGGCACTGGTTTGAGTCCTGGCAGCTCCACTTCTGATCTAGCCCTGCAAATGGCCTGGGAAAGTTAGAGGAGGGATCAGGTCCTTGATCCCCTGTACCCATGTAGGAGACTGGGAAGAAGCGCTTAGCTCCTGGTTTCAGACCTGTTCAGTTCTGGCCATTGTGGCCGTTAGGGAGTGAACTAGTGAATGAAAGCTGTATCTCTCTCATCATCCATCTACTAGTTCATCTCCTAGATACCCACAAGCCAAAGCCCGGAGCCAGGACTCCAGCCACCAGGAGCCAGGACTCCAGCCACCTCTTGTGTGGATAGTAAGAACTCAAGCATTTGAGCCATTATTTGTAGACATCCAGTGTTTGTATTCACAGGAAGCTAGAACCAGGCATAGAGCTGGGACTGGAATTCAGGCATTCTGATGTGGGAGGTAGTCACCCCAGCTGCACCAAACACATTCTCTAGTCACCAACATGTTTAGTTGTTGACAGGGGCTGTGAGGTATGCAATACTCTTTAGGGGGGATTATTATTATCTTCTAAAAGATACCATGTCTACTTTTTATTAAGATTTATTTATTTTTATTGGAAAGTCAAATTTACAGAGAGAAGGAGAGACAGAAAAATCTTCCATCTGCTGATTCACTCCCCAAGTAGTCACAATGCCCAAAGCTGAACTGATCAGAAGCCAGGAGCCAAGAGCTTCTTTCGGGTCTCCATGCGGGTGCAGGGTTCCAAGGGTTTGGGCTGTCCTCTACTCCTTTCGCAGGCTACAAGTAGAGGGATGGAAAGGAAGTGCAGCCCAGGAGATGAACCGGTGCCCATATGGGATCCCGGCACATGCAAGGTGAGAACTTTAGCCACTAGGCTACTGTGCTGGGCCCTGCCTACTTTTTCAAAGTTGATCAAAACAGAGACTTCGGTAAAACTGCTGCTTCTCACAAAGACAGTGCTGAGTAGGGAGAAAGCTGACACTCCTTCTAGCCCCGAATTTTCTTACCAATGAAGAGTTCCCTTGGGATAAAGTCACTACTTTTTAAAATTTAACAAAAAATTAAATTTGAGAGGCACAGGGGTAGAGAGAGAGAGAAAGAGAGAATGTTCCTATTTGCTGGTTCACTCTCCAAATGTCTGCAACGGCCCAGACTGATGCTCACGAGCTAGGAACTCAGTTCAGGTTTCCCATATGGGTAGCAGGAACTGCTGTTTCCTATAGTCAACATTGGCAGGAGCTGGTGCTAGGAGTCAAACCCAACCCCTCAGATGGGGGATGTGGGCATTTTAATCATAGGCTAAATACCTGCCCTCAAACTGATTTGAATTTAAGAGGTCTACGTTCAGTTCTCATCTCTTTAATAACTTCATAAGCAGCACACCTGCCAAGCTGCTTTAAGGGAGACCAGGCCTTTCCTTGTGTACATCGGGCAAGAATCTCATCTTTCTGCAAGCCGAGGAGGAGGTAAACATAGACTCTCAAGCTTACAGGTATGAGAAGCAGGAAGTGAAAGAGAATCAGCCCAGAGCTAGAAACTGACCTGTCAGGTTTCACCAGCTGTAGAGCAGAAGGCAAACCAGTCGACAGAAGCCATGGGCTGTCTGCTCAGGACCACAGTTGGACTGTGCACCGGGGGTCCTTCCCATGAACTGATGCCCCAAGCATCAGCTTCCCACTTCTCCCTCAGCTGTGGAGTCTCAGGCCCTTGCCCACCTGCCCACCCCAGGCTGTTGGAGCCGGTGCCTTTTCAGTTTTGTGTACGTGGTTGCTGGACATTCTGGCTGCTGCCTGTGTGGGACTCTGCTCTGATGTCTGCTCCCAGAGTGAAAAGATTTCCTGTTTGTGGCCTCCACATGCCCTAGATGACATCCTTCCTAAACAGGCAGCCCCTCTTCCCCACCCTATTCCGCACCCTCCACCTCCCAACAGACATCTCTGTTGGCTGACCCTGGCCGGCCAGGAAATGGATCTTTCCCAAGCAGCTTTTGAATGCTTCTAGTAGGGGAAGAGGAGGCAAAGAGGCTTGGAGATGGGGAAGCCTTGCTTCCTACCACCTTACCACTGCGGCCCCCTAGAGGGTAGAAGGAGCTTTAGTATTCATCAACTTCTAATTCCCTGCACCTCCCAGAAGGCCAGAGCTCCTACCTGTAGGGTGCTGCAACCAGGCTGCTTCCACCTGCTGACACCACAGGCAGGGTACAGGGAGGCTGGGAAATGGGCTGCCATTCCAAGCAAGGCTGGCTCCAAGAGGTGGAATCCAGATAAGAAGTTGGGTGCCAGGGCTCTGGGAGTGGCAGGAGTGAGTGGAGGCTGCTCTCACCTACAGGTGTGCTTTAGACACCTCTCTGCTGTGGACGGGAAGCTATTAGGATATACAGTAAGCCCAGGACAGAAGTAAAATGGAATGTTTGCAGGTGCATTCTAGAGCTGCAGAAGTTAAGAAGAGAATGAGGGGCAAGCACTTGACCTATCTGTTAAAATATCCACATCCTGTATTGAAGTGTGTGGGTTCGAATCCCAAGTCTGACCCCAGTTCCTGCTTCTTCCTACACTGTGACGGCAGCAATGATGGCTCAGGTGGTTGGGTCACTGCCATCCACACAGAGACCTGTACTGAGCTCCAAGCTTTGGCTTTGGCTTGGTGCCTCCCAGCTGTTACAGACATCTGAGGGAAGGAACCAGTGGATGGAAGCTCTGCCTTTCTCTCTGCATGCCAAAATAAATAAATAAAAATAATTTTTAAAGGGGGGCATTGTCTAGCTGCCTCCCTAAGGCTGCATTTCTGTCCCTGTGGTCGTTCACCAGGGCCTGGTGCCACGTGGCCCCTTGGAACAAGTGTCATGGCTCTGCAGTGTTCCCTTCTTACAGTTACTGATCCACTACCCAGAGACAGAGCTGGCACTAAGCATTTCACATCCTCTGTCTTTTCATCTTCACAACAAGACTAGGAAACAAGTTCTATTTTTATGCTTCTTTCATGGATGATGAAACTGAATTGCGATGAAACTGAATTGCAAAGAAACTAAGCAACTTGATGAAGGTCACTCAAGTAGAACATGGTGGAATTAGGCTATGACTCCCCTTCTTTAATATTTACTTATTTATCTGGAAGTTCAGAAGGACAGAGAGATGGAAAGAAAGAGATCTCTCAGCTGCTGGTTCACTTTCCACATGCCTGCCATGTCAGGGCTGGGCTAGGCTGAAGCCAGTAGCCTAGAACCCAATCCAGGGCCCCAAGTGAGTGGCAGGAACTCAAGTACTTGAGCCACCACTGCTGCCTCCCAGGGTGTGCATTCACAGGAAGGTGAAGTTGGAAGCAGAGAAGGGCACGGACGCAAGGGGAGACAGGAGGAGAGCTCAGATCTCGCCTGAGCTATCACAGGGAGCCTCCTCTGAGAAGGGGGTACTTAGCTGAGATCTGAAGACCACGTGTTTCTTGGCCTGAACACCCACACTCTGGGCTGGACAGGTTTCACTGTGGGAGGATGTTCTGGCAATGCAGATGTTCTCACCTCCCTAGATGCCAGTGCAGTCAGCCAAAGCCCTTCTGGACATTGCCAAGTGTCTGCTGGGGGAAGAGCTGAGATCAGCCCTGTCTGAGAGCCCCTGTTCCAGTGAATCAGAGAAAAAGCTTTCTAGGCAGATCTGAGAGACAAAGGGTGAGCGGGCAGGCATGGCTTATCAGGGGAACCCTGAGCCATGCTGGAGCAAAGGGAGCTGGAGGGGAATGGTGAAAGAAGGAGAAAGCTGGAGAGGCAAGAAACCAGGGCACACAGTGCCTTCTGGTCTGAGACAAGGATGGACTGGCAGGGAGGGGGCGGCAATGACAAGTGGCTCCGAATGGAGCTGATATTCAGGAGCGAAGTGGCATCCAGCAGGTGGAACTGACCAGGCTTAGAGGACCTCGAAATCTTTCCCTCTGCTTGGCACAGTCCTGAGGTCACAGCCCTTTCTTTGTCCATTACCAAAACTGAGTTCCCTTTCTGGGCCTCCATTTTGCATCAGGGAAATAAAAGGACCTTGCAGCCCACCAAATAATCACCATTACGTCAGCTCTGACAGTTCCGGATACAAACGCTAGTCACTTAACAGGAAGGCAGCATAGTGGAGCCAGCGTTTGGCACAGTGGTGGAGATGTCCCTTCGGAATGTCTACAACCCATGATCAGAGTGCCCAGGTTGGAGTCACAGCTCAATTCTGGCTTCCTGCTAATGTGCATCCTTGTCAGGCATCACTGAAGGCTCAAGGAGCTGGGAACCTGTTACCCTATTAATCTGTTGTGGATGACATCAGAATGGGAAGAGGGGGATTTTTGGTGCGGGCGGATATAGCTTACATGGGGTTGTGGTCTTCCCATGATAAGGCACAGGAATAGACTCTTCCCTGAAGTCAACAGGCTTTCCCACCCATCAGCCATCCTCAGCAGGAGCTATAGAGTCAGGAAGGCAGGCAATGGATGGGCTGGAGAGGGGGTTTGGCCCAGACTCTGAACCTACATAGTTCTGAATCCTGCGGGCCAGTAGCTACCAAAATCTGTGAATGTCCAAATTCATCCCATAAAAGGGCAGAGTATTTACATATAACCTACACCCACCTTCCTGTGCATTTTAAAACCAGGAGGTGGAGTGGGGGGAGCAAGCATTTTTTTCTGCCAAAGGCCATTTGGATATTTACAGCATCATGTGCAGGCCATACAAAATTATCAACTTAAAAATTAGCTTGCTGGACCTGGCGCGATAGCCTAGTAGCTAAAAGTCCTACACTTGCATGTGCTAGGATCCCACTTGGGTGCCGGTTCATGTCCCAGCAGCTCCACTTACCTTCCAGCTCCCTGCTTGTGGCCTGGGAAAGCAATTGAGGATGGCTCAAAGCCTTGGGACCCTGCATCTGTGTGGGAGACCCAGAAGAAGCTCCTGGTTCTTGGCTTCGGATTGGCTTTGTTGCAGCCACTTGGGGAGTGAATCAGTGAACAGATCTTTCTGTCTAAGTGGCATTGGTGGTATAGTGGTGAGCATAGCTGCCTTCCAGATCTTTGTCTCCTTCTCTCTGTAAATCTACCTTTCCAATAATAATAAATAAAAAATTTTAATTAGCCTGCTGTAGATTTATTGAAAATTGATTTATTGAGTCTCACTTGTGGTTGCCTTGGCAGCGACATACCAAATGATTTCACTGGCTTTATACGGCCTGGAGACTGGACATTCCCTATGCTTGGCTTTAAATCATCTCTAGATGATTAATAAATACAAGTAGTAGTTTACAATACAAGTTTAGGGAAATAATGACAAATAACAATATCTCTCTGTATTCAGTGCAGAGACCGCCATCTCAGGTCTAATTATGTTTCCTTTAAAAAATTAAAAATTTTTTTGTTTTAATATTGTTTACTTAATTGAGAAGAATTCATCCCCACCTGGGCCTCTGATTAGGGTGGGGAGGGTTAGGTGTGGATGGAGGAAGGTGGGTGAAACAAACGTTTCATTTTATTTTTCTCCTGTGGCCTAACTACATCTTTCACACGCAGCTGGTTGAATCCCTGGATGCGGAATCCATGTATATGGTGAGACAACTGCCGTGGAGTCAAAGGAACAGTCTCATGACGGGAGAGACGCATCCTCAGTGAACTCCTAATGGTGAGGCTGGGACCCCAGATAACTGTCTCTAGAAACCTTTGCAAGAAAACTCACAAATCTTCATATGTGGGGGCATCTGAAATGTCCGAATAAACACTGCAGTGAAGAATTAAAATAAACTCCCTCCCTGCATGGGAGGGAGTCCTGGAAGAGAGGCAGTATTCCTTCGGCAGTATACAGTGATGGCCATAGTGGCCAGTGCAATTTCTACAAGAAAGGCAAGTGTTAAGGGTAAGAACTGGGGCTGTCAATCTCCACTCACCTCTCCCACGTGGAGAGTCCTCCAGCACTGCGTATCTCGGGTGGCTGCACTGTGACCTTGTGAAAAGAGCAGTTAGACTTTCCTAGCTCCACAAAGGGGTCAGAAAAAAGACTCAGCAACTTCAAGGGCTCCTAGCACATTCACACGCACTGAGAAGATCCTAGACATGAAGTTTCCCAAAGCAACCACGCTGAAACCTCAGGCCAAGGCCCGTCTGGCTCTCCCAGCCCTGGCACCTGCTTTGTTTTTATTTTTACTGGTGCACGCAGGGCATAGTGACTGCCTGGGCAAAATGCCACTGCTGGCATGAGAGGAATGGAAACCGGGTGAGAGGGAGAACGAGTTGATGTAGTCATTGCCTTCTTCTTGTGGCTGACTCACGCCGTTTGCCGTGGTCAGCTAAACAGAAGGAGAGCAGAAGCTAGACAGGAAGCAAGGAAAGGCTCATCGAGGGCTGGCACTGAGAGGGAATCCTCCTGACGAGGCTGCTTTGCCCTTCTGAATTGGAATGTGTCCTTGGGTCTTTTCCCCAAGATTTATGTATTTCACATGAAAGACAGGTTTTACGGAGAGAAGCAGAGACGTAGAGGGAAAGTCTTCCATCTGCTGGTTCGCTCCTCAAATGTCTTCAATGAACAGAACTGAGATGATCCAAAACTGGGAATCAGGAGCTTTCTCCAGGTCTCCCACTTGGGTTCAGGGTCCCAAGGTTCTGTGCCACCCTCTGCTGCTTTCCTAAGCCATTAGTAGGAGGTTGGATTGGAAGTGGAGCAGCTGGGACACAAACTGACACCCACATAGGATGCCAGCAATTGTAGGCAGAGAATTGATTAGTTTGCTACAGCACTGTGCCAGCCCCTGCTCTCAAATTTATTTCAAGGAGCGATGGCCTAAGAGTAAAGGAACATCACAATTGGAAAGAGGGATAGTGACCAGTATGGATCATAGCCAAACCAACTGAGCAAAACCTGTGCCCGCCTGCCACTGTCCTGGCTGAAGACCAATGCTGTGCCTGGAGATACAACCCTGAGTTGGAACCCAAGCTCTCCTACTTTTTAGTACAAGCCCTATGGCATGTTACTTTATCTGCCTGGGTCTTGTTCTTCTGGAGCTGAATGAGGTAATAGGAAGTGGCCAGCCAGTTCAGGTGTTCCCGAGTTAGGCGACGAAACAAAAGGTCCCCAGTGTGGATTTGCATGCCGCTGCCTGAAAACACTTCACTTTTCAGTATTGAAAATAGTAAAAATGAAGGGCATTATGGTTGCTACTGCCTATTCCCAGAAAAAGTCAGTGTTTTCTGGCACCAGAACCTGGCAAAGGAGATTGCCACAGATGGGTGTTTTCTCTAACATCACCCATGGGAGCTTACTGAACACAGAGATTCTTGGACCCAGTTCCATGATGGATGCCCAAGAGCTGGGGTGGAGTCCTGCAGTAAGTTTCTGGTGGGTTCCATTGAGAAGGCACCTTATGGACTAGTGGTGGAGGTATGCATTTAAGAATCCCTCGGTTGGTTAGACCATGAGAGCCTGGGATAGCCTTAGGAGCTCCCAGGAACACCTACAACAGCAGCCAAGTGTCAGCAGGCCCCATTCCAGGGCCAGAGAGGGTGTGGACAAGCAATTGTCCTCAATCAACTTGAGCCACTTGGGATATTTCTTTTCTTACTGATCTCAGATTTCTTACTGCACAACAGGTGTCCAGTCCACGGAGATGGGAAAAGGCCAGTGGGAAGAGGAGGTTGTTACAGGAAGAGCTCAGGAGATTCTGTGGGTCATTTACATCCATCCTCCCTGAGAGTCAGGGCAAGCAACCTTAGGAAGCACAAGTGAACTGTGACTTAATGTTCTCAGCATTAATCTTGAAACCACCTAGATGGTAGACTCTAGAATTTTGCCATTTTTTCAGATGGGCAGAGGCCCAAGGAAACGGGGTCATTTGTTCAAGGTCACAAAGCTACTAGGTGTCAGAACTAGGATTTTGAGTCTAGGCCATCGGGCAACTGAGACTATTCTAACCACTGCACATCCTAAGATGCTCACATGCCTCTAGTGATATTTTATTGTTTAGATCTGGAGAAGAGAGAGGGATGGAAGTGGGGAGAGAGGGAGTTGTCACTGTCCAAATATCTGTACCAGCCAGGGCTGGGCCAGGCGGAACATGAGAGCCTTGAACTCAACCCAGGTCTCCCAAGTGGGTGGCAGGGACCCAGTTACTGAGCCATCATGACTGCTTCCCAGGGTGCACATAGCAGGAAGCTGGAATCAGGAGCCAGAGCTAAGACTTGAACCTAGGCAATCCAAAGTGAGACCTGAGTACCTTCACTGCCAGGCCACATGCCTGGTCCATATTTCTAATGATGTTTTAACCCTGTTCTTGTATAAGACACAACTGAAGTACAAGTTCTACTTCTTGTGTAGCTTAAATGTGAGATCTTAATGTTGTCAAACTGTACTCACTTTCTTTGTAAACATTTTTTATCTGGAAGTTTCCTATATAACTCTCTGGAACTTTCCATCCAACTTGTTCATTTGTTTTGCAGAGAGAAAAAAAAAACAAGTAAACAAAATCTAGTGCAGTTTCCACTGCTACTGCTACTCTTTTTAAAGTTTTAAAACCACTCACTCATTCATGTCACCAAGATTTATAGTCACCCCTCTAGGGTTGATATGACACATTGTTGGTTTCTTCTGGAAATAACCTCTGCTTTAGCTGGTATTTGCTAAACTACCTCCCAGTTTTTTAGTTGAAATTTTAATTGAAGTGATTGTAGATTCTCAAGCAGTTTTTAAAATAAGGGCTTAGTTATTTTACTTGAAGGACAGAGTTAGAGAGAGAGAGATTCCATCTGCTCGTTCACTCCCCAAATGGCAATAATAGCCAGAACTGGGCTTGTCTGAAGCTGGAGGCGGGCGCTTCCTCTGTGTCTCCCATGTGAATGCAGGAGCCCAAGGCCCTGGGCCCTTCTTACACTGCTTTCCCAGCAGAGAGCTGGATTGGAAGTAGAGCAGCCAGGACTTGAATTGGCGTCCATATGGGATGCCAACACTGCAGGCAGAGGATTAGTGTACTATGCCATTGTGCTGCCTCTCTCATGCAGTTTTAACAAATAATGCAAAGAGATTCCCTGGACCCTTGTAAGACTATAGTACAACCAATTGACCGAGATCTTGACACTGAAACAACCCAGAAAGCTTATTCCACAAGCTCCTTTAGATTCCCCTAGCTCGCTTGCACTCCTGTGTATTTATAGACCATGCTATCACGTATCAAGTTGCAGAGTAGTTCCATAACCATAAGAATCCTTCCTGCTGCTTTTTGTAACTATATTCGCCTCTTTCCTGTGCCTCCATTTCCTCTTTCACCACAGAAGGCTGCTAATATGTTCTCCACTTCCCAAATTCTGTTATCTCAAAAATAGTCTGTCCATGGCATCATATAGTAGAAATATGTTTCTTGGAGCTTTAAGAAAAAAGACTCATCTTAATTCCCTTGAGATGTATTCAAGTTGTTACACACATCATAGCTCATTCCTCTTTACTACTGAGTGGCATTCCATGGTATCCATGTACATAGTTTGTTTCACCATTTATTTATGGAAGGGCATTTAGACTACTTCCAGTTTTGTGCTAATGCGGTTAAAGGGGACAGGACTATTCTCTACAGCTTTAATTTCTCTAGGATAAAGGCCCAAGAGTGCAATTCCTGAGTCCCAGGGGCAAACAACAACCAAGCACAACATTGTCTTTCATTAATTTTGTAAGTATCCTTTATTAAGAGAAGGTCAATTCCCCGTATTTGTAGCTTGTTAAGAAATGATTGCTTTTAATCATCTGAATGCTATACATCCTTGTCTACCTGTATTGCTTACACAGAATGCATGGAGGAGTCTCTTTCTAATGAAGTCAGAGCTACAGGGACAACCATCAAGTGAAACCTTTCACTTTATGAAGATTAAGCTGTTTCTCATAGGCACATTCCCAAGTCGGAGGTGCCTCTCACAGCCGTTACGAATGAAGTGCACTTTTCCGCCTCCCAGACCTGCATCTCTAGGTTATCCTCAAATCCTCACCTGTCAGATCAGCTATGCTCAACAAAGGAGCAATAACTAGCTTATGTGTGTGGTATTTTGTAACTTACCTTATCTTCACAAGGACTCTGGGAAAGATGGTATTAATATTTCTGCTTCTAGAAGCTGACTTGCCAGGCCCACTTAACTTGTAAAGAAAGAGCTAGTCCTATTGAACCTGAAGTATGATGTTGGCTGCATTCCAGCAGAGCTGGTGGTAAAGTGTGGAAACTTGGGCCTCCTGATCTCTCAGTCTTTGCCAGGTCTAAGGGTGGCAGGATGGCTGGTGCAAGGAGCTAGTTACTCTACAGGTGCCTGTGCTTTTATTGTACATCTGTTCGTGTCAGCACAGGAGTTTGGCACCTGTCATCCGGAGTTCTCCTGTAACTGCCTCAGGAGTCATTTGAATTTATCTAGTGAGCTAAATTTTGTCTAATTCCATTCATATTAACTGCTGACTTTCACGTTTCCAGTCTTGCACACGCTTGGACTAGATTCAAGCAAACATGGTCAAGGGGTCCTTTTGGTTTTTTGGTTTTAGTAGCACTGTCTTTGGACATGTTTACTTTTCAAACTTCCCAAGCTTCTCGTTATTTTCCTAGCTTCTGAATTCTTTCATGTGCATGTTTCCAGATTTGGGGCTTCTACCAGAGCTGTTGTTTCCCACTCACCATTACTGTGTGGACTCTAGAAGGATAATCTTGGTAAACTCACTTAGATTCACTCATCATAAGGAGTAAGTGGGAAGCATTAAGAAATGTTGATATCCTCTAGGACCTCACACTTGTATTCACCCTCTGTTGGCAACTAAGTCTCTGTATCCAAGGTTTCCTCAGCCATGGATTCTACCAACCATAGACTGGAAGCATTTGTTTAAATTGTGCCTGTTCTGAGTATGGTATAGGCTTTGACTCTAGCTATCAGTCCCTAAACAATATGGTACAACAACCATGTACATGGAATTTACATTGTGTTAGTATTGTAAGCAATCGAGAGATGATTCACAGTATAAGGGGCGTATGTGTAGGTTCTATGTAAATACTGCGGCATTTTATGTAAGAGACGAGAGCATCTGTGGACTTTGGCATCTTCCATGGACACTGAGGGATGACAGAGCTGAGGTGGAAAGCCAGTCTAAAATCCTAAAACCTAAAGGCTTACACCGACAGTCCTCAAAAGAATGCTGGGATCTATCCATGAGATTTGTAATGCCAAAGCCTGCGGTTGAATCGGCTCTTTTATGCCCATCACATGCCACTGTTCATGGGAAAATGCACCAATCCAATGCTATGGTGCACACCTTCATGGCATCGCCTCCTTAACCTCCAGCTTTCATTCTTGACTTGTCATGTTAGACACAGAGGAAGAAGGCAGTAGTGAGAAGTGAGTGGGAAAGGACTCTGGAGTTTGCTAGCATCTTCGTTAACACTCTTTCCATAGTTTGGAAGTGGGACTTGGAGGGACCAATCTGGCTATTTGGAATGTGATGATGAGTGTAACTCCATTCAGGAAAAAAAGCCACTGCCTGATACTATCTTTTCCTTGTCACTTCTGGCTAGGTACACATTGTTGCCCACAGAAAGGAACCCTGAGTCTCCCAGGGATGCAGGGGTAGAGGGACCTGAGCCCCGCAGGGCTGGAGGAACTCATGAGCCAGAGTTCTAACCTGCTCCATTCTGGACTTACAAGAAGGTCTCCTCCATTTCAGTCACCTCTTGACATATCCCTCTGCAATCCCAGGGACATCTCCCCGGATCCTATTACATTTCATATCATCCTTCCATTGCATCATCAGATCATCAGATATGTCTGAGGATGAGTTAGTAACAGACATGTGGAGCACTTCCCTGGCCTGTGTGTGGGAGCACTGTGTGTCACAGCAAGGTATTAGAAGTAACCTAAATATCCAACAGTAGGAGATTGGTAAACAAATGTGATATTGATGCAGAGAAAGGTATACAATCGTAATCACCACATTGTACAAAAGGACCCAATAATACCCATAATGGTCTTTAGTGTAATTTTATAAGTTATTTTCATCTAGTTGAAAGAAGAGAAAGAGGGAGAGAGTGTGTGTTTTCATTTGCTGGTTCATTCCCCAAGTACTAGCAACAGTCAAGGCTGGGCCAAGCCAAAGCTGAGAGCCTAGAACTGGGTCTCCCGTGTGGATGGCGGGGCCTAGGCACTTGGGCTACCATCCACTGTCTTCCAAATTACACTGTCAGGAAGCAGGAATGGAACAGGAAGGACTTGGACTTGAACCAGTGCTCTGATATGCAGGCATTACAAGCAGTAGCCTAACTGGTCACAATAATGTTTCAATGGAAAATATTGTCAGAAAGAATGAAGGCTGCAGAAGTTAGTGTACTATCACTTGAATGTTGTGCAAAATGTGTGTGTGTGTGTGTGTGTGTGTGTTTGCGCGTGCGCGCGTGCCAGAGTGAAGCATTTGGAATAGCTGGTGTTATGGGTTGTATATGGTTCAAATATGGATGCAATAGTTGTATATTGGAAGCTTGGTCCTCAGTATGGCAATAGATGTTTGGAGGAGGGGGACCTATAAGAGTTGAACCTATTGAGAGAACATTGGGTGTGCTGTCCTCAGAAGGGATTAAGGTAGTTCTCTACCTATTAATAGGGGCACTGTCTTGGGGAGGGAGATTGGGGTTGTGAAAAGACCAGGGCAGTTTAGTGGTGGAGCACCTGCTAGGGAGGTGGCTGCGGGAGGTCCATGGTACGTCTCCTGGTGCTCTCACTCCCAGGATCCAGCCAGAGGTTTTCTTCCCGTGTTAAGAAGCAATTGCAGTGAACTGGCAATGGCGTGATGCACAAGGTGACAGAGTAGGTACCAGGCAGCCAGACTCACAGCTTCTCCTCCTATGAAGTCTCCTCCCCGCCAGTCAGCTTGTGTCTTTGTTCAGCTCTCCAGGGATCCCCAGGAATCACCGTGTGAGTCTTCTTTTCCTGTCTACTCTTCAACCCCTGCAGATCTGCCGTCTGACTCTGAGCTCGTCCGAGCAGTGGGGGAGTCTGTCCGATGTTCCTTTCTCTTATAGTTCAGTTCAAAGAAAGGATCAGGGGAATTGTGGAGCAGAGTAGAACAAGCAGCTGAAATAGGTGACATCTGAGCCTTATTTGCTGGCACAGCCAAAGGCTGGAGAAGGTGACTGGCTGGAACTCAGCATTCTCTAAGTGTTTCTGCACTAATCTGACTCCTGAGCAGCTGGAAGGGGACAGGGGTCCTGACCCAAGGATCCCTGGTCCTTACAGAGCCCGAGTGCCCTGCAGGGGAAGCCTCCTGGGCTACCTGTTCACTTAGCCTCCCTTGGCCTTTAGAATGTGCTAGGTAGGACATACCCACTCCAAAGGCTGTGGGTTGATCCCTTGTTCACCTCCCCTGATCTGTGGCCGCTCAAGGGGAATAAAACGCCTCTGAATCTTCTTTCGTCCTCCTCTGTTTGCTCCTCAGGTTCCTCCAACAGCTTCTTTGTGACCTTTCCCCTTCCTTCCTATCCTTCCTTCTGCCTATGCCTACATTGGACTATCAGTTGGATTTGCACCTCACCATCTTTCAGTGAGCACCTGCTTCATGCCAGGCACTGTGCTGGGCTTGGGTGCACAGATCATTTGGTCTAGTCCCCATCCCACTTCTGTGTGGTACCTGTCATTTCTCCCACCCTGTCACCAACAGAGAGGCTCCCCACCGAGGTTCATGGAGGAGTGTAAGAGGAAGTCAGGACTCAAACCAAACTCACGCACACTGAGCACAGATCTCTATGTTTTGCCATCCTGCTCCCTGGGTTTTCTGGGGTTGTCTTGTCTTTCGTGTTCGCCCTCATCCCAGCATCCTGTGTGGCACACAGTGGGGCAATGCAGCTCTTCCCGTGTAAGTAGCAGAGAAGAGGCTGTTCCAGTTCTCAAGGGTCCTGTGAGCCTCATGACATAAGGGTGCATGCCATTTGGGAGTGGAGTTCAGTACCAACTCAGCATGATTGATATACCCAGAATCATCTATTCAAGTACTTAGAGCTGGCCCAGACATCCCAAACCAGGCCTTGGGCCAAGGGCAGCAACTTCCAGAGATGCTGTAACTTGGTCAGCAGCTGTTCCTTGAACCTCTTGCCTTTGTCGGTCTATTTCTGAAAAGCCTATTTTCCCCCTTACCCCTTTGCCATCAATGCTTCCTGGCCTAATGGAGCCAGAATTGCCAGGTTCTCATGGTGGATGACTACTTTGCCAGAATCACTCGATTTTGAAACAATGGGCAAGATACAGCAACAACAGGAAAGCTTTCATAGCATCCATCCAATCTCAGGGTCCAGAGAAGATACTCATATTGGCTTCAACCCTTACAAATATTTCTTTACAATTTATTTATTTATTTATATTGGAAAAGCAGATGTACAGAGAGAAGGAGAGACAAAGAGAAAGATCTTCTATCTGCTAGTTCACTCCCCAAGTGGCCACAATAGCCGAGCTAAGCAAATCCAAAGCTAGAGCTTCTGGTCTCCCTCATGGGTGCAGGGTCCCAAGGCTTTTTGGGTCATCCTCTACCGCTTTCCCAGGCTGCAAGCAGGGAGCTGGATGGGAAGTGCAGCAGCTGGGATATGAACCGCAGTGATATGAACCGTGGGTGCATATGTGGTAAGGATTTAGTCACTAGGCTATTGTGCCAGGGTCCCCCTACAAACATTTCTCTCTCTCATGTTGGACTCCAGTATCCCAGGAGGCTATGAGCTTTGATTTTCCCCTTTCACTTGCAAAAGTCTTAATACTTAGTTGCCAGTACCTACAAGGGTACTTCAAACATTTTGTGAAAAATGGAATTGGAACGTGTGTCTAGAGTGGGTGTCTGCCATAGTTAAGTGCTCCTTGGGTTCTAATTCTTTTTTTTTTTTTTTACTTTTTTTTATTAATTATTATGCATTATGTGACAGTTTCATAGGCTCTGGGAATCCCCCCACCCCTCCCCACGCCCCTCCCCCCTGGTGGATTCCTCCACCTTGGTGCAGTATTACAGTTCAAATTCAATCAAGATTCTTTCCTTGCAAACATATACCAAACATAGAGTCCAGCTACTTATTGTCCAGATGGGTTGAACAGTTTCTTGGGGAGACCATTTCTGGTCCAAAGTTAGAGCTGGTAGAATATCATCCCAGTCAATTAAGAGTCCCAATATAACATTAACAGCAATTTGCAACATTATGGAATTGACATGGTTTTGCATAACCAGTATGTTAAAAAAAAAAAACAAGAAACAAGTTCTTACTTGGGTTCTAATTCTAGCTCCTGTTCCAACTCTTGCTTCCTACTCATGTGCACCCTGAGAGGCAACAGGTGATGGCCTAAGTGACTGGCTCCTTGCCATGCATTAGGGAGCTCTGCACTGAGTTTTCAGCTCCTGGCTTTGGCTTCACCCAACCCCAGCCATAGTGGGTATCTGAGAAGTGCGTTAATAGATGCGGTTCTGGAGGGAACTACAGATCTCTGTCTCTCTGCCTTCAAACAGATCACATAAATATCTTGAAATGTTAAATAATGTTAAAATTATTCTTTAAAAAAAACAGATATGTGTTTTGGTACCAAAAAAAAAAAGTACAATTCATCCATAGAGGTCTCCACAAAGTTCATGGAAAATGCACATCATTGAAAAACTAAGCAGGATGCAAAATGTTTTCACCAAAATCGACTAAGTTTTGAAATCCATTTTCTATGAGCTTTTGGAAGTACCCTCGTACCACTGAGCTGGAGTAAAAGAGGGCTTGTCTCCTGTTTCCTTGTTTCAGTCTGGCTGTTCCCAGAGAGAGGTGTGAAGGCACAGAGCAGGGCTGCAGCTCCACACTTCTGAAAGCAGGTTTGCAGGACATCTGAGTTAGTGTGCCATGTTTACATTTGGGAAAACTGAGGCTCAGAGTCTTGCTCCAGATCCCAGGGCAAGTTAGCACCAGAACCTGGACTCATGTTCTGGTCCCCACGACCCCTAAGCCGTGGCTGAAGAGAGTGGGTTCAAGATTTCCTAGACCCAGAGCCACAAGAATTCCAGACACTGTGCACTCTACTGTCCAAGTCCTCAACATGAGGAACACGTGGCTGAAGTCTAGCTCCATTTTCTAGGACAAGTTGTGACCCACTCTCTCCCTTGCCTCATCACAGAGTCACACAGTTGCTAAGTGTGACAGCATCCACAGGTCCTTCCCGAGGAGGGGCTCACAAAGCCAGGATCTAGCTCTGTATGGACACTGTGTAGGTGACACAGTCTGAAATCCTAGAAACTAAAAATACCCACTGCACTCTTTAAGGAATACTGAAGGAGTGGCGCCACGGCTCAACAGTCTAGTATTCCTCCTTCAAGCACCAGCATCCCATACAGGAGCCAGTTCATATCCTGACTGCTCCATTTCCCATCCAGCTCCCTGCTTGTAGCCTGGGAAAGCAGTAGAGGATAGTCAAAGCTTTGGGACCCTGCACCCACGTGGGAGACCTGGAATAAGCTCCCGGCTTTGGATTCACTCAGGTATGGCTGTTGTGATTATTTGGAGAGTAAACCAGTGGATGGAGGATCTTTCTCCCTCTACTTCTCTCTGTAAATCTGCCTTTCAAATAAAATAAAATTAAAAAAAAGTTTGACGGAATTCTGGACTCTGCTCCAAAGAGTTATAACGTTAAAGCCTGGGAAAGTCACGAAACGGGGACAGTTGTCTCATGAAACACCAAGAGAAAAAGTGTGGTTTGGTGTCACTTCGCTTGACATCTTGGGTCTCACTATTTGGTAACAACAGAGAAGGCAGAGGGCATACCCAGCATGACATGAAAAAGTGTGCTTTTACTAGGAGGTCAAATTTTCTCCAGGAAAATAAAAAGAAAGCAAAATGTATCCGTAATTCCTTCACACAGATAACCAATGCCATCATTTTGTTCTCAAGAACAGAAGAAATCTACAGTTAAAAAGTCCAAGGTTGCAGAAAGATGTGCTCCCTTTCCCCAATTCCTTGCCCAACCTTTTTCTTTTTCCTTCCCAAAGGTAATCATTAACTGGTTTACTGGTATGATTTCAGATAAGCTTGAACTAGAATGTAGGTTTATTCTGTTTTCAAACTTCACACACAGGGAGTCATGTTAAACACCATTCCACAGTCTGCTTTCTGTGACAATGCGTTTTGAACACTGGTCTTCATGGGCACTCATGGAGCCCCTCCACTTGGCACAATGGCAGCAAAGTGTTGAGAAGATTCTAGGGGAGTGGTCTTTTTTTCAACTGCTGGAAAGCATCCCAGAGATCTCGGGATCTGGCGATTCGTTTTTATGAATCAAAAAATCATGGCCCAAAAGGTAAAATTCCCTGACCCCAGGCATTCATGGAGTCGGAGGCAGGACTTGCACCCTTCACATTAAACCATACTTCCGCTCTGTTTACAGAAGGGGATGAGAGCCAGGGCAGCTGTAGCCTGCAGAGAGCACTTGCTGTGTTCTGCTCGTCAGTGCTCAAATGAATGCCAGGCCTCCCACATTTCCACTTAGATTTCTCAGGATCCCGTGGCTGGAATGTACAATTTCTGGAGCATGGGAGGGCGGAGAAGAGGAAGAGGAATGGGTGGGATTTTTGTAGTCTCTACATTAGAAGTTACAGCTCATTCCTCTCTGTCTACATGTTGTATTGCCTTCCTAGTGACATGGGAGGACCCAGGGCAACTATGTCCTCATCACAGAACACAGGACATTTCTCCTTAATCATCCTCGATGGCCACAGAACGGGAATCCCAATCACACAGGGCGCAAGCACAGTTCAAAGGGAAAGACTGGAGGCCACCGCGCATCCTGGTTATGGTGTGCTGTTTCAAAGACTGAGATAGGCATAGATGGTTGGAAATTTCAAAGGGTTGGCACCAATACAGGCTAAGCCTCTGCCTGCAGTGCTGACATCTGTATGAGTGCCAGTCTGAATATCAGCTGTTCCTCTTCTGATCCAGCTCCCTGCTTATATGCCAGGGAAAGCAACAGAAGATGGTCCAGGTGCATGAGCTCCTGGCACCTAGCTTCAGGCAGGTGCGACTGTTGTAGCCACTCAGGAGGGAACCAGCAGATGGAAAATCTCCCTCCCTCTCTCTCTGCTTCTTCCCCTCTCTGTGTAACTCTGCCTTTCTGGCAAAAAAAAAAATAATAATATATAATAATATATAATATATATATATATGAGAAATAGATAGATAGATATAGAGAAATATATATATTTCAAAGAAGTAAATTCGAATACCTAATGAAGAAACACCCTGAGATGGAGACTGTGGGGAGTGAATGGCTAACACTGTAGGCTTTGGAATGACACACCTGGAGGATGAGAAGTCTACTGCCTGAGCATGGGCCACTGCATGACTGAACCAATCCAAGGCTGAGAGTTTTTATGTTAATTAACTTACTATATTTAATTGAGAAGCAGAAACAGATAGTCTTTCCACTGGTTCACTTCCTGAATGCCTCTAACAGCTGAAGCTGGACCGAGTCCAAGCCAAGACCCAAGAACTCAGTGAGGCTCCTATGCAGGTAACTGTGACTCAGTGATTTGAGCCATCACCTGCAGCCTCCCAGGCACACCTCAGCAGGATGCTGGAATCGGTAGTGGAGTCAGGACACAAAGTCATGCACCCCAATGCGGTATGTGGACATTTCAGGCTGTATCTTCACTGCTACACCAACATCTTCTAAATCCCCTGTCCCAGGCTCAGTTTCTTTTATAACATTGTAAATATCAGACAATGGGTCTTCAAAAACTTCATGGAAGATACATATTATGAAGAAACTCTGCATGGATTTTTTTTTTGCTACCAACATAAATGTATCTTTTTAATTCCATTTTTCATGATGTTTTTGAAGTGTCCTGTACATCTAAATCCATTGAAGGTAGCAACTTGAGTCCATGATGGAATTTATTGGCTACATAACATGAGACAAATGACAGGATAAATATTTTCCCTCACTTCCAGTGCATCTGTGGAACATTGTGGGCACGTGCCAGGAACAGGGTTCATCATTGTTGTTATCATTGTTAGAGCTGCCTGTTCACTCTAGGTGATGGTATCTTATCGCGGGCATGCCAAGCGCATGCTGATGACAAGCTGGTAATACTGACAAGGGCATTCACGTATCTGTGTAAGACTTGTGACCATATGCAAATCTGTCATCATAATTCTGATTTCCCGTAACTATTGAGCTAACCACTTAACACTGCCCCACACTTTTTGCTTGCTTCACAAGTTCCTCCATGGGAATCGTATCTGTGATACGGAGTGTTCTTTTTACAGACCTTTAGGCAGAGAAGGGAAGCAGAAGAAGGGGTCACTTGAACCAGCCCAACCTGGGATTCTCCAGCTCAGGTCAACTTTTCTCAGCACTATTTATCCTGCTTCCTTTCTCAGAAAAACTTGGGAGCTGTTGGTTGGGTGTTTTATTGGATACAGTCTTCAAGGGTCGATGAGAGACTGTGTATGTATATGCAAGAGAGATAATGAATTTTACAATTGCTTATGACTAGTTTCAGGGCCATGTGAGTAACATCAGGAAGGCTAAGCTGCCTTCACCCTCAGTTGCAGTATGTTTTTCCTTGTTTATAACTAGTACCATTGTTCATGCTAGAGCTTGCGATTGCCGCTCTGGGATTAGGAATAGGTCATACAAGCCATTGAGGTGAAAATGGAAAACTGTGCTCCAAACAGGGATATCCCCATAAGGAATCAGGAAATCTCTAATTGTTTAATTGAAACACTCAGTTTTCATCCTAGACACCTGCAGCAAGCACATTCTAGTTGTGAAAAATAAAAAACAACAACAACATCAACAACAACAAAAAACCTGGAAGAAGACATCTCCTTTTTGTAGGTCATTTGACCTGTAGCCTTCTTGTCAGGCTACTGAGTCTCCTTGTCTTGGAAAGGGTACTCTCCTGTATTTTAGCTGTAGGGACTCCGATTTCAAGATGCCCTAAAGAGTTTTGGCTAAAATCTACCCAAATCATTTCACTTGGAGGTGGCTAAGGAGCTCTAGAGTCCACTGTAGAAACTGACCAAAGTGTAAGTTCAGAAATGTTCACCTAAGTACCTTCCTTGAAAGCATTCTACAAGTTTCAGTTCTCAGATAACTCCTTGGAAGATGGTCTTAGAAGTCACATTTATGGTGTCCTTAAGATTTAATGGACCAGGTGCTACCCAGAAGTACCCCACATCACCAATATGCTGGTGTAACTCTTAGGCAGATGGCAGGATCTTAGCTGAGTAGCATAGCACAAGGTCCCACTGTGCTCTTTCTCTGACCAGTCCTACCCCAGAAACACATCGTCCAGCTCCTTCTCTTTAGCTCCTGACCTCTTTCACCACTCATGTTTCTGCACTTGTAATTCATCCATCCTTACGCTTTGACCTCTTGTTCCATACCACCTGTTGTTGAGCAGCCTTTGTTTTCAGACCACAGATAGAGTCTGTGTCTAATTAGATCTATGCCTTCAGTGATCTTCTGATATGCAAGTGAGGCCTGGCTTCAAGCGCAGGCCACTGGTGCAGCAGCATAGGACTCTTGGTTCAGAAGGGTGCTGTCCTTGGCTTACTGTTCTGCTATTGCCTTCTCGAAATTATTAACAATTTTATCTTTGAACTTATGTGTTTTCTAAGTGAAGTCTGATGGGACAATGGAGCATCAGCAGAGGAGATAAGATGAAACACCTTGGTGGATTCATTCACATACAGCATTCATGATGCTGTAAGAGCACAGAACTCGAGTAGACCCTCAGTGGATCAGAGTTCACCAAGAAGCTACTTGAGTACCATGTGAAGATGCTGTGCTTCTAAGTAAACAGACACACTGGTAGTCAGAGAGGCCATGCTCTCCATTTGAATAAAAAAAAAACACAATTGCATTTTAAGAAACTCAAATGGCTTAAAGAATCCTAGCTTGTCCTCTCTTAGGCTAGTTCTCTGGATAACCAACAACTTAGGGTGAAAGTGATGACAGAAGGCAAGAACAGGGTAAACCTTTACTTTTCCCTCCCTTTGCTCAACATAAGGCCTGGCAGACAGTACACATATAAAGTGCGGCCAGAAAGAAGTGAAATCAGAACAGTGGAGTTGGTTTTGTGTAGCATTTCCTCTGCCCTAGGAGGAAAAAGCTATTTACATATGTATAAACTATATAATGTAAATTCCATCATTTTAATCATTCCACATACAAGATAAATGTTCTTATATTTTCATCTGAAGCTGGCAGTGTGCAATATAAAGATGAATCATAAAAACCATGCCCAAATTGAAAAATTTTAACCATCTTTACTTGCAATGATTTGAAACAGAAAAAAAATTATCTCTTAGGACCTTAAATGACACATTTTCCTTGAAGTTTGAGTAAGGAGTAATAAGTAACATTTTAATTTCACATTAGGCCCTGCAAATCACATAGCTAACCCTGATCTCATGGCCTTTACACACGCCTGTGAGCACTGATAAGGCTGGTTTCAGAGGGCACAGCCCAGGTCTCTTCCCAATGTGACTTTTTCCCAACTTGATCATGCCCCTGTACACAGGTGGAAACTGAGATCAGGGAATCTTACTTTGTTCTTATAACAAACAAAAAATCCCAACTTGCTCTAAATTATAAAAAGAAAAACGGAGGTTAATGTAGCAGTAGAATCTTATCCAAGGTCGTGAGGTATATCATGGAGGCACAGGCTTCTAGCCCTCAGATCCAATACCCAGGGTCTGCTGGCATCCATCCCCGTGGCTGGTGTTGGCGCCTCAAATATCATGTGAAAATACAAAGTCATTGAGTGTTGCATCCTTTGATCTCATTGCAGCTGGGGCCACCACCAACCCATAGGAACAGATGTAGACTGCAAGGCTCTGTCCTTCAGTGGATTCTGCACAGAACATTCCAAGGTCCCAGTGGAGTCCTAATGTCTCATTCAAGGTCAACAAGAGTCAATCAACATGCCAATATATTCCTCCTCTTTTGGCCTTAGTAGGCATCAGACTCCTGTATCTCTCCAGGAAGGTCCCAATACCATTTCTAATAACCACAACAGAGCTTCTTGAAATTCTGTAGGAGAATTTCTTTCCTTGAGTTTCTTGGAAAACAAGCTATGTAAAATCATGTCCGGGCACCTTGCACAAATGGTCAGACTTCTCCCAAACAAAAGGATACCCGAGGCAGAACGTACTACAGCCTGCAGCATTTTGCAAACTGCCTGTCTGCATTTCACATGGTTTCCTCAAGCCATTCAAAGGGAGTTTCACACTCACATCTCCTAGCACATTTTAAGGGCTTCTTCGCTGTTCTTTAGGAAGCTTCTGCTGAGCTTGGGTTTTCTGCAGAAGCCGCACAACAGCCTCTTGTTTGGAACAGAGATACCCTGTTCTCCAGGGACTTCTTGGCTAATCCATGTTCTTTCTAAACCCCAAGCCTTCTCCTTAGGCATGTTTCCAGGTAGGAGGCCAGATCCTTGAGAAATTATCTCCCAGTCCTGCCCATCAGCCTGCTCACCTAGCTCTGTGTCAGCTACCTTTGTGCCAGAATGAACTCCAACTGCTGGCCTCCTTCCCACAGTCAGGAGCAAAAGGGACCTCCTGGGCCCTGCTGCCGTGTTCTGGAGCTAACAACCGTGAACACATGATTCCTTCCTTCCTATATAAGACTATGGTAAACACATTTTAAACATTTTACATTGCCATTTAAAATAATCCTCACAAAAATATTTTAAGAAAATGCAAAAGTACTTCTGGAATCACAGGAAGTGGAATTAACAGCAAGATGCACAATTGTGTAGAGAGAGAGGAACCCTAGTTTGTAAACAGTTTGCATTATTTACAGGAAAAAAAATGCAGGAAGAAAATACACCATAATGGATTTTCTTTAGGCAGTGGGTTATGGGTAATTTTACATTTTCCTTTCTAACTTTTCTAGCATGTTTTCTTAAAAACAAAACAAAATGGTCCAGATACCTATTGCTTTTAAAGTCCATCAAGAAAGGTTTTTTTTTTTTCTTCCAAGCTACCAGAAACCAACTTTTCCCACTGCCCAAGGAAACCAGCATCAGCTTTCTATGTCGCCCCCCAAAGCGATTGCCAGGTTGAACTCCGCCCCTCCGCTGCTGACTCTTCTATTTGCACACAGGATACAGATTTCAGGTCTGCTAAGTTTGCTCAGCTCGTAATCATGTTTTTCTTTCTTACATGAATCATGGCAATATTTGGAAGCATGTAGCCTATCAGAGCCTTGACTCAACTACATTTCTTTCTCTGGTTACCAGGGCTGAGAGCTCCCAAAGGCATTTTTAACCCAAGACTGCACTCAGGGGAAAGAGACCCAGAGGATGCCGACCTGGCACACCAAGGTTGGATGATTTGCCCTTGGAGGATGGCTGGCTCTGGAACCTTGAATTTTTCTCTGCAAGGCAGATGATCATATTTCTTTTACATACATTGTATAGATCCAAAAGACAATGTATCTAGCCTGCTTAACTGCACACACAATAAAGCACTCATAAAGGTTGGGCGCTGGAGAAAATAGCACGGGTGGAAAATCCACTGCTCCAACTTTTCATTCTCTTAGCACCGAAGTTTTCTCAAGTGTACGCAGGGAAGGCATGGAAGTGGAGGAGCTGTGCGGTCCTCAGCCCCGCCCTGACTGGCCAGCCCAAGGACACATCTTTGGTTTCACCATGGAAATGTAACCACTGCTTGGGTGGAGGTCAGGCAGCGCTAGCCACTGGCTGGCAGCCAAACATGGGGTGTGGGATAGCCCTAGAATGCTCATGGCTGGTACTGAATGTAAGACGGAGATCACCACAGTAGCACTCCAGCATGCCTCCCCCCCCACCCAGGCCTGCTGTGCCCTTTAACTGTTCACTGGGCTGCCGCCAGGATGCCAGACTTATGGGAAACACAGGGAATCTTGCCATATCTGTAATGGATTGAAAAATTGTCTTTGCTGTACTGCTTTATTTGCTGCCATTATCGCTAGTGCTGCCATCAGCACCACTATTTCTCCGATTGACAAGGTGCCTCCCTTTGCCTGGGTTTCGCCTGAGTACACAGGATGCTCTGATACTGGGCATGGCTTTACGGGAGAGCAGAGGTAGCTTGGCACTGGAAACCTCGAAGGGAAGAACAGGATAGAACGATCAGAATTTATTTACATCCTGCCAGGGCCTAGGGGCCAGATACCTTCAGTTCCACCCTCCATCCTACCCTGCTTTAACAGTCCCTGGCAAGTTCAGGCTACTTCAAGGGTTAAGCACCAGTAGAATGGCTTGTATTTGTCAAGAAGCTCACCTATGCCAAAACCCCACCCGGTGGGCAAGAGGAGAGGACTCTTCAAACACAAGGAGATTGTCTCCACCTATTTTTTTTCTTTTCTTTTTAAAAAAGATTAAATTTTCCGGTGTTCAAGTTAAATAAAAAATGTGGGCCTGACATCGGCATTCATTCCCAAAGCGAACTATGGAATGTACACCTCCACAGCCTAACAACAGGGTGCCCTGCTCCCTAAGCCCTCGCCTCTGCCCTAGGGTCAGGGGCAATCCATGGCAGGCAGAAAGCCAGGAACAAGGAAAAGCTCAAGCTCTCCATCCCTGGCCGCAGCTAACTGCCCCCCTGAGCCCGCGGGCTTCACCTGGCAACTGGGAGCCTCGGCAGAGCTGCGAGAGAAGTGACATTTTGGAATCCATTTTGCTCAAGATGCTGAAGTCATTGTGGCAAACTCCCCTTTGCTACTGGGATTCAAGACTCCACAGGGATGTGGGTCGCTGGGGGCCAGCTGGGGACCAACCAAGGTATCACTGTCACTTAGAGCAGGCAGGTGCACTGGCTATCCTGAGGACTTGCCCGCAGGCCAGCGATGGGCTAGGACTGGGTACTGGGGCCCAACCTCCACTCTGTTTCTGCGTCTCGGGGCAGGTTCCCTAACAGAGGGACCAGCAGCTGTTGTGGCCAGACCAGCTGGGTCCCTTCTCTGTCCAGTCATTTATAAACGAGATTTACCTGCATGCAGAGGAAAGGGGGCGCGAGGTGACTACGGCCTTCGGAAGGCATAATCCAGAAAATCACACTCCCTCCCATCACCCCCAAAGCGCTGCCCTTCCCGGCTCTCTTTCCCCTGAGCGGTGCGGTCTCAGCAGGCGAGTCTGCCCGGCGGGGCGCGCCGCAGCGGATCCCGGCGCTGGGCGGGCGGGACGCAGGCGGGGAAGGCGGGCGGCTCGGTGCGACGCGACGCGGCTCACCTGCTAGGCTGTTGTAGCAGTCGACCTCGATGGCCTCCACCGTCTTGCTCTGCTCCTCTGACAGGCGGCAGGACTTGGGGATCCCGGCCGGAGATGCCGTGCGCGAGTCCCGCTCTCGTTCCCCGGGGGGCGGCAGCAGCCCTTTCAGCTCCAGCAATGCCCGGTGGTATTTGCCGATGGCTTCGCGGAATTTCTTGTCCTTGTAGCACTGCGCCCCTTGGCTCTTGAACTCGTGCGCGCGCCGGATGAGCTCGGCCGGCTCGGCCGCCGCCCCAGACTGGCCCCGCGCTGGGGCCCCTCCGCCGCAGCCCCCCGGGGCGCAC